>NC_137664.1:14781273-15331273 GCF_963422515.1 Blennius ocellaris
CATGTGGATTAGTAACCCGGTGCAGATGCCATACACATTAAAAATTCAGCTGCCTATTTCTTCCTTAAATACACCCGAGCTTGAGGAGTGCAGCTGGGGTGAAGCAGAGGGAGGCCACTGTGGATTTAAATACCCTTGCAATTCCAATACAAGTTCTGTGCGGAATGTAAAGTAGGAATCTGTTTATTACTCCTGGTTTTTCACGACATGTTAACACAGTAACAAGAGTTCAGAAACACTTTATAGAATAGGAGAACCTGATCTCAGCCACGCATGGGAATTCAGAACCATGGACAGCGCCCTGCAGCTCAGAATGAGGCTGGAGCTGTCCATGGTTTACATTTGCTTTCGTAGTTGATCAGTGCTTTTGCATCTTCTTAACTTCTTTACCACAGACTATATCGACTACAGCAATATATAAATAAAATCATCATAATTCAGGCACATACACATAAATACAACTTATATAAGTCATGCTTTCACGCATACTTTATTATGACATGTTAGTAACATAATCACTTTTCAGTTGGATTTCGTTTTTTGGCAGGGAATCTCTTATGATATTTGATTTCAATGTCAAGATTCAGCCTGCTTTTTGTGTGCCAGCAATACATTTAACTCGTGATGCAACAACAACCCTCGGACGAGCTCCTGAATAGTAGTCTCGCCAGAAGAGGGCATTCCGATTCTGTCTGACAAAGTTGCTTTGACATGCAGACGTGATTAACAGCGGCAGCGTGCTGTGTTTCAGAGCAAGAAACGGCTAGATCGAAAGCAAAACAGGAGCAAAAAAAAAAAAAGGTGTACATTTGGGATATTCGACTACCGGGTGACACTCGTTGACAGCATGTGGCGGAGACTTGGGGATAACCTATCGTCACTTTCCTCTGTGCGCCATGCGCGGATTGGACTGAGCATCCTTTAGGAAAGAGACGCAGAGGTTTACCAGGAATCTAAGGGCTTGCACGACTTCTCCGGAAAATTGACGCTTTCTCTGTGTTTTTGCATCACGCCAGATGATCTGTGCGGATCTTTCTTTCACTGGATTTTCGCCGGCGGTCTCCGCGCCTGTAAGAGTGACATGACTTACTTGGATGTGGCTTCGTTATTGTCTGCGCGTACTGCGGTACTCTTTTTGGCTGTTACTTGAGAAGATTAAAAAAAAAGGAGAGAGAACCATCCTCAGTTGCGAAGATATGAAGGAGTTCTAAACCCGGATCTATAACCCTCTCTTCCAAAAAAAATAAATAAATTAAAAAAAAAATCGTCCCGTTTCAGTTGCACGGTTATATGTGCAGGACTGGACTGGATTGCACATCCAGGTCCGGGAAAGTAAAAGGCAGGTGCGCTTTGGATTCAGCAGCGGCTGCGCGGAGAGACCGGGCTGGTGGATTAGGACGATACCTGTCTGTGGAGAGCGCGTCATGCGGACTCGGGTGTCGCGCACTAGAAGGCATTAAAACCTGTAGGCTGGAGCAAACATATAAGCCGATATGGGTAAGTTTCGTTCATGTTCTCATGCTTGTCATGTTGCAAAAAAAAAAAAAAAAATACACTCTTTTTCTTCTAAATACACAGTTGAATATATATTTTGTTTAGTTCCGATTTATCTCGTCTCATTTCGAAATACGCAGTTCGAAGCATCTAATCATCGATATGGTGCCGTTTTTTTAAGTAGCTACAGAAGCTTGTGGAATGTGTCTGAAGAAAATGTGCCTGTAAGACGCAGAGCTGCAATGTATTTTTCTCCTCGTTTCCTTGGTGTGTGTGCCATATAGGAAACGAATGAGACTTATTGCTGCATCTTCCGAGATTACATTAAAATTTGCTCCAGAAAAAAAACCAACAAAAAAAAAAAACCTCACGAGCTAGAGGAACACGAGCCTCAATGAGGAGTATCCATTGCATTTTTCTTCTCCACTAGTTAGAGTGGCTGGCTCATTGACATGGACTAGAATGCTAATCGCAGCAAATGTTGGAAGGTAGTCAACTTTATAAAACGTGGACCTGCATAAACCATTGGATAAAAAGTGGAAGCACGATGCCGAATGTCCGGTTGCAGCTCAGAGCAAATGATTCTCTTAAAAATCTTCTGGGCACAAGATTTTTTTTGTTATATTTTTTTGTGACTCATGACAGTTAATATCTAATGAAGAAGGCGCATCTGCTTTTATGAGGGACTCCAGAAATCGAGCAGGAAACTGCCCGTACGCGTAAATACAGTGTGTGCGTGTGCGTCTCCCCCAGTAACGCGTGCTCATATTTCCCTGCGTGCACGCGTTTTTCCCATCTCACTTCTAATTAGAATTTACCATTTCCCCCCTCCCGTCCCGGTTGCTGTATGCGTGCGCAGTTACGCACACCCTCCGCTGCCGCCTCCTCATGCCATCTATTTCACTTTGTCTTCCACTCTTAGTATTTAACTCATCCCTCTTTAGTGTATTTGTATCCCCCTCCAAACATGTCGTGCCTCCGCTCCACCTCATCTATTCCCTCTGCTTCAGGTATCATTGTCTTAGTTGGCCTAATCTTCTCAGCCATCCTTAACCAGGATACAGATGGCCAAGTTCAGTGGTGGTGCTGTGCCATTAATTGTGAAACCACATGATGTATCGACCCACAGCGGGTTACTGCACCACATCGATAGACGGTACGGCTGCACACAAAAGCCTTACAGTGAAAGGCTGCAGGGTGCAGAGGCATTTGGGTGTTTCGTTTAGTAATTTAAGAACTGAATACCTGCATATTAGACAGGGCTCATCCACACATGAACAAACAGCCCAAAACCTTAACTCATCAACCACATAGCATTATGCATCTGCCCACAATTATTTGACGATTACATGGAGCTGTAGTCGCAGTTATCTGCCAGCGAAGCTAACTGTGCCACTCTTCATTAACAGCATGCAATGCACTTATGTTTCACGGACCATATCATTAGATATCTGTTTTTTTCGGAAATAGAATCATGTTGCAGGGATAGTAAAAAGAGGAGGGGGGGATATTATGTCAGACTCAAATAATATTCCTCCACCTTTTCTGCATCTGAAGGATATTGTTGCTGTCTGCAGAAAAAGAAGGGGTAGCATAGTCAGTTTCCTTTTTTCTATGGCTTTGCTTGGGAGTTCAGAGGAGCAAAGTATCGGCAACAGATGGCTTTGTTCTGGCCCTGCAGCAACCAACCAGCGGTGTTCTTGAAATGTCAGGTGAAGCAGGTTAACAGACAGGATCAACAGGCCCTTTGGGGCAATATCTCAGTTTTGTTTATTCAAAAGAGCAAAATTTTAAATGAAAAAAAAAAAAGATAAAACTGCCGATCGAGCATCCATCATCTGCTGTTTACTTATTCTGCTCACAACCGATATGAGCAATAGGAGTTATCCTACAATAGTATGACAAAGGGCGTGTTAAATTGTGGTAAACATTTTATTTTAGAATTGACAAGGCAGGTGTGGAGTTAGACCACATGCAGTTTAGTTTGATGGGTTCTATTGCAGGACTTCAAGCATCTTTGTGTACATGGAAAATGGAAATGTTGGTGATGATGGTAAAAGTGGTAGTTGACTATATGAGTCTCACCACCTTCTAAATCTTAAGTATCATTACTAGATGGTAAAACCTTATCTTGAACCCATCATTGAGCAAATACAGGAAACATTTCAAGTGGCATGGACTGTGAGCATTTATCTTGCGCTCCAGAACTATTCTCATCCGGAAAAAAAACAGTGATGTGGAATGGTTCAAGCTCTTCTGCACTCTTTTCCCATCATAGATTTGTCGATTCATTTTGACCAAGATTTTTTTTTTTTGGGGTGTGTGGTTTTTGTTTTTGGAGGGGTGGTTAACCATTACAGGCTAGTATTGTAGAAGTAGAAACGAAGCACAACGTTTGAAAACCTCAGAAGACCATCACAGTCTAAAACACATTTCCCTTATCAATATTTACCTTGGGTGTCATGAACAGGAAAAGCCAATCTCTTGAGTACCTCTTCTTGACTTGCACATTTATTGTATAGGTTGTCACTATCTCTTTGCAACCACAGTAAAATGTCATATATATTTGGCAACATCCAGCCTTTTTATTGTTTGGAGCACAGCTTAGATATGGCCACAGACATACTCCACTGCAGAACAGTAAAGGGTCATTACTTATTCTCCATCCACCTTCATGCAACTGTTGCCACCAAGGGAAATCAGGACTCAGACAAGGGGTAAAAACAAAACAGTCTCCGTCTTCACTGCTCCATCTTTCCCCTGCTATCGCTCTCTCATGCATGCATGTATGTATGTGTGTTTGTTTTGGTGCACAATATTCACAACAGCACTCCCCAAAGTGCTTCTCTGCCTAATCAGTGTAACAATTACAAGACAGACATACCAGGACACAATGTTTTCCAGCCACTGTTGAAATGGGCCTAACTTGGCAGGCCTTACGATCATCTCAAAGATAATTGGAGACTAATAGGATGGCTTCGGTTTATTTGGGGGACGTCCTTCCTTTTGTGTTCGGCTGCTGTCCAGCCTCAATGTGCAGTCAAGACTTGGGGCTGCAGGAGTTTTGTCAATGACAGGCAGCAAATAGCAATGAGCCACTTGTGTGCACTCAAAGTGCACCAGTTAGCGAGTCCATTTGCCAAGTTATTAAGCTACATTTGGTTTTATTTTAGGTCAGCAGTAAAGTGCACTTACTCTCTCTATGTGTTTGAGTTGAGAAGCAGAAATAGCCATCTTCTGGTGCTGGGGACAGCAGGGTCTTATGCTCCATAACTACCATGCATCTTTCTTTCCAAATCTGATGCTGACAGAAAAGTTAAACTTTTCTCCAAAAGTATGTGAGTAATGTTTAGATCATGAATAAAATAATAATATAAAAGATTATATTAGATAAACAAAACACTAGCAACATGAGAAATATCCCTCATAAATGGGAGTTTCAAAAGTAAACACAAGCTAAAGAAAGTAATGAGAGGAACAAATGTAAATCAATGGGAACATAAATGGGGCCAAGGAGAAGATTTTGACCACATATATGAAAATAGACTTTACATTATGAAAACATCCTGATGACTGCAGGGTTCAAGGGCATGCAAAACTAGTATATTTTCAGCATTGATGGAAAAGCAGGGAGAAATGTGTGCATCTCATCAGATACAAAGAAAAAGAAAATAACGGTGATGGTGAGAGGTACATCGGGTAAGAAGTAATAGAGAGACAAACCCCGTGAGTGACACCTCGGAGGGTATCTCATGCTCCTTTGTGAGTAAGATTAAAAGAGTAGTGGAGAAAGAGATGGCTTACAGAGGCATTAGCGAATGGAGCACTCATTAAACCACATAGTGTCAGGACGGGGAGCGAGGTGACTTGTGAGGCAGCTTCAATCTGTGAGATGGCAGAGTCACTTCTAATAATACAAGCCTATTATGCACATGGGTAATAAAAAGCAATAGGGGGTTGTTTCTACTGCCTCCCGGGATACGAGTCAGAGAAGAAATTTAGAAAACATGCATTCATGTTTAACAGCCCACACGATTTGTTCCCCAGTCAAAAGTGCTGTCTATTAAAATTGCTTTGAATGCTCTTGGAACATTACACATGGGCATTCTTCTGCATCAATATTCCTCTGTTGTTTGTACCTATTCTTTTTTTTTTTTTGCTTTACTTATAGTAGGTCTTTGAGGCACGGCATTGTTAGCAAATTAGCTTAAGTTGCATTCAGAACCCGAAACACAAACAGCAAATTGGCACTTTCAAGTCTCATTCTTGTGATCATGATCTCTCCCTCTTCTCCGTATTAATGTACAAGTTTCACAGTTGTTGGATTGAAGATGCAGAAACATGATTGATGTATCTGTCGGTATAATCAATAGCCAGCACAAATTATCTGCACAGTTTCATGGTTCTCTCCATCTGCAAGAAATGATGAAAGACTCCTTTGAAAACAAACCATAAGTGTGTCGTTCTCCATCACACTCTTAGACACCGACAAATACACATACAATACCCATATGGGATAAGCAGATGCTTGGCAAAGAGCGAAATGGCTATGCTGGATACCATATGTTGTACGATGCCTTTCAGCCAATCCATGGGAAGCACTTATTTGTGACAAATTCTGTGAACATTACAAAAATACAGTAATATTAAAACTGCACCAGTGGCAGTGGACCCAAAATTCTACCGATTCCATGTTTTTGTGCTGAAGTTAATCATCAGCGTAACACACACGTACATATGACACATTCATTTTAATGAGCTCATCGAGTCAACTCCAGTGACTCGGCTGCCAACACATAATACATTTTTAAGCTAATTAATGCATGGACTACTTCTATTCTGGAGAATTAATCTTATCTCACCGCAATGATGGCAAAGAGGTCCATACTTGATGATATTGCCTTGAGAAACAAGCATAAGAAGTGGATCCCCTCACGGTACCTCCTCAAGGGGAAATCAATGTATCTTAATGACAGATCATTAGTAGCTCCGTAAAGGGGAACGATTTTAATGGAAACAACTCTGTCTCATCTCAGAACAAGGAGTGATATCACATAAAGGTACTGGCCACTTTTACTCACTTTGAAGATCATTTTTGAATTACAGCATCTTCTCTGCCTCAAATTAAGATCCAGGTAGCATTCTCCAAAGACACACTTGGCATTCGTATGTTTTTTTTTTCCATTAAAGATAAGTTGGATATTTCCATAGGGTTTTCCAGTATTTTTTATTTCTTTTTCTTTCGGAAAGACTGAAGTGATGATTCACACCACTTCTGTATTGCTTTTCTTTGGTTAAACATGAAATGGCTGGACTCTAAATTGAAACGCCTCCAGGACTGTATACACAACCATCAGCTCTTGTGAATGTTAATTTGTTCTGTGCAGGCTTCCCTTCATGACCTATCTGCTTCAGCAATTGGCACGGTGATGCTTGTTGAAGTGCTGAATATAAATATAGATAAATATATGCAGTGAATTATAACTTTCTTTACTTGACATTTATCATCACTTAGTATTCACTGTATCTGTCATAATAAATGCTCAGCATTTTCCAGAAAGCCTTAACAGAAGTTGCATTAGTAACAATTAAGCACATTAATGCCGTGTTTAGCTCGATGGAATGACATATTTATGGTATTATGTTTGTTGGGTATGGATGGATCAGAGCATGTACAGAATCATGTACCCTAACCCAGGAGACTGCAGTTATATACTACTGAATTAACAAGTCAAATGTGTTAAGCAACAAGGTAGCAAGATTATTTAGCCAAAACTAACTCAAGCAGTTTTAGAGCTTTATCTCAGTGTTTACGGCTGAATTGTGCACCAACTTAGCTTAAGACCTGCTAACACAACTAAAGGATATTCATAGAAGCATTATTCTTGATGCTTATTTTAAAATTTGCCCACTTCCATCTTTTTAGAAAACACATACATTCCACATAAAAACTTGGGACGGTTGTGCTATCCAGCTACTATAATGCCGCGGAAACATCAGCATTGCTATAAATTACTATCA
Organism: Blennius ocellaris; assembly: GCF_963422515.1. Taxonomy (NCBI): domain Eukaryota; kingdom Metazoa; phylum Chordata; class Actinopteri; order Blenniiformes; family Blenniidae; genus Blennius; species Blennius ocellaris. The sequence continues at coordinate 14,788,789 of NC_137664.1, forward strand.
TAACCTAACCATCAACGAGTGGTGTAAGGTTAACTTAATAGATTTGTGTTTTCACGGTTTCTGAAGTTGTCATTTGCCAACATTGCCAAAACCTATGCTATTAAGCAGGCCTTGTTTTTTTTCCCTTTAAGATGTCATTTTCGTATTTGTGTTGATTGGGGATGATACTAGTGCATCAACAGATGAATTAGATGTGTGCATACTGAGATGTTTAAATACTTATTGCAATCGAAAAGTGTGGTTTTATCATTTTCTGTAACCTTTCTATAAGCTTATAACAGTCAACAATTTTTATCCACAACATTTAGCCTCATCATTACTCCAGAGCAGTGTTCCAAATGAACTTGATTTTAATGAATGAATCACTGAGAAGCTTCCAAGAAGTTTTAAAATGACTGATTAATTTTACATTGGTTTGGTGAACTTGAGAGCTATTTAAAAGCTCAATGTTTCATAAAGAGTAGGATGACACAAAACCACTGAGATGATAAAATAAACCATATATATATATATATATATATATATATATATATATATATATATATATATATATTGTATATACTTTTTACCTTTGCAGATATGTATGTTTGTCAGTTGCCAGATGTGATGGTTTACTTTACTGTAAAGCACATTCACCTCAGGCATTATGTAATGTGATAAAAAAAATAAATACACACACACACACACACACACTATATTTTGAATCCACTCATTGCTTCTCCCTCTTCCTCTCACTACAGGCTCTGCTCTGCGCCGTCGCTGGCTAGTGGTCCAACTCCTCATGCAGGTGTGGCTAGCGGCAAATCCATCCCTGAGTGAGCGCCCGTGCCCTAAGAGTTGTCGTTGCGATGGGAAAATTGTCTACTGTGAGTCAAGCGCCTTTCGTGATGTCCCCAAAAACCTCTCTGGAGGCTGTGAGGGTCTGTCTTTACGCTACAACAGCCTTGCCAGCCTTCGGGCCGGCCAGTTTGTTGGCCTCAACCACCTCATCTGGCTCTACCTGGATCATAATTACATCGCCTCTGTGGATGGGATGGCCTTCCAGGGCATCCGCAGACTTAAAGAGCTGATCCTAAGTTCCAACAAGATCACGTCGCTCCACAACACCACATTCCACCCTGTCCCTAATTTGCGTAATCTTGACCTATCATATAACAAACTTCAAGCCCTGCAGCCTGGACAGTTCCAGGGCTTACGGAAGCTTCTCAGTCTCCACATACGCTCAAACTCTTTAAAAATTGTCCCCATGCGTCTGTTTCAAGATTGCCGAAATCTTGAGTTCCTAGATCTGGGATATAACCGCTTGCGCAGCATCACTCGGAATGCATTCTCAGGCCTTGTCAAACTCACTGAACTGCATTTGGAGCATAACCAGTTCTCAAAGATCAATTTCTCCCACTTTCCTCGTCTCTACAATCTGCGGGCTCTTTATCTGCAGTGGAATCGCATTCGCTCAATGAGTCAGGGGCTGACCTGGACCTGGGCCTCCATCCAAAAGCTGGATTTGTCAGGGAATGATCTAACAGAGGTAGACGCTGTAGTGTATCAGTGCTTGCCCAACCTGCAGACTCTCAACTTGGACTCCAACAAACTGACCAATGTTTCACAAGAGGTGGTTGATGCCTGGATCTCTTTGACTATGATTAGCTTAGCTGGGAATGTTTGGGACTGCGGCCCTGCCATCTGTCCTCTGGTGGCCTGGCTGAGAAACTTTAGAGGGGCGAAAGAAACCACCATGATTTGCGCCTCTCCCAAAAAAGCCCAGGGTGAGAAGGTGATGGATGCCGTTGACGCTTTTGGTGTTTGTCAATCAAACCCAGTCACAACGCTCACAGTGAATATTCCCCCAAACCCATCGAGTGTCCCAGTGCAGAAGGAGCGTCGCCCAGCCATTCTGGCTTCCCCAACCATTTCTGAAAAGAGGGGTGAGGAATCTCTTCGAGGTCCCACATTGTCAGCAGTCACTCCGCCTGTGGCACTTCCCCCGGGGCAAGATGTGGAACCTGTGTCTTTCCATAAGATCGTCGCTGGAAGTGTGGCCCTTTTTCTATCTGTTGCAATGATCTTGTTGGTAATCTATGTATCTTGGAAGCGCTACCCGAGCAGTGTCAAGCAGCTGCAGGAGCATTCGGCGGCAGCACGCAAACGTCGCAAGAAAGCTCGAGAGACGGAGCGCACCCTGAGCTCTCCCCTGCAGGAGTACTATGTGGACTACAAGCCCACCAATTCTGAGGCCATGGATGTGCTTGTCAATGGGACCGGACCATGCACCTATACCATCTCAGGCTCCCGAGAATGCGAGGTATGACCCACACCACCGCCACTCGTCCTAAACAAAACTCTGTCCACAGCGAGGCAACCAGAGGTAATTATTCATACTGCTTTGATAGATAACAAGTGCAATACTGAATTCCTTCCAAAGCACCATAGGGAAATACTGTCAATGGATCACAATAGAGCACTTCAGTTTTGGTTTTAATATCAATTTGTGTATGACAAGGTATCTTTTGTTTTGACATGGGCGTTTGCATATTGGCATAAAGCCTTATCTCTGATCAGATGCAAATGTTTGTCTTACTGCAAAATCATACAAAACTACAGATAAATGACACTGATTAGATATCCTATTTCACATAACGGTGAGATTAATCTAAGCTGTTTCCCCAAAAAGTAATTTGTGTTTGTTTAGCTAGTTATGTTGGCATTGGTTTTCAGCTTGCATATCACAGACTTTATAGTTGCTCTATAGCTGTTGAGTTTTGATGAGCACCATTGTGTGGGGAGAAGAGTTGACTGGTCGTGTGAGGATTCAGTTTTTGACACAGGGTGTGAATACTAATAGAGACTCTTGTCACTGAGAAGAGCTTTCCCTGAGCTGATGACTTCACTTTTTTTCTTTCTTTACATTGCTATGACTCAAGATGCTGGGAAATGTTATCTCACAAAGCCCTAACACCCCTTCTTTTTCTTGCCTTTCATTTTTTAAATACTGAGTTGCAGAAGTTACTCACTTCATTGTTCACCTCAATAATTGATTCGTCATGTAAAAATCAAAATGCATACTATCACTGCCCACTCACACTTAAGACTGTATTTTCACTGTCTTTCTGTGAGCTTGTGTGGCATATACACACCAACACATATACACAACATAGAGAGAGGCAGTCTTTGATAGTCTTGGAAAGAGAGGAGATCTTTAGAAATATTTTGTACACTGGAAAGTGAATTCTTCCAAACAGTATTTACAGACTACAACAATATGGAAATACCACTTGTGCCCTCTTTTTTAGTTGCTACACGCATGTGTTCCTGAAATACTGCACCATTCCTGGGTAAACACTTGCTTTTACTGCATAGCGTCCACAGGTTTTTTAAGACGCATTGAAACCAACTAGCTTCCTTATCTATGTATGTAGTTGTTATTACTGGAAAACAAGCACAGTTGGAACATGAACAGCAATGGCCATGCACCTTTAACTTCAAAACTATAGCTTTAGAAGAATAAGGCATACATTGTTCACAATTTATATTTTCACCATGCCAGCTATTTCATCCTCACACACTTTTCTGAGCAAGATTGTCTGTAGAATGGGTTTCTGGCAGGTTCTATATTGAGGAATGAATGTGAATACAGAGACTTCAGCAACAAGGAGGTGGGCTCCATCATCCACATTCTCTTCTATTTTTGGTATTGACCGCCTGCTTTTCATGAAGGCAGGTCACTCAGTGATATGTATCACTTGGAGTTAGCTCTGGCTGGTTTGATTGTGAAAAGCAAGCATAAATCATAGCTAACGTTTTGTTTTTGCTCTGTCACATTTATGGCAAACAGTAAACAGACTTCACTTTTTATATTGTGTGAGCAGTCCCAAAATGCTTTATATCGTATATAGGTTTTGATTGGCTCCTCTCAGCACGAAGTTGTGTTTAATGTTGAAAGGTTTTTTTTGTTCTTCGTTTTTTAATTTAATACTTGCTTGTCAATTGCGTTGTGTAGGGATAAACATGCTTAGTTGTATTTTATTTTATAAAATGGCAGGTGACCTTTCGTCGATATTGAACTTAATTTCTCACTTGTGGTGTTAACTCAGCCTGCCATGCTGTTATCAATGAGAGCTTACGTTAATGGCAATGGTATGCGCTCAGTATTATATCACTTTTAAATAACAGTTCATCTACCGATTGTGGGGTCTGATTATATTAAAGGGAATACAAAAACCAAAAAGTCTCACAATGCAAAAATTGATATAGTGTTGTTTTGCACTTGGTAAGACTCAATAGGTGTCCCGGTTCTCCATTTTGTACCCTGCAATTTAAATGACTAGCTTGTGAATTTTCAAAGTGCACAGTTGGAAACAGCTGCTTACTGGTATGAAAAAGGTGAAATGATACTTGCCAGGAGAGATTAACTTTGAAAACATAGATTGTGTCTTCAATATTGACCTTTCACTGGTCAGTTTAATTTACATGCCTGGATTAATTTGCAAAATTGGATCAGGCTTCATTAACCAGTTCTTTGAAGCAAAATTCACTCAAGATATAGCCACAATCACATGGTTGTCTTCAGGGTTTTACACTAATCCTACGCCTGTCTTTGGGGTTTTACATATATCTTCCACCCACCTGTTTTGTGGACCTTAATACTGGCAATTTAAATCACAGTACAAGAAACCACATGCTACCAGTATTTGTTTGAGAATTGTTAATTTCAGCAGTAGCAATGAGGCAAACAATGGAAAACTATTGCACAGGGGATCAGGGGGAATTAAGAGCCTTGAGAAGGAGGCACGCCTGTTACACTGGGTGAAAGCAAGCAGACACATTCATTGGTTGTGTTCCAATATGTCACATCACAAGAGGATAAAATGGCTGAATTTTATTTTCAAACACCCTCTCTGCCAGTTGGTATGCCTATTATCAGACTCGGAAGGCCCCATAAGAGATACTATCTATGATAGCTTGCCTTCCACCCACACTCTAAGGAAGCCCACACAATGTACCTCATAAGCTTTCCTTGCAGTGGAAACTGGAGTCTCGTCTGCCATTTACTATTGAAATCACTGTAGCTGCCATTAGCCTTTTCATCTTGACTAAACTAAACTTGGTATGAGTTAATTCCTGCTTTCAGGACCAAAGACTCGGCTGAATTGCCAAGAGGGCCAAGAGGGAAATCAACATCACAGAGTCAGCAACGTATAACAACCTGCAAACAATTGTGATTCAACATACGAACACATGGAGTGACATTTAAGAGATGAACATGTTGAAAGCAAACATTGTATTTTGTTGGAATTCATGGCAAAAGAGCAAAAAACAAAGTTTAAAAAAAAAATATGGAGCCAACAGAGAGGCAGGTGCCGCTGTATTTCAAAAGATTATGATATGAATTGAAATATGCCTAGCCTCCCAATAGAACTTTCTCATTAACCTCATCATTACCAAGTTAAGTGTTCAAGTTCAGTCTTCACCGGGTACTCTGGTTTGCTACCATGGTCCAAAGATATGTTTAAAAGAGGAGTTTCTGTCTGTGAACTGACCTTAGCTTTGTGTGTGTGTGTGTGTGTGTGTGTGTGTGTGTGTGTGTGTGTGTGTGTGTGTGTGTGTGTGTGTGTGTGTGTGTGTGTGTGTGTGTGTGTGCCTTGAATACAAGTACATTCTTATTTAAGTTAGGTGTGTGAGGAGTAGCACAAATGGCACTAACAGTTTTTTGTTAAATGTCATTTTGAGACGTTTTCTTTTTGTTTGTATACACCTGTTTTCTCATGACACGAGCTGTCGGCTTGAGCCAAATGAAACAGTATCAACATATAGAGAAAAAGTAAGTGGTTGGCCAGTGATTTTCTGTCACATAAGCAGTCTTACCTCAAGCCTGATTTTATTCCGAAAAGATCCACAACTTTGCTTTCATTTTTTAGGGAGATATCCTTGAAAATGCCTCCTCTCCCCTGTCTCATCTTTAAACATTCTTGATGGGAGACAGGAACTATCAGTCAATAGTACACAAAGTCCCAAGTTCATCACAGACTGCACTCCAATCTTGTTTCTACATTTCGTTTCTTTTGCATGAACATAAATCACTCGGCAGATCGCGGCAGCACCTGTTGCTCTCTGACCACTTTCTTCTCCTCAGGCTTAAGCCCACAACAGCTCATGTCTCATCGTCCCTCCAGAGTAGAAATATCTTATTTCACTTATTTTTTCCACTCCCATTCATTTGGAAGCTGCCCGATGTCTATAGAACAGACGTCTTCACACGATTTTCGTTTACCATCTCCAGGTTCACTTGACATGAATGGAAGTTCGGCAACCTGAACAATTGACAAATGGCACAATCCTTTTTTTGCTTGGGCCATCCTGTGTACAAGATAACAAGCCTACATGTAATTTCTTTTTAATCTTTCTTTGGCCTCCTCCATTCTCAATGAGCACGTCTGACCTGCACATTGGACTTTGCTGCATCTCCGGTCTGGTGTCATCTTTTCATTTATCACAGCATCATTTTGAGCCTCTTCTGATTTATTTTGTAGCTCATCCTGTAACTCTCCAAGCTTGCATATCCACGCGTCTCTCGGTCTCATCATGATTAATGCAGACTTGGGATGCTCGGCAAACTCAACTGCTTCATTTTATACCCTCCGTTTTAGCTTCTGCCTGCAGGACTGCTGTTACATGCCCTTTTGATTTTACCTCCATAATCCTTCTCCCGTCACTGCTGCTAACCTTTTCCATAACCACAATCATCCACTTACTATAATGTCACACTTCATATTGCTGTCTTTTAATTAATTGGCACAACTTGTATTTTTTAGAAACAAGTGCTTATTGAATGCTGAGAAAGCACACAGACAATTTCATGACACTTATTTATAAATGTTACTTAAAATAAGGATTTCAAGTCTCCCAGAACAGCATCTTTCCTTGCCTTTGTATTTTAAGTCAAGTCACTCTGAGCCAAATGTATGACTAATGATAACCTCTCGACTATTAATGACTTACAAACTGGAGAGTAAAATTCAGACGTAGCCTTAAAACCAAATTGTTTTACTCTACTTGTGGTTGTGGTGTACATATCCTATTAGGAAACAAAGTTGTGGCTATGTTTGTTCATTTGTCACTCTTTATGTTTAGTCACAACAGTACTTAAATTTAATCACATACAGAGCTGTCATGAAGTGTTAACTGTCAATAAAAACATGATATGTGAAGTGGTATATTCTAGTTGAGCGTCATAACTTTAGGGGACAGGTAATACACCCGATTTGCTGTGAAAATGTACAATTCTTGCATTTTGTTTTCTGAAATTATTTTGTAAGAATATTTTGTAACACAGTGCTACTTTGAAAATAATGTCCATTTACACAGAAACACTGGAAGTAATGTAGTTAGCATGCCAGGCCATAGGTTTGTGCTGTTCGTTTTTCTAATGAAGCTACACACATGAATGTGTACTCACCATTAGCTATATTTATAGTGTATTGTTCTCATCAGACATTTGTAGCGACTACCAAGAAAACTACCGAGTCCTAGGGCAATATGGACTGGGAGTTATGGCACTCTGGAATCTGTCATTTTTGTTATTTTTCATCTACTCGTGCATGTGCAGGAGAGCTATTTACTACAGCCATGGTGGAGATGCGCAGTAGCAGCATTTCAGGAAAGTTACATTTTCCTCCATCAAAACAAAGATGCGGTTGGGGGTTTTCACGAAGTTGTGTTTTTCCCCGTTTCCACAGAGATGCAGTCAGAGCATTTTCAAAAAGTTCAACCTTGGGAACTGTTTTACAAAAAGTGTGTTTTTGTCGGCTCTAAGAACCATTGTGTAAACACCAAAAATGTTCACTTACACTTGAGAACGTTGTGTAAACAGGACCCGAGTCCACATCTGTATGTATAGCCAGTAGGTGCGTCTACAATTTCACAATACCTTCATTATCTTGAATTATTTGATTCATCAAATGTTTTTGTTATACTGGTCACAGTTATTTGTAGCTTTATATTCCATCCCCTAATGCAAAAACTATTAAAAATAGAAGAAAACATTGGGGTATGGAATTTGACTCTGACCATCTCTCTCATTTCCTACTGGCTTTATTGTATTATGCTATCAAAAGAAATCTCCTGCCAAAATGAAAAGGCAGCCTTGGTTGATTTTTTTTTGTGGCTCGAATGGCTTTTATTAATGTATTTTGGGAGTTTTGCCATGGGCTTGTTTTTCCCTTAAATATTTTGGATTTTACTCACATTGATCTTTAACAAAAAGTCTTTCATTGTGTGATGGTCATTAAAGAATTTTAGAGGTCACAGTTCTGAACCTATATTATAAGAGAAAAAACTATATGCAATTCTTTAAAGGAGTAGTGCAATTTGTATCAGATGGCTTCTATCTCTCACTGCTTCACTGTCCCATTTTGAGTCCAAGGTCATGGTGTCAGATTGTTAATTGCTTAGAAAAAAATATCAACACAAACACTGGGGGGCTAGCCAAGGGCAAGTGAGCTATCTGTAATTCAGTGGGGAGGCTGAACTTCTCGATGCTAGTGTCTTGAGTCGACAATTAGCCAAGTGGGAGACTTCAAACATGCACAGCGCGCGAGAGAACATCTCTCTCATCCGCTAATCCTGTCTGTTTCACACTGGTTCCATGCTGCTGCTTTCTGCACTGCTGTTTGATCCATGCTTAATGAGGGTGTTAGATCACCAATATAGCAATTACATTACCTGCCAAAGAAGCTTGACTCTTTTCTTTTCCTCCCAGTTTTTCACGAAGCAACCCAACTGCATCATTAATGCGAAGCTTCCTGATACACTGTCGGTTACCCTTTTTTTTTTCCCACCACCTTTTTGCCAACGCTCATCTTATAATCTCTCACAGTTTGATTTTGATGTACCTGCTTTGTACCGACTTGCTTGGCAATTATTTGTTGTTTTCTACCCACTGGTCTGTTTGCTTTCAAAGCCATTTTTCAAAGCTGTGCTCAGTTGTTTTACGGAGGTCTTTTGCCTGTTTTACCACCTTGTACTTGCTTCACTATCTACGATATAAATGCTGCTGCTCCATACAGCGACTTCTATTGAACCCTTTGTATGGATGAGGAAAGTCAAATGACACATTGTAAGTGCTTTTAAGAGGACAAAGGAGAACAAAAATGGCCCCTTATTTGTTCTCATAAAACAAGGCTCACATTACGGGGATGAACAAAAGCCGGGAGGGGAGTATCACATTAGAGCAGGATCCCAGAGTTGCCAATGGTCAGTGTTTCACCGTCTGCTCATTTTGGCCATGCTATTTACTCATCAGCAATTAAAACATGTTTCTGAATTAAAACATGTTTGATTAAGTTGTATTATTGGAGTTCTAAAATCATACTATATGTACAAAAAAAAGAAAGAAAAGAAAAGGAAATAGTTTAATTAAAATAAAATACAAGACAAATACACTATTTTAAATTTTACTTTTGTTATACTTGGGCAAAGAAACAGATTGTGGGAACATATTTAATTGACAGTTGAATTATGACTCAGTATAGATCCCCATTTGTTTAAGTCTGGAAAAGATACACAAATTACTCAGAGTAGAAAAACCAAGTCTCATATCTTCTCATATTTACAAACTATTTTTTTGTTATAAACTGTACGAGTGCTACAAGGAATAAACAGAAGGATAGAAATCACCAGCAAAGAACCAGCCCAGCAGAATGCTCCATTTTCTAATTAACCGCATGATCATTTTCATTGAGGGTGAGAAGCCTTAAAGCCACCTTGTCCATTAGTCACCAAACTCAAATCCTTGTAAATTTGCATGTAAGAGGCAATATGAAGATGAGTCCTCCACAGATGTGTTTTCAAATAAACTGCACAGCACCTGCAGTAGTTCCGTTTTTGCCTAAAGTGCTCCAAAATGAAGAAGTACAAGGCATCGAAACTATTCTCTGTAACTGGCACTTTATTATTATTTTCAATTCCCGATAACATGCTCCAGTAAACAACGCACTTTGCTGATGGAGCTGTGCAGACTTGTTCACTCCTACCAGAAAATGATGTGCTATTTATTGAACTGACAATGAATCAAGTGTAATTAGGCCATCATACTTGCATAACACTACTGTCAGATGAAAGTACTTTTGCTTTCGAGAGTTAGTTTATTATTTAATCTCAATAGGTTGCATCGGGCCTTGTGTCACGAATCTTGGATTGAATTTCTCGCTGTATCATTCAAGGGAAAAAACTCAGTTCTTGTCTTGGAAAAACAGTCGTTATGTAATTCGGTAGCTCGGTCTAATTAACTAACGACTGTAATTAAAGGTTAGGCCATCCAAAAGGAGAGGGTAGAAGGCTTTGTCTATGTAATACTAAGTGGAAGGATGGCGTTAAAAGAATCAAAAAAGGTCATTTACAACCGTGCCCTTATAGATGTTCATCTGCAGCTCACTCAGCAAGATTATGTGTCCAGTGGTATCGTCACATGTATGGAATTAGTTGGATTTATAGATTCTATTGAAATCGCAAATCTTGTCTTCTCTCTGATCTCAGTATGTCTATTTAGGTTTGAACACTCTTATGTCGCATTGGCACCCACCCTGTTTCCACCTTAAATGATTAGATCGTCTCCTCAGAGATGAGACGAGGTGCTCATGCTATGATTGACACTCCACTGAACCCCTTTGGGAGTTTCTTGCATCGTGGTAGAATTGAAAAATGCACATCTTCATCATTTCAACTGTAACAGTAGCCTCTTACATGAGGTCACCCTCCTGCTGTACAATGAAACTGTCTCCTGAGAGAGAATATATGCCACTGACATATATAGTCCCTATTTTCCAATGGTCCTTACATTCCACCAGATCTGAATCTGGTTGAGAACCTACGTGCTGGTTTAAAAAAAAAAGAAAGAAAAAAAAAAAAAAAAGAATTAATTCTTGAAATTTTCCAGGCATCTTGTTACATCAAAGCAGTTCTAAAAGCAACGTGAAAAGTATACAAAGCACAGCAGTGGGCAAATTGTTAGTGAAATATCTGAGTTTCATCATTTAAAGGTACTGCACTGTGTTATGTTGGAGGAGACTAACTGAAATGAAGCTCAGAGTCTGCACAAATGTGAATACATTAGTACCAATAAACCCATTGACTTAACAGTGCCCTCGAGAGCAGAGGAGATGTTTGCGCTTTCATTGGTTCTGACACTATTAAAGTCATCCTGTCGAGCCAATTCAGCAGCCAGAGAGGACAGGCTGGAGTTAAAGTGGGAGAAGACAGGTAAGCGAGAGAACCTGGCAGAGAAGCCCGTTCGACATGATGGAGCAGCCGACAGGCGGACAGGAGAAGCGGTTAGAAAGCCAGAGAAATCAGGCGGTCATCCAAACTCGACAGCTAGATTGGCAGCCGTCCGTCCACTAAGACACACAGGCCTTTGTCCACAGACAGCTGTCCAGGTCTTTTGATCGGTGATGGCTCAACGTTTTTTTTTCCTTCTTTATATCAAAATAGGATAATCAATCTGAAGCAACACCCATGAGACTGACATGTTTTCTTCAGTGGTCAACTGAAAAGTTCTTCCAGTCAGAATCACTGAAGAAGTATTTCTGGAATGAAAAACCCTAGTGTGCAATCGACTTGACGTTGGGCTCCAGAGCCAGTGTGAATGAATCGGACATACTTGAGAAATGCACCATTGATCAAGCCATACTATCATCTTGAATACGTTGTGTAGTGAAGTGTCTCAATTAAGGAGATTTAGGCACATTTATTGTGTCAATATTGAAGAACGCTCGGTGAATACTGTAAATCTGTTGGGAAACTGAAAAGAGCTCCTCAAATTACTCTACCACTCGTATTCTCCTTCGTTGCCAGATTTGTTTAAAAAAATAAGAAAACAGGAATTGATTTTAGTTTGAAGTCACTCGTAATATCACCTCGATGTGTTTCACCAGTCTATCAAAAAGTAGAATGTGTATGTAAAAAGAAGTGAGACATCAAATTAGTAATGGTGCTGTGATGTGCTGCCAGTCTCTCAAGCCACACATATAAAACTCATATGAAAGTGTGTTTGTGAATGCATGTAGGTGTTGGAGCAGGCCGCCCTCGTGTGCGGCATCCACTCATGTCGGCATACAAAGTAACCTTCATCTCCCCGGCTAGGCTATTCTCAGAGGTTTCATTCCGTTGTGTCTCCCCTTTCTTTTTGCAGCCCGTTTTCTCTGCTGTGTCAAGCACATATTATTTTTAGTTAATTACCTGTCTCTGTCAACCTCCTGCATCCCACACTGTGCCCTCACCGCATAAAGCCCTGATGCAGGTTGTCTTCTGCAGGAAAATGTACACTTCTTTGTGATTGATGACTTGTGCTTCTCCCACACCTTCACTTTAGCATCCCGGCCTCGTATGTCCAGGCTGCAAAGAACGCAATACAAACACATGTTCCAAGAATAAGTCCCAATCCGAGGGCCACTTTTTTCCCCCTCGCACGTGGTGTTCCATCATGAAGAGTATGACACCTCCAGATATTTGTGAAAAGAGAAGGGAAGAAAAAGTAGCTGCACCATGTTTGGTCTCCCCTTTAGCTCTGCTCAGATAATATCATGGCAGCAATGCAACATGCTAACCAGTGTCCTATAAATTGAAGCCATATTTAACAGTAAAATATAATGTTTCTTCATATTGATTGGATTAGCTAGATAATAACAGCTCTGTATCGACAAAAATGGCAATAGATGCGTCAGGGATTGATTGTGCCATGAAGTTAGGCTACGTAGGGACCGTGACCTTGTCCTGCTTTTATCGACCACATATATTCTGAGACGTGAATATGATCAGAGGTAATGAGACTCATATAAACACAAAATCAAAGAGTGCGAAAGCCCACCTGAGGTTTCTATTGGTCTGATAAAATGAAAGCTACTACACAACATTCCAAACACAGAAGTTCGCCCTTCAAACTGAAAACATACACACATTTCATAACTGTGTATTGAATTCGTTGTGTCCCGTCAGTTTCACTTACATTAATTTCTGTTAGATTTACTCTGAACTTCATTGCATGCTTAACTACAAATATTTCCCGAATCTTTAATCTTAAAATTTACCTTTGCATAACATGTAATGATTCTACTAATGGTGACTTGACTGTTAACTTTATTAAGGGATCCAAATCCTTATCACTAAAAATGCATATAGAAATAGAGACAGACACACATGCTTCAGCTGCTGTATATTAAAATTATGAGCCGATTCTTCCTAAGGAAATAAATACCAGGGCTGCCAGAAAATATGTGGATAGACAAGTTAAGACCGAGGTGTGACCTCAATGAGACAGTTAATATATTGTGAAAATTAAAAGTTTAACATAATTCTAGCGAAGGACCTTCTAGTATTAGGTTTGAGCATATCCTTTCAACAATGCTATTCGCATACTCAGCATGTATTTGACAGTTCCCAAAAACAACTAATAATTGGGAGGATTAATATGCATGTGTAGCTTAAAGAAGTTGTTTGTTGGATGTTTGAGGATCGGTAATGTTGACGGTTATTGATTTGATAGTAAATTTAAAACTGTGACTATTTTATTGTAATGTGCCAACCATCATTCACCAGAATTGATAAACATGCAGTATATGTGGCAACATTCCATAGTTCCAAAGTGTCTATATTTAGTGTATTGTTGAGTCTTCTTTTACTTTTGTAGAAGTAATTGATTTGAAACACCAAAATAATTTAAACTCAACAATTGTTTTATTGTACAGTACAACTTTACATTTATCCAGCTGCTTGGCTTGCTGAGGTATAGCTTGTGGCTACAATACATTCAAGCATTATACATAGGAACACACCCACTCGTTTTCCAGCAGACGAATCAGCTTACATGGCGTCTGCCCTCTGTTGCGGTGTGAATGGTCTTGAGTAAAGATGGTACTGCTTCAATACCTCAATTTTTTAAATACTTTTTTTTTTTCAAACTATTCGAACATAAAGTTGGGGGAATCATCAGAGAAGTTCTCTGGAGAAGTATCCCCAGCTTGACAAACTTTAAATTTGTGTCAATTTTGTGTCCATTTTTCTAAAATCCTGGACAATGGGATGCGCAAGTAAAATCAATTTATGCAGCAGTTAATCATACATCATCTGAGAGATTTAGTCAGCTTAGTGTGCACTAAAAATAATCAAGCGATTAATATTTAAAAATAGATTTTGTACCTTATGTTGCAGGTAATGACTCATGAAAGAGTTGGAGTACACTAAGTGCTCTAAAAAGGGCAGTAAGAAGTCCTCTTTGTGCTGTAGAACCGATTTTTGTGATGCGCTGTCAGTATTTGAATAATACACACTGACAGCATCTTTCATATGGTTTTACTTCACTTAATCAAATTTGCTGCTGTTGTGGAACTGCTGTTTGTAATTGTTATCAATTACCTAAATGAATATTCAATGCAACCATCCAAGCACCGATTTCTGCATGTACAGACCTTCAGAATTCTCTCCTTTATCTTCAGCCAGAGCATTTTTCACGTTACATGTAAGGTGACTTCAGTGGAGGTCACCATCAAAACAGGGGGCTTTTTTTTCAGTCATTATCCCATCTTGCCTGTTATAAAGCATTTGAGATACGTTTCCTGCTGCTATTTTGCTTCATAGTGTAACTATTAAGAAGCGGTCTTGTCTGTGAATGAATGAGGTCAATGGCCTCAGCGTTGCCACATTCATCATTCAAAATAATTCTCTTTATACTCTTACCATGTGTGGCTCCTCGAATTGGGACGTATTCCAAAGTGCATCACAATCAATGCAGATAGAAGGTTTTAATCACGTTAGCCATTCACCTTTAACTCGATCCTGATCCGTTGAATAGTGAGTAAGCGAAAAATTAGGAAGCAAACACATCTGATCAGTATCTTGGTCAAGCCTTTATAAATGTATAAAATCACTTCTCAACTTTGTCCTTGTGCTATTTTCAGAGCCATTGCCACAGTTGCTTTGTATTTGACCTTTGACGTCGAAGTTCAGCATTTTTAAATTGTTCTAAAGCAATAAATTATCTACAAATGAAAAGTTATACAGATATTTTTGGTCCACTTTGTTTAATCACTCCAGGTAGACTTTTTTTTCCTTCTTCTTTTTTTTTAATTTCCACCATAATAAGGGCCAACACAGGACAGTAATCAAAATCAGACTAACCAGATTTGCGTCAACAAATTGATGTTTAGGACCTATGACC
This sequence comes from Blennius ocellaris, assembly GCF_963422515.1. Taxonomy (NCBI): domain Eukaryota; kingdom Metazoa; phylum Chordata; class Actinopteri; order Blenniiformes; family Blenniidae; genus Blennius; species Blennius ocellaris. Next base: position 14,803,994 of record NC_137664.1, read on the forward strand.
GTGATACTTTATGGAGGTAGAGTAATCTGTGCAGTGCGCATGAGTGCTTGAGTAAGATTAAAGTCATATGTGTCAATCTGGTTATCTTTTCAACCGTGAGTTAAATCACAAGCAGAAAGGATGAAAAATACACAGCGCAATGTGAGGAATTATGACAAATACAGGGAAAGTACAATCACATCACACAGGGTAACAAGGGCCTTGCTCGATTTCCCAGACTTTCTTTTTTCCTGCCGTGGAACATTTTACGCTGTCAACTAAATTCATCAAGTCAGCTGCAAAGAAAGGTATGGGTACCAAGAGCACATGGGGGGCAAAACATTTTTTTTTGAAAATTTGAGCCAGAAGACTGGTAGACAAAAGCAGAGAAGAAAGAGAAATGGGTAGGTGGACCAAGAGTGTGGAAAAATTGATAGCTTGAGGACACACACACACACACACACACGCGCACACACACACACACACACAGCTCCCTGACCTGAGAGGCACAGCCTGTTTGATTTAGTGCCAATCAGAGTTTTTAATGTCTGTGCAGCGCATCATAATTTATTAGGATTATCATAAACTTGTGCCGGGAGAAGGAGCGGGGCACTTGTGCCTCCCTCTCAGAATGAATTACTCGCTGCAAGCTGGAGCGTCAATCTCACCAGAAATGGCAAAACCAGCTTTGCCCCCCCCCCTTCGTCCCACTTTGTTTTGTTTTTTTTGTTTGCTTGTTTTTTTTCTGGAGGCTTTGTGGGCAGCCCTTCAGAGCAAGGACCCACAATAAATATTCATTCCATCAAATTCCACCCGAGGAGGAGCCAAGGATATTAGGTGAAGGAGAGCCAAAGGCAGCCTTTAATTACATTCCAGCTTTGAGGGGATGTCTCTGCCGTAAATGCACAGGAGAGGAGCATTTTCATGGTTTGCATGATAGGTCATGTTTCCATTGATACGAGGAATAACATTAGAAGCCCAGCCCTCCACACCATGTGCTTTGTTGATTGTGTACTTTCTTCTTGCTTCCCCTCATTAATGTAACTTTGCTTTTGCTTTCTTAAAACAAATTACATAACACTGTTGGTGACACGGCTAGGAAAGCTAGCAAACTAGCCGTCAGGGTGAGTTTGTAAGGATTTGTATGACGCAACAGATTTTTGGGGACATTTCACTGTATTTTGCACCAGAAGGTATCATTAAAATTAGCTTTGTATTTGAGATTGTAGTCATTTTCTCGAGTGATTACTTTTTGCAACCATAGACATTTTCATCACATATACTCTGTGCCACAACAAAGGAAAGCTTTAAGTTTAATTGTAAACGTTATTAGGGCAATATTTTACCAGTACTCATTTGATGAAATTTGATTGTTTGCAGCCCCTGAACTAAATTGTGTGTGATACCCCAGGTTTGGAATTTGGATGTTTTCCTCTTGCCCGCCTGAATTTATCTTCTTCCTCCCAATATCTAAAGACATGCTTGTCAGGTTTCTTCAAAATGCTGCTCTATGTGAATGTGCATGCTGTGCGATTGTCTCCTGTTGTTAGTCCTGTGATAGACCTATCCCCAGTGACCTCTACCTCCATCCTATGTTGTTTGATATTGTGGACTACAAAAATTACTGTTGTTCCGCAACATAGATTTTTCATTCCTTTTCAATTATGTATGAGTTTGTTTAATCATAATTTCACAAGCTTTGTTTATCCTTCCCCAAGATCCATACTGCAAAAACCTTCTTTACCTATTGCATCACCTACCCTCTGTTTAAATACAAAACTAAAAGTATATGTTAATTATGTAGTATTCAAAGTCTTCTTTACTTTTTAAATGTATGCAACTGTTAAGCTGGAAGGCATTCTATCCAGTTTACTCCTATTTACTTCTATTGAATATCTTCATTTAAAGCATTATTACCAGACGCAAAATACAAAAAAGCTGATTTTTCATTAAATAATGATCTGAAACTCGATCTGACTGGTTAAAGAAATATAAACGAAATGGTTTCAGCATTACTTCAAAGTATGAATGTACTCGCACTCATAATGTTTGAAGCAACAAAGTGGATTACATGGTCGACCTAAGTGTGTATGAACAAAAAAAACAACAACACAGAATGCAGGACTACATAATTACCGTATTGTGAGTATTCCTAGTCCATCATTTCTACCCGTGGCGATGAACTAATGTGGAATTTATTCACAGATTAGAAAAAGCTGGTGCAAAAACCACTTGGTTTCATCTTTGCAAAAAGTCCAGTCTTTACAAAAGTTGTGGACATTACATTTTCATTTCATCTGTGCATTAAACTGTAATATTTATGAACCACATATATGTTTCATATACCTTCCTATCATCCCACCAGACCGACATTACAAGTCACAATATCTGAATTATGTTCATTTTGTCATATTCAACTTTTCAATCTTCAATACTAATTTGTGGGTAGAAAAGAAAATATCGCCACATTGAAACTATTGCTATACTTAAGAGTCCTTGCTACTTTTTAAAGTTAGAAAATGTTTGTTGATCTTTTCAGCATGTCTGCAGAATTTCATGAACTAATCTACTAAATTGACCTCATGGAAATATAGGCGTCATTAACAGAACATGACTGGCTGGCTTATTTCACGCAAACAGGCAAGCGCAATCTCCAACAGCTCTTCATTTTAAGAAGTTTACTGTAATTTACCAAATATACAGTCAAACTTGAAAGCCCATGGTGGCCGGTGTTGATAGTGAAAACTCACATTCCAGTGAATGAATAGGAAATCTGCAGAACAATAGAGGGACTGGCTTTGGGGAGTTGGTTTGCGGACTGTGCTGGCATGAAGCTCAGTGGGAGTATGAGAGGCAGGCAGACTGGAAGCCTAATTAATCCAGCCTTCCTTAATTAGTCCCTCTTCCGTCCGTGACGCACTCACCAATCTTGTGAAGCTTGCTTCTTCTCTTCTGCTACCCCTCTCTTTCTCGTATTCGCTCTCTCTCCGCTTTCTTTCTCCAAGTATCTTTGCTCCTGTACTGTCTGCTTTGCCATCTTTTCTATGCTTGTCCAAACGGTGACAATATGTTCCGAGGTGATAAACAAGCAAATGCTGCTGCAGAGGGCAGCTTAGGCAAAGCTACCGTTGTCTCTGCTGTTGCCTGTGTTGCCACTAGAGGACCAGACAAAAGCCCAGCTGTAGGCAGCAGCGATCGCTTGCGCCACATTGTCTTTAGAGATATACAGAGCCTCACAATGCAGGTGGTCACGGTGTGGCTCAGATGGCACGATGCCCCGAGCACTTCCCCTCCTGCTTGGAGATCACCACAGTAATCTGCAAACACTGACATGGGGAGAACACTGGATGTGTCCCTCCAGCATGGCCACATAGCAGGCAACGGCATTAGCTTGTGCCCGGGGCCAAGCCTGCAATGCTCAAAGATGCTTACTTTAATGACGCTGGGTGTCCAGGCCCAGCCCACTCGCTCTGTGCCCAGAATAATGAGGCAGTTACTCCACCAGCAGCCACGGCCATTGGAAATGGCTTTACAGTGAATACTGATCAAGACTAACTGTTGACATTCTCCTGCACCATGCTGGCCTCATTATGAGCTGCATGATTAACCCATCAGGAATCTTTTTGTTTTTCTTTTTTTTCCCAGTCTCACATGGAAGATAATGTACTTCACCTAAAATATAGGCACTGTGACACCACATACTTAAGGTTTTCGATATAGTAGAGTAAAATCAAATGGAAGACATTTTATTCAACTCTTACAACCTTGCAGCATGTCAAGACACTGGCTCAATGTGGGGAAATGGAATGCAGCATAAAAAGACTGATGGAATTTGTTTAAAAACCGTAAAAACGCCTAACCCAAAGTTATTTATTTTCTTCACTTCTTAAATTCAAGGCTTTTACAAATGTGATGAAAAACAGCAAAAAGAAACACAACTACTCAGTAACAATAACAAAGATAGGCGACTTAAAATAAACACAAAAACCAATCGAATGAACTATAAGGGACTTGTAGAAGGCAGAGCTGAGTGCTACACTAAAATAAAAGAGCTAACCGCTTTAAAAAAAAAAAAAAAAAGACAGTGACAAATCATCAGCTAATAAATTGGGAGAGAACAAATTTAAAGGAGGGAGTTAAACTCTCTGGGCCCCGAACATATTATTCTTCAACTTCAACAATACAAGTTTCAGCTGACAGACACCCCTCAGCATGAGCCACCATTGCGCTCTGCTCCACTCCCTCCTCGAGTGGTGTGGCTACCAGGGTTTAAGAAGGCAGTCAATTGGTCTGTGATCCTGAGCAGCTGCCACACAGGTCCATGGCTACACCAATCAGCTGGCCTGATTCTGCAATTAAGGTTTCTCTTCAGCACTATGGTGTCTGGGTTACATGATTCCCACTGCTGTCAACAGTTAAACACTCGACAAGAGAAGCAGCACTCATAAGTCTCAGACCCTTAACACATGACCTAAAAAGTTAGGTTAAAATTAAAGTTTGAAGAATTCAGTACATCAGCACTGTGCCTTTTCTCTGCTAACATGATAATTAGTTTTTTATATATAAAATAATTTGAAAAGCATTATTTTTTTAAAATCTTTTTTGAACGAATGATTGAATGAATGTAACTTTTATGTTGAACATACACTTGTAAAGAAAATGAAGGAAATGAAAAGAGAAGCATTTAATTTAAAGAAATGTAAAGAAATAACAATGAAACAACACATCCCACTTGATCCACACTTGAATGACAAAAATAAGTAGGAAAAAGTAAAAAGACTTATTAACTCCTACACCTCAAACACCTCAAAAGTCCCTCTTAATTTAATGTAATGCCACAATTGCACAGAAAATTATGGTAAACTGTGGTACTTTTAATACAGTATTTTCTATCAAACAAGCAGAGCATCACTAAGATAAACTGCTGTACTTCTCAAGTATCAATCCCTTATGTCTTTTCTTAAATTGAATTATATTTGATGATTGTTTTATCTGAGTCCTTAATCTACTCCACCACTTCACTCCACGGATAGTGACACAGAAGCTTTTTAGAGTCGTATGCGCGTTAGGCATCTTGACATGTAGCTTTCTTCTAAACTAATACCCACCCACTGTATCATTCGTATTATTTTGGCTGCATAAATATGCATGAATAAAAACTCCTATGGGTCACCTTGATTTGATGCAATTAATAAGCAATTAGTGTACAGTTTATGCCATCAGGTTGGTTTATGATGACTCCATCATATATATATATATATATATATATATATATACATATATAAAATGGTGTTCAAAGAAAACAAATATTTCTTTAGGCTAAATGCCATATTTTAAGTTCTTTTTTTTTGTCAGTGGAAACTGCCCCAAAAATATAGAATGTAAAGCAGCTAGTTATTCCAGAAAACAGGATTAAGACTGAAATAATCACATCCCTAAAGCTGTAATATTAATCTCTATACTTTTCTTTTTCTCTGATAAGCCCATTGCACTCTGCCTTCTTGGAACAAATACATTGTTTTCAATGAAGAAAATATCTAAAGACGCATATATTGATTGAGATTTATCTTAAAATATATAATAGGATTCAAAATTATATGAAATGGACATTCTTGTTTCTGTTAATTAGTTTTAAAGTCCATTGTCGGACCAACGATGTCAGCGGTGGAGTGACAAGGTGCTATTTACCTCCTGTTTCCAAGGCAAAGCAATATCCCGAGGGTCATCGAGCAAACTTATAATACATATGATGAACATTGTTCTGAACCTCATTTGACATTCTTTTACCAGAAACCAACCAGAACAAATGTTCTTTCAGGAGAGGAAAACACTTTCACGTGTCAGTGTTGGCTTCTCGCATAATCAAATAACAAATAATCCTAACTCTATGTGATATTCTATCTGGCGTTTCCTGATTCGAGGATTCCAATTTCCTCCAGCTCTGTCATCAATTCAGTGTTACAAAACACTCCAAATGTAGAAATAGACTGCGCCATTTCGCTAGCTTTACCCAACGTTTGGAAAACCTGTCCTCTGAAGCGTGAGAAGGACTCTTAAATAGAATCACAGCTTAAGCAATATTTAGCACTTTGCACATTCAATTTAGGGAGTCACTTTATTTCTCACTTTAATCATATGAAAAAAAAAAGGTGAAAAATGACCAAGTAGGAGGTGATAATTACCTGAAACATATCTGTCCTACTGCCAATGGACCATAATGTGATAAATATCTTCAAGGAAAATTTATTTTTTGCCTGTAAAAATGGGCTGTTTGTGGATCAAGGTCATCTTGTATCCCTGCTACACTTCAGCAGAATAGTGAAGTTATCTTTCACTCTCATTTCCATACATCAACCATAACATTATGACCAGAAATGGATCAATAACAATTATTTCTTCATCATGGCACATGTTTGTGGGTGTGATATATTATTTTAACAGTGAAAGATATCTTGTTAAGCCACGATGACTGGATCATAGCATCTCTAAAACCGCAACTCTTGCAGATGTTCCCAGTCTTTAGTAGCCAGTGTCTATCAGAGTTTTCCAAGGATTGGAATGCAATGAACTGGCAATGAGCCTAATTCCAGAGAGGCTCAACTTAAAGGATTTAAACAATCTCATGCTACCATCTTGGTGTCACACCACAGCACACTTTAAGAGGTCCAGTGGAGTCCATGCTTCAATAATTTACAGATGTCTTGGCAGCAATTGCTGATGAGTGTTTGCATATTTACATGCATGTAGTCGGACTCTGACAGATAGATGGATAGATAGCAGGAGAGGGTTGAGGTAAAGTTGTTCTTTTACCATTCTGAAGCTAAAAATGTCTTCCTCTCAATTGCCCTGCCATAATAATTCTCCAAATGTCAAATCTTAGTCCTGATTGGTTTCACCATATTTTATGAAGCTTTGGCTGGCATTTTGCAGTGAACTGCTAACAGATGGAAAAAAAAAAAAAGTCTTGGGGTTATTCCAAATGACATGACATTTCTTCAGACTTCATGTGGAAACTTAAAGGTTTACGACCGAGATGTGAACTTCGCCTTTGCTTTAGTCGGAGCATTTTGTGCAGATTCAGCTATGGGAAACCCTTTTGGATGAGGATATCCCTTTGAGAGGGGATGTGGCCAGAACACAAGCCAGGGTTCTCAGCTCTCTGTGGTCTCTGTGTAACAGCTTGGAGAGTCTTTCTCTAATTCCTCAACCCTGCCTGTAATCCCAGGTTACTGCAAGGATGTGTGGGCCTGAGATCGGGGAGCTTTCAAGGTTCTGCACTCTAACTGCTGTATGGAGTGACTCACCACTACGCTGCAGTCTTCAGGCTTAACCACCACAGTTCTTCAGCAGTGAGCATAAATCTGTTTAGTCTGCTCCGGTTTACAGTTCCTTCCTCCAATATTTCTTGTCCTGTCTTGCAGCAATCCACTGGTTTGCATCGGCTCTCGTACGATTAGAATATTTTGGGTGCAAATATTTTAAATCTTTTTTTTTTCTGAGAGTCTTTATTTCTTTAGCACACTGTCTCTCTTTCTTTCCCAAGGCCTGCTTGGCATCATTTGCATGTCCTACTTTCTGTATGGAGTTGGGTTAATACCCTCAAGTAGACACTTGAGCAGTAAACACTTCCCTTGCATGGCGAACAGTGGGATGTCCAGAATGAACTGATCCACTTAAGTCTTGATCTCTATAATGCCTGTTATTCCATCCAGGTCCATACCTCCATTTGTGAGCTTGAGCAAACAATTGCACACTTATGCAAGCTAAAATAGATCCTCTTTTTATTCGAAACCAGATTATGTGGTCACAGCGGTTCTTCTTAGCTTGTGTTCTATTCATTTGAAACTTCTACTGCTGATATTAGGAATTCACCTTATTATTGTCACACACTACATACGCGGAAATGTACAAAAGAAACCGGACTGTGATCATAGGACTGTTGTGAATTCTGTTATGAATTCACAACAGAAATTATTTTGAGCTGCGTGATTATGTCTCTCTGTTTGCCCTGTGATTAACTGGCAACCAGTCCTAGGCATACACTGTATTAAAAAAAAAAAGCTGGGATAAGCTCCATGGATGGATAGGTGGATGATGGTGTATCAACTATTTAACTAATATGAGTGGCACATTGTACATTTCCTCAAAATTCAAAAGGAGCAAAAGAGTTAATGGATTATCTTCCTAATTGAGGATCTTGACTCAATCCTACCAGGTTTGTAAAACTGTTGAAGCAGTCACTCTCATAAAGTCTGCGATTGCTTCCACCTGTCACGCTTCTTGAAATTGAGTTTCAAATGTGCAACAGCTGAGTCTTGTCAAGATCGTACAGCTGTGCCTTTTTCACTTGAGAGGAATCTGTGTTCCTGCTTGCAAATCTGTGATTTGTTTTCCCCTTGTGCTTATTATGACTGTAGAATTCCACCCCAAAAATTTTTAATATGCAAGCAAGACATGAATCAGGATTTTCTGACTGATTAGTGTCAATGTTGAATTAATCTTTTATGCCATTTACTGCATAACTGCACACTTCCTACATAATGGATGCCCATGTATTTATGGGATTTTACTCAAAAATGCAATGGGAATTAGTTGTGATGGATTAAGGTTATTTTTTTCTCTTCTTTTCGGGACAATTAATCAATCAGAAATCAGTTGCAATTTTAACTTTAATATGGATTTTAAATATTTTCAAATAATAGTTCTTGAGTGACTTTTGTCATTCTCAAAACTTTGAGTGAAAGAGTTTGAGCCCTGATTTTTCGTTAGAGCTCTACATGCAATAATCCTGGCTGGGAGGGATGTGGAGGTATTTCATACCATATTGCACAAGCAAAGACTCATTCAGTTGTGTTTATGTGTTCAATATGAAACATAAATACAGGACAAACTTGTCTGTCCATGTAATAAGGGCATAGGAATGACATTGAATTTCCATAAGTTATTGTGATTACTGGATGGTAATTTAATAACACCTACTGTCTTCACTTTTCAGTATTCACACACACACACACACACACACACACACACACACACACACACACACACACACACACACACACACACGCACACGCATCCTCCAGGGTGTTTCAATATTCCTGCTTAAAATATCTCTTACATAGATGGAAAATAATCCATACTAAAGTATGAAATGCAACAACTCAAAGCGAATGATGAGCAACATTCACACATTTGCATTCATTTCTTGAGCATTCGTGAGGGAAAATAAGATCGGCGGGGGGGAAAATATCTCCCAAAAACTAATCTCTCCCTGCATTTGCAAGGCTTTCTGGGACACCAGAACCCCAGGAGGAAGCTGTCTGCACACTATAAACAACTTCTCAGAGTCTGTGTTGGGGTTTCTTTGAGCGAGCAGGAGATAGACATGGAGGTTTGTCTTCCTAAGATGGGAGCAACAAATAAAAAGATGGAAAATGGATGAGCGGCGAAGAGGAAGGTGGGTGGGGGTGGGGGGTGGGCAAGGTTCATATATAATAGTTGACTGGTAGAGAATGAGAATTGGCCGTTTTTCATTTCACCTGTCATGGTAAAAGAAGTGCCTGTCACTATGAGGGCAATGACACCAGGACAGCAGATGTTTCCATGACAACTGGGAATATTTTCCCATGTGTTTTCTGAAGCCCATGACACTGTTTCATAGGATAAAATGTTAAAGCAAGTGTCCACGCATGCTGCACCGCACATAAATGAGACGGGTGCGTGATCCGTGCATGCTGCAAGAACAGTTGTATCGCTCATCACTGCCTCTTTGTGTCTGCTTAATTCTACTCATATCAAGCTGTGGCTTTTTGATCATCACTCTGCTTGTTCTACATAAAACACTGGCAGCGCAAGTACATTTATAGTCTGCCGTGCCACGGCTCCGCTAATGTCTTGCATCTGTGTTTAACATTGTGGCTAAAGTCAAAACGATCGAGTTGTCATTCTTGCATTCAATCAGAATTTTTGCCAAGAAGTGAGATCTCCAAAGAGATCCTGTGCACAGGTTGAGATCCCAACGTCTTCTATAAAGATAACAACAACCCATCAGATTTAGAACTGCTTCGCTTTCCATGAAATCCCCCGGATGAAATGCATCAGCCCTGTGATCCAGGATAAGGAGCCAGCTGCATGTTGGCGCACACTACTGCTTCACTTCATGTGAGTGATTTAATAAATATGGAAAAAAAAGGTACATCCTGAACCCTGTTCTCAATGTTATCATTGCTTTTAGCATGTGTGGGAAAGGTCAGTTCAGCCAAATCACAAAATGTGCTATATAAGCATGCAGGCCATGTTGCATTTATATCCCCAGCTTTCACAATATCCCTCTCTGAGATTTATTCTGCCACCCACTCACAACGGAGACGACTCACAATTCCTTGGGCGGCTCAAAGATTCAAGAAAATACATATTAAAAAGGAAATGTTTAATCCTCCAACATTCTATTGTCCACTGGCAGAGGGGATTTTCTCAGTTAGTCTGAGTTAGTTAAAGTCATCTGAGGGAAACTATTAACCCTGAGATTTGTGGATTATCCAGCGCAAACTGGGAATTTTGTATGAAGACATGTCTTGCAATGAATAATCAGATTAAGTGAAGACTCCACTCATTTTCAACCAACAAACAAGGACTTTCTTTATTGTTATGTAAACGTGTGAAAAGCTCAGTAATTCAGTAATTGTGTGAAGTTGTGTTCTTCATAAAGCTTGCTAGGGGTTTAAAAAATAGATTTCAGCATTGAATATTCATATAACTAATTATATAACAAACACAAATTACAAAAAATAAGCTCTTGTCCAAAATCACAAATTTAGCATTACACTTTTCATACAGCACACAACATCATATACTGTAAAAGCCAACTGGCATGTTTTCTAAAAATGATAAATTCTAAAATGTTACTAAAATACAGGAAAACCAGCAATCTTCCAAAAATACATAATTTGAGACCAAGTATGTCTCGTGCGAAATTTTCAACATAATATGGTGAATTTCATGTGTGAAATGTGTGAGAGTTGCCAGCCCTGCTCAAGTAAAATGTTAGAGATTATATTTTTGTGGACCAATCTGCTTGTGAAATACCTTTAATTGATTAAAGAGGAGCAAAAACACCAAGAAACTCCATATTGTATTTCAAGATAACAATGACAATATGTAAGCAAATGTTCTTTTCATTGCAATTTACTTGAACCAACACTACAGCTGGGGTCAGCATTTACATGAAGCATTGATCTAGTGATGAAATTGTGATATACGCTAATGCTTCTTCCTTTCACACTGTCCAAAATGTTCTTTTGGTTTTGCTGTGTGGTTGGTCGCTTGTGCACAATTTTCTGTAAAGAGAAAGTGGTCCTAGCTGAAATCAGAGTCTACTTTTCTATTGTCACGCTGTTGGAAAATGGTAAGGCCAATCCGTCCCATGCAGGGAGAGAGAATCCCCTGTAGGCTTAGAGATTTTTGAGGCAGTGCGTTTACGTTATATTCCAACACCTCTCATTTTGGAAGCTGCAGGTGGGCTTTTCTGAAACACACATTCCGGCTCTCCCATTTCCAACTTGGCCCTCTGTCCCAGGGTACCTGCACACTTCCTCTTGCCTGCATTGTTGCAATGTATTGTAATGCAGGTTCATTTCACCTTCAGTGAAGCAGATCATTACATGTTATTTCACTGCATTGCAGTCTGATTTTAGAGTCGAGAGCCATATCTTGGACAACACATTTATTTACAATAGTAAGAAATAAGTTTAAATGTCATTGTTGGAAATAAATAGGGGTTCATTTAAAGAATTCACCGATGAAGGTCATCATCATCTTCAGAGACATTTTGGATTTGAGTGCAGTCACTGTGGTAGGAAACAAGATGTTTGAAATAAATGGAGAAGAGAAGCTGAACACTCAGCTTTATCAATGTCCTACATATATGAGCTCTGAATGCACATTTTCATTATCTCTTACATTTATGGGAGTTCTGTCAGTAAAATGTTGTCCCACAAATTGCCCTTATTTATCTAGATACTTCCATATAGGCCTCTGTAAAAACTTTGTGGACCCTGCAGCCTCTGTTGGCAAACAGGACTTTCAATTTAAGGCAAATCACTGGGTCTAATTGCTACAATACTCCAAATCTTTTTCTTTCCTATATCAATATAACCCAGTCTGATATTATGCTAAAGCATTGCTCATTCCTTTTCATTTTGGTCTCCTTCTATCTGTTTTCTTTTTCTGGTCTTGGTCACTTTCAGGTGTTTATTTTTCCAAAATGTAATGGATTTCCTCTTGAAAACAGACATTGCTTTATTGACCACAGTCTTTCAAGCTTTATATTGTATTATTTACTCAGCACGTGCACCAATTTTTCTGAAACTTTCAGGGGAAATAGAAATGCAATACAAATCAATGCATTGTGACTTGTGGGCATTATATGTGTAGTTTTCTTTTGCTATATTTTCTGAATCAAGTGTAACTTGGGCTGCCATGAACCAAGTAAAGAAGGGAGAGGGGGAATAGACAACAATTTGCCCTTGTACACTTTTAAGGCTTGAGCTCATATTCATTAATGTACTCAATCAGATATTACGTGATATGTTATTGTCCGTTGTGCTGATATATAAGAGTCAGTGTCACTGAAAACCTCTTGATGGCAATTTGTATACAAGTTAAGTTATTATACATGGTAATTCACCACTATTGTTTCGAAATGACATTACATCCCTGCTTCGTTCCCAACCCACCTACATTTTACCACACTCTGTCGTGGGACCACGCAACACAGTTGAGTCTTGGTGCGCTTTGTTTTACCACACCGCCGCGGTCAGGGATGTACTGCAGTGGGACCGAGGCCCAAGGAGCCGCAGCAGAGAGACGAAAGAGCCGCATGCGGATCCGGAGCTGCGGGTTGCCGCTCCGTGGCCAAGCCTACTTTCAGAGCCAGACCAAAAATCTATTAACCTAAGCCAGCATGTAATGTACATATTAGCTTAAGTTGAATAGATTTAAATAGATTTGGAATAAAATAAAAGAACATTACACATACAAAAAGTACAGACTGTTATTATGACATTCTTCTGTGTGAGGGTATAATCTGTGTTTCATGCATGGATCACAAATCAGGCTTATATGCTCAAAAAGCGTCATTATAATTCTAAATAAGTTTGTGACACGCATAGAAAGAATGCCTAACAGTTTAATCCATTAAGTGTGCACACTTGGTAGGCTGAGGAGATGCTGGGTATATCTGCTCTCTGTCTCTCACATGACCAGCTGTGCTCCAGTCAATCAGTCTCGAGCTGGGTAGTCACATCGAGGGGTCAAAGTTGAAACAAAAATCCTAATGACTCCCGGCGGAGACAACATTAGACGGCGGCCCCTCAGTTTGCTTGATGCAAATACAGTGGAAGTGTGTATTGATTTTCTCATCATGTCAGGACTATTCAGTGATTTCAAATCCTTTCCCAGTCTCTCTCAATTAGCTTTCGGCCCAGGGAATCCTGTCCATCCCCATCTGCCCGTCTGCCTGTCAGTAGATTCGTCCCACTGAAGGAGAGACATAGGAAAAGGTGAGAAAGAGAAGGGAATGAGGGAAAGAGCAGGCAAGCAATGGGTAATTCTGTCTTTGGCGGCTACAGGCGAGAAGGCTTGGCAGATCTGTCCAAAGCCACGGCCAGTGGGGGTGGTTTGGAAACGGAAGGCCTCCCTGAGAGAGATACTGTTGTTTGGATGATAGAGTGAGGCACAATGCCCACACACTCTCTCTGCAGTCATTTATCAATGAAAACACAGAACTTCTTCTCTGTGAAGGCTTAGCCAAGGAGGGATGCAGATTTCTCATTTCACCCCGAATTTCATGTGTCTCGCATTCTATCTTCCCATCTCCCTTTGGGATGGAAGCTATCACTTCATGTGCTGCCCAAAAGGTTAGAGAATCTGGTCTAGATAATGGCCTGTCATAGAAGACTTCAGCTCAGTCTTTCAGTCTCTCAACAGGCCTTGGCGCTCAAAGTTGTCTAAGCCAGATGGACGTTCTGTATGATTGCTGCCTCATCATTCTCCACTGGTTCGGGCGGCTCCTCCCACCCTGAAAGAAATTAATAGATCCCCCTCTGAACTGTCATGAGTAGCAGGATGTATCCTTGCAGTCACATAAAGTGTCTGTTCACATCTTAAAATCCCCGAAATTGGCCACATGCCACAATTGTCAATTTCAGAGCTGGAATGGGAAATGTGCGCAGGGTAAATCAGATTAAAAATATAGTCCTGTCCATCAAATTTCATTTGACATCCAGTTTTCTTTTCATGACTTCCTTACCTCCAATTGCTAAATGCTGTGTAATTTTATTTGTATGGAATAGCTGTTGAATTCCATTGACCATGGGTGGTTTCATCCTTTGGAATTGGCCGCCTTGCTCATGACAAGGCTTTGTCCAGGCACATATAAATTAGGTCTGTTGTAGCAGCTTTGTCGTCTTCACTCTTTTCCACTCATTGGTATTCTTTCTCACTCCTGGTCCTGATGGGTGGCATAATTATTGAAGCCATGGGGGAGGCTGGCTGCATTACAAAATTTGTGGAAAACCTGCAGGGAATTACCCGCTAGTGGGCAGGAAGAGAAACACATGTGATTGGATCATAACCTTGCCAGGAAGCACCCTGCAGCTGATTAAAACAGTTATTCTGAAAGCATATTTTTTCTTTTCTTTTTTCTTTTTTTAATTCAAACTATTTACAAAAACCTTAAATAACCTCCTAAAAACCACAGACTGTGACAGATTAAGCTGACCTGACAGATCCTTGTTTTAAGATATTTATATTAACTGAAGGTATCAAACGAACCAATGGGTCTGTTGTGAGTCATCCTATAATTCCACTTTATAAGACAGGATTTTGTATCATGAGTCCTTTGCGAATACCTACCCTTGTTAGATAAAACTCAAAATCTTACCTCAAAGCTACAGATGGCAATTGAGCAGTGAGCATTCTTGTACGGTTTGTATGCTAAGAAATGAGGATAGGCTGATAGCCTAATTGCAATGTGGCAACATTTTCACACACTACAGATGCAACACAGACTCAAAAATGTCAATTAATACATTTCACTGAGCCTAGTTTTGGCCTTTCACACTGAGCAGGTAATCACAAACAAAAAAATGCATCAACACGCACCGATGTTGAAACATGATTGGACACGACCATCGATGCACCCAACATACTGAAAAACACTCATATAAATGCATCCTCACACAGCAGGGCATGTAGACACATTGTGGAAAATGTAGCTGTCCGCCCCTGCGCACAAACAGATAAAGTTACCATTGGTCCAGGCTGCAGGCCGATAAATCCCCCTCCACACACACACACACACACACACACACACACACACACACACACACACACACACACATGCACACCTTTATGGTTTGTGCTGTTTTATTTTGCTGCTGGGGTTTTTTATCTGGGGGCAGCAGTAGCTGAATCCACATATCCTGGCCCTGGCACAGTCGGGACTTCGCCTACAGTGCATTAGTTCTCACATGAGGAATGAGTTTTTTGATGAAACGTCCCACTACTCACGGCCCTGATGGAACACGGCTATGGGTTTACCCACAGTGATCTAATCCAGCTGGGCCCAGACATCGGCTGATATACAAGTGAGAGGGCAGCAAGACAGAGAGATTGAAGGAGCCGAAGAGAGGAGATGCAGCGTAAGAACGGGGGATTGAACCAGAATGAAAAGGATATACTCTCCGAGGAGAAACAGCGTGAGAGGATCTTCCATTAGAGAGTCCATATTTGGCATGCTTGTGTGTGTGTATCTCACCCATCTTGCTGGCAGATAAACAACGCCTTGCATGACTGCAGGCTTACTGGTGGGTCAGTGTGGTGTGTTTGAGAGGGGTAGAATAAGCGAATAAACATCAAGAAGCAGCAGCAGTGTCAGTAGCTGTAGCAGCGGCATTTGTTGTGGATAAACCCGTCGCAGCGGCCCTTGAGTAGCAGAGGCTGTGTTCAGGAGCATGAGTATGACTCATTGGTGGGCTATAATGACCACAGATGGCCATTAGCGAGGTGTGAGGTGAACGGCGTCGGCCCCAGGCCCCCAGCACCCGTGAGGTGCACACGGCTCAGTTATGACAGGCTCAAACTTGATGTGCGTCTAACGAGCCCCCTGGTAAATTGTGCTCGTGCAAGGAGCATCCCCCCTCTTTCCCTGCCCGAAGAAATTCTAGTAACACCGGTAGCTGCTGGGAGATTTTACATCTCCAGCCTGATTTACCAAACCTGAACTGTCCGGACTACATTTATAAACGGCTCTTACTTTATCCAACATTGAGTTTGTGACTTTAGTCATCTCAATCAAAATTCTGGTTTTGAGTGGGATTTGAGTGGGATAAGCATATCTGCAGGGTACACAGTAATCCAGCACTCACAAATTCCTGTGCAAGTCACATTTTTGGGGGCATTTTTAGTCTCTTCTTTTCAATCTTGCCTCCAACTGTGAGCTTTAAAAAAAAAAAACGTTAAATAAGCTTCATGCACACTCTTTGGCTTTTTGTGACAGGCTCTAACAATATGAACGGGTAATGACAGATGTGCTTTTGTAATATGATGCTATTATTAATTAATGCTGAAATACATCGACATACAAAGTATCCAATAATACTGTTATTCAAACAAATGCCAGATTCTGCAAGGAAATATCTTGACTTCTTAATTTGAAGAACTGACAGAACAATTGCAAAAAAAGCTTTTCCTTCTGGGGTTGCTGTGATTTTAAAATATTTTTAATGACCATCCAGCTAAAGCCTCCTTCTTTCATCTTTCTGTCCTTCATAACAGTATCTACTGTGCGAGTCCCACTGTGCCACTCAGCTCACTCGCGGTCTCAGTGGCCCTCTTATTCCCCAGGTGTACTTTGTGTAACTGTACGGGAGGTTCTAAGCCGCTCCTCTCCGGGGGAACGGGTGCTATAATGTTTTTTTGGGAGAGCTGGTTTCTCCGTTTGTTGTTGTGACGTGTTCCACATTTCTCCCTGTCCTTCCTCCTCCACCTCCTTCTAATTTTCTTCTGTTTTCCTCTGAGCTTGTTTAGAATTTCTGCCATGTTCCTCCGTGGCTTAGCTGAACAAATCCTTGCATATTTTCCAGAAAATTGCTTGATGGAAGTAGGCCTAAGAAATGTAAGGTTTTTTTCTGTTTAAAAGAGTTGTTAAGGGAGGAGATGGAAATAAGGTTATAATGAGATCTAAAGGCGTACTAATATGACATACTGACATGGTAATTACTTGTTGTTCTTTGAATCCCGCTTTGTCTCTTGTTGCACTGCTGCAGCAGTGTCACCCAAAATTAACTGAAGCATGATGTCCTCTGAATGTAACTTAGTTTGCTGAACCCAACAATGGAATTCCTTTATGAAACTATAATTGACACAAGACAACATGATGTGCAATTTGCTTTAATGTCATATTCAATTCTTGTGTTTGCACCTATGTTTGCAACCATGACATATTTTTGCTAAATTGAGGAATTGAGTGAATAATTGGTTGTGCTTTGGCTTGTTAAAACTGGGGAGATCAATTGCCAGAATAAAAACATTTTAGAAATTGCTAATTTACAAGTTTACATTTCCAACCACCTTTGTAAATGTGTGGGTAGTGTTGCTAGTTACACACGTATGACACCGGAACATCATTAAGACATGAAATATGTTACTTCCAGCTGTTTGTAGAAGGTTTTCCATTGGGTTTATTAAAATTATAACAATTGAGTTAATAAGAGCTTTATTGTTTATTTTAAATATTCCCAATGGGAATGCCAGATAAGTTTGTTAGTTGGTTTTTTGTTTGTTTTAAAGTTATGCTACAGGAAAGAAATCTTTAAAAAAAATACTTCCCATAAAATGTATCACTTCTGCACCGAGAATAAACCAATAAATGAAAACAAGACCATTACCACTCATTTCTACTAATTTCCAAACCACAGTTGCCTAAATTGATCCCACCAAAGTCGATATGTTTATAAACAAACCTGAAGTTTAAGCCATCAAACTGTGTTTTGGTTTTGCGAACTGACATCTTCTTCAGAAGCCTTTCTGGGAGCCGAAGCTGTGTTGCAGCAACTCCAACGGAAATATCAACATTGGTCCAAATTAGCCTGAAAAAAGCCATGACTTTGTTAAAGAAAGAGTATTCAAGCCATGATAATTATCATAAATGTTGTAGAACTGATCGTTAATATTTGTGAATGAGTGTGAACCGAGATCTCACGAGATCGTGTGTACAAACGGGATCTTGCTTCTGGAATCTTTGGACATTTCCATGAGGCCAAGATGTTGACAAACCCGGGTGTCTTTCTGGAAATATAAATGATGGAAATATGTGCTTGTCTGAGTGTCATGGCGAATTTCATTCAACATCAAAACAGCTATAATTTGGACCTAAAGTTTGCATTTTTCACATCATTTGCATGTTTTCCCACTTGTTAGTCAATCTTGGTTGTGTACTGCTGTCTCATGTTATTGATGCCACCACTGGGCTTGACCGCATCTCATTTTAGGACCAGCACATGCATGGATCATGATTCCGTTTTACACTACGTGGGTGCTGGATGGGAAAACATCACGAATGTGTCAGATAGTATTGAAGTTGTACACAATAATGTAATTTAGTGTTTTTGTTTGAGCAAAATACAAGATACTGATCAATGCTTCTCACATTTTGTATCTTTTAGCAAAGCCTTTAGTCAGAGTATCTCTAATTTTAGTCCCGTTAAGCTACCAGAAATTGTAGAAAGTTGTTAGGCTTGGCAAAAATGAAGGAGGAAGATTCAACAAAGTGATGTGAAACAACTCTTATACACAATGTTGGCAAGCAGAACTGCAGCATGACCAACCAACTTTTAAAGCTTTATTTTTTACTATTTCCTGCCTCTGAAGCTACATATATTCTTTCGTTCTTTTCATTTGAGTGAAAAAAGAACTATTTCCATTAGTGTCTAACTTGAGTAAGCCTAGTTTGCACTTTGTGCCGCATCAAACACTTTTCATGTGCAGTATTCTTTTTCCTGAAGCTCAAAACTTGTTCAAAGAACAGCAATGCGAAGCAAGACTGTTTCCAACTTTTTTTGGACTTGGAGAAATTTTCTATCATGTCCTTTCTTGTTAGTCAAAACAACAAAGCCTGATCCCTGAGAGGCTGATATAGGTTCTGGGCGTCCTTTGCAGTCCTTTATGGTGAATCAGGCCCGTGATGGAGCAGCTTTGCTCGACTCAGCAGGTATCGGTCTCCAGCTCCTCCTCTCAGAAGGGAGCTGGATGCCAGACATGTGGCAGGGCCGGTGAAAATGGATCACGTAAAAAAAAAAAAAAAAAAAAAACTCATGTCGACTGTAAATGAGCATGGGAGCAGATAGACGGGCACAGAACAGAGGCGGCTGGGTGAGGCAGGGAGCCAACAGGCCTCAGACCAGACTCTGATTCAACATCTCCAATCATTTACACTGCCTTGAGCCACAGCGGGGGTATTGTGGAACTCACCAGGATTTCTCTCTTTTCCTCATTGACTCTATACGTGACTGACAGATTTCCACATTGATTGACACTAAGGGAACTCGGAGCATGCTGAGAGGGGAGGTGCCAGGCTAATTGACTGTCTTGCAGCTGCTTGATGGCTGGCTAAAGAAGAGACAGCAGGCTTGCAGCCCGCTCCCATTTGTCTTTCCAGAACCGGGGAGTGTGATGAGCAGCGTCGGAATGTTTTGGCAGGGGCGCTAGACAGTCGGCTAGTCAATTCTCACTTTGTCTTTTCCATAATCATGGAGATGAAGATGCTGTGAATTGCCATCAGAATCACCCTGGCTGTAGGAAGTTGCGGTTGGCATTGTGAGGACTTGTCACCACGCTGCAAGAGGCAGATTTTAGAATTAGATGGAGCTGAAGGGGTCTACTAAATAAAGCATTTCAGGACTTGAATTATTAAACAAATAGAGATGTATACCTGCAGCAAAACAGCAGGGTCCTGTGGTACTTTTGAACACAGCAGCAGAACCAGCCATGTGTTAAATTATGTGTTCCAATTATTTGCTTTACCCTCCTACGTTGCACCAAGTGGTTTTATTCCTCTTTCTTTTTTTTTTCTATCTGATAATGATTAATAAATAATGTAGCATATAAGTCACAATTGGAGGTAAAGATTACAAAAAGGGCCCGATAAGATAAAAATGACAGAAAAAAATGCTGTTAAAAAAAACAGTCATGAGTAAAAGAAGCTCAAGCTCGTTCTCAAGAAGATTGTAATTTATGTCACCATTTTATTTAGGAAGTTGATTTTATACGCTTTCATTTTAATTTATTCATAGTTTTATTTCACTTTTATTTTGAACACTAGACTGAAATATAACAGTTAGAATCAAACAACAAAAACGAAACCTGTTCAGCCAGGCAACATAGGAGCAACACTAATTCAATATGATTTGAATATCATCCTGAGTAATGCTGATAAACAATATTTGACCCAAACCAAATATCCATTTTAATTTGTAGTAGATACACAATGTCTGCACAGAGGTCATTCTATTGATTCAATGTGAGCCGTCTGAATGGGGAAAAATGGCATTCATTGAACCCATGCACAGAGGGTTGCATTTGAAATTGATTTTACAAGGATATACAGTCTTCGTCATGTTTCTGTACAGTCTGACTGGAAAATCTTTAAGACAAATTCATATGTTTGACTCAACCAGTGCTGTGTAAGATTAATAGCGATGGTGAAGGCTTGATGAACCATCTAGACCAGGGGTGTCAAACACATAGTCCTAATTTCATCTTGAGTGGGCCAGCCCGGGAGAATTGTACCATGCTAACCTTTAAATCTAAACCGTGAAGTTTTTCTTTGTTGTGGGGCTGATTTTACGTGATGAAAATGTCAATTTTATTTTTCACAAACTCAATCAATCACGATCTTAACATAAAGCAAATTAAAAACATATAACAAAGTGTCCAAAAAACATCCCTTATTGCATTATTGTTGCATTATGCATGTTTTTTACAAACTGTTTCTCCCAGCATGATTTTAAGCTATAATGTAGCTACTATGTCTTTCATGGCATCATCACCGATATCCCAGTTTGGGTCTCAGTGTTATGTTATGTTGTGTCTGACACTTTTTTTTCTTTTTTTAATTTTCTTGGTGGGTGAGTTTGGATCCTCTTGTGGCCAGTTTTGGCCTATGGGCCTTGTGTTTGATGCCCCTGATCTAAAAGTCCCACTCAAGTCTTGTGCAAGCCACTATTAACTACCAAGTTGAGAAGAAGGAAGACCTTTGCAGTAAGAACGCTTCTTTGGAGCACCAAAGATTATTTCACCTAAAAGTGTGAAATTGAGAAGGACTACAAAATGTTCTGCTGCAGTAGATGTCTGTGGGTGTTAACTGTATGTATGGGCTGTAATGCAGTTTTGGCCCCAGACAGATGTCACACTAAATAGATAGATAGATAGATAGATAGATAGATAGATAGATAGATAGATAGATAGATAGATAGATAGATAGATAGATAGATAGATAGATAGATAGATAGATAGATAGATAGATAGATAGATAGATAGATAGATAGATGCAGGCAGGCGTATAAAAAGGCTGGGTATGTATGTGTGGTAGTAAGCTCTACAGCTCTAGCTCAGTCCTCGGCATTGACAAGCTGTCCACATCTCACTGTAATTTAGAGACCTTACCCCAGAGAGTGGGTCTGAGTTATAACGTTTCTTTCTACCCACTCTTTCCTCCCCTCTTGCTCCTTCCTCTCATAGCCACACATCCTATTCATTTTCCTTTTTTTATTTATTTATTTATTTTTTATAACAATTGGATTTTCTTTACCCTTTTGCCATATAATTTTGATTTATTCTAACTTAGGTTTTGGGTTCATAGCGACAGTCATCACCGTTTCTACTGATACTGCTGACACTGTACTCATAACCATACCCATCTTAGTTTATAGATTCAGAATGCTTTGGTGAGTCTTGAATTTTGCTATGATTCCATCTGACTAAGCACTTAAAACTGACCAACTCATTAACACTATCCCATCTGGATGTCTGCTATTTCACACTACCAGTATTGTGAGAAAAGTGTGATTTTCACTAATTTTTCAGCTTGTGAATATGTTACAGTTTTTTGCTTCATTGTAATCAGATTGTAACCCAATGTTTCTGTCATTCTGATATGTTTCTTTTGTTCTGATCCTTAATTACACCCAAGCATGCAGGGGAATCTATGTGCCCTGTTTTCAACATGAAAGCCATCACTTTGATCAAACCAATGTTGTTGAAAGACACACAAATACCTTTGTTTTTGATTCAAATGTTGCGTCAAAACAAATACTCAGCAGTTTGTTTCTCTTGCATAAATCTTGCACGTGTTCTGCAGAGGTTCACACCGAATGATGAACCTCTTTGTTGTTTAATACTGGGAAAGAGAGGGAGGTAGAAATGACAAAAGGAAGTGTGGTCACTTTCATCTATTGATATTATTTGTCTTGTACTGCAGCAATGTTTAATAGGTCAAAGCCTTTAGCCTCAGCAGGCTTTGTTCAGGGACATTGCATTATATATTATACTGGTACTGCAAAGTAATACACGTGACAGTAACCTCTCATAAATTGTATTGTATCATTTGGACTGTTACATTGTAAACTTACAAAATATGAAGGTAGTATCATAAATGTTTTCACAAGAATACCCACCTCACAATTATGTCTCTCTACCAACCAGCAAAGCTGCAGTTATTAATGAATACTCGTATATCAAGTTTATACTATTGTGATAAAGCTTGGGCTAAAGTAGAACATTTGTAAAGTTATAGAGAACCTCACCTTTAGCCTTCAAATCCTAAACCCAGGAGTCTAACTAGTATTTTCTGAAAACATTTTAATGCTTAAAGTATGCATGAACATACTTGGCTATCTCTGAGTACTTACCTGACCCACAGGTCAGCATACATTTGTCTTGAGAGCAATGCAAGAACTGTTTGACTTGTTTAGCATAGAATTTTAAAAGTGAAGGAAACATAAAAAAAGAAAGAAAGAAATTAATCTGTGCCTTCGAGGCAGCACCATGGATAACTGTTTTAAAACACACAAGTGCACCTCAGTAAATTTGCTCTTCATCCAAGCTGTTAAAAATAATGATGTACTTTGTTTTGCTTTGAGTAAATTAAGGCCCCATATACACGACAAGCTTTCAAGTGAAGAGTTCATTATTTATGCATTTTAGTTTCAAATAAGTTAAAAAATATTATTATTATTTATTTTTTTTTTTTTAATTAAAAAAAAAGAAAGACATTTTTAAATACATTACAGTCATTCCAATTTGCTTTTATAGAGAAAATAGAAAAACCCAACATATCCACATGAGCAAGCAGGTGTGTTTGCGACTGTGGAAAGGAAAAACTCCCCCAACAGGGAGAAACTTTGTAGAAACCAGACTCAGAGGTGGCGGCATTCTGCGGACCGGTTGGGGTGAAAGGATAGAGGAGAGGAGAGGAAAGGAAAGACAGAGAAAGACTTGGTGGGGAGATACATACAATACCCTTGTTAGTGCTACATACATTTTTTTCTCTTTTTAATAATACAGTAATCACAGTGATCTAAATATTTTCCAACTGCCATGAGATTAAACCAGCCTGAGCAACAACAGAGCAAAAAACCAAAATAATCACAACAATTATAACAAAAGCAAAAATAAAAGGACATAAAAGAAAGGGAAAAAATAAATAAATAAAATAAAAACAAAAACAGGAAGAAAGGAAAAAACAAAAACAAAAACAAAAAAACAATAAGTTTAAAATTATGTCACGGAGACGGCAGAAACACTGAAAAATATTGGGCCACCCATGGGTTAGGGTTCAAACATTAACAATGGCGATGGCACCGATATTTACAGTATATGGACTAACAATGGAGTGGGATTGCTATTCAACTGTAAATCTATCAAGTCCCAGGAGAATATGGACTTGGAGTCATGACACTCCATCGTCTCCTGCATGTGTAGAAAAACTATTTACTAAGGTGCAGGTGCTGTAGCAGGATTTCAGAAAATTTTCATTTTCCTCCATCCACATGGAGATGGAGTTGTAATATTTTGGAAAAAGTTCCCCCTTGGGAGACATTTTCAAAAAGTTGGACTGTCAGTGGCACGGATTTCATGTAAAAGGGGGCCAGGAAACATTTCCTTCAGATATTTGTTAAAGTCCCCGATATCCTGACTTTTTCCCACCATATTATTTGTTGATAATATTTCCTGAGTAAATTTCAAAACATTAATAACCATTGCCAAGTTGGAAAATGAAAACATTTTCTGTATGCCAGAGATCTAACATGGAAAATAATTTGTTGCATCACAATTACCTTTGAGCTCGAAAACCTAATCATCTGCCGCAGATGTAGAAAAGTGAAATATTACATTAATGAAAATGGGATGAAGAGGTTGGAAGCATACACCTTCAATATTGTGCTAATCTTGCAAAGCTATGCTAATTTTCCCCACAACTAAATCTGTTCTCAGCGTTGAGCCTCGATTATAAAATCACATGTACCCAATCAGCCGCAGTCTCAGGTGTCCCACAAGGACATTTAGCTGGTTGGTTTCTTTACACATGACTGAAAAACAATTACGGTAAATGAAAACGGACATCCCTCTGGACACTCAAAAGGCAGTTTATCAGAACCCTAATTTTATTTCAGCAAATTACAAAGCAGTTTTACTTCTGCCAACAAAACAGATGCATGTAATCAGCTTAACAAGAATCCAAAAGGAAGGATATATTAATTCAAAGTAAGTGAGGTAAGGAGTCAATCCCGGAGAGATTCCACATGCCTTATCACTGTTGACATTTCAGTCTGACAGCGAGAAATTAAGACCGGCCACTTTAGATGCTAATTTTACGGCTTAGCACATGATTTCCCCTTTTTCCTCTGTACAGCTTTACTCTGACCATAAAGCTGTCGCACTGGCTTCACATCCCACCTCCTCACAAGCCAAGGTACAAAAGTACACAGCCAGCCCTCTTCCCCCCAATGAGAGGGACAACAACCTTCATTATGCTTACTTGTAATCACTTAATCCATGCTTTAATACAGAAGTAAACAGATAAAAGCACATCTAAGTAAATGAACAGTTGGAGTCATTCTGTAATAGCTCGTAAATCTTTCAGAGTTCGTAATGAGCTCCTCTTCTCCTCTGGGTTCCGCAGCAAGAAATCAACTCTCGAGTAAGAGAAGCATGCAAGAAGACTCCCACTCAAAATATGTATCATTGAGAATCTCGGTATTGGGGGGGGGGTGATAGAAATGAGATTGTTTGTTTCTGGGAAGTTGTGTTAATCCCTAAAAGCTTCTTATACACCCCAGATTTGATGCACACCGAAAGACAACAGTTCAAATGATGGCAAGGCAACTGAAGGAGAGAAGTGTGACGTTGGTATGAGAAGCTGCGAAATGTATTTTAATTCAAGCATTAGATACCTAACAGTATGAGGAGATGACCACCATTCTCCCTGTATCTAGGCAACTAGAAAACCACACTGTATTTCACTTTCTTTCCTTCTCCTTGGCTGACTCTTTATTTATTTTTTTTTATTTTTTTGCTCCAGGGAACACCTGTTTTCAGTCCCCCCCCCCCTCTCTAACTTTTAAAAGGAACAGTCTCTCTCTCCACATGTTGGGGCAATAACAACACCCATGTATTTAGACTTTCCATTTAAAGGAGGCCCAAATGAGTATATTCCTGCCGCATCATCCGCCGAGTCGTGTTTTATGGCTCTCCTTGAGGAGTGATGAAATGTTTACCAGTGGGTGAGGAGCAAACAGGGCAAGCGGAAGGGTGGGAGGGGGGAGAGGTGTCCTACCAGAGACGGGAGACCGAAGGCGGGTGGGCGGTTGACATATAGGTGAAGTTTGATGTCATCGAGGCACAACCCCCACTGAGATAAATCAAATACATCTGCAGCATTAGTTAGAACAGCTTGTTTTTTTTTTCTTTATGAGTGCATGCACCACATTGTTTTGTGGCATTCGCTTTGCTTGTGTACCATGTCATCTCTCTCTCTCTCTCTCTCTCTCTCTCTCTCTCTCTCTCTCTCTCTCTCTCTCTCTCTCTCTCTCTCTCTCTCTCTCTCTCTCTCTCTCTCTCTCTCTCTCTCTCTCTCTCTCCTGCCCACCAGTCTTGTATTTGCAATAATTTCTGGGCATCAGGCTTACATAACCTTCATTTATCCAGTGATGTCTGGCATTCAGTGCTGGTGCTTTGAAATCGAGTTGCCACAGAAACGGCACAAGATTTCCGACTGGAAAAGAAATAATGACAGCTTCGAGAAATAATTATTTTCAAAAGCCACAAGGGTGCATTAATTGGTTTTAACTTTATGATTTGTTTCACCAAAAAATAGTTATCAGATATTTGCAATTATTTCCTCCCTGCAAATATAACGTGCCAGGTTTAGTGATAACTTGGACT
Organism: Blennius ocellaris; assembly: GCF_963422515.1. Taxonomy (NCBI): domain Eukaryota; kingdom Metazoa; phylum Chordata; class Actinopteri; order Blenniiformes; family Blenniidae; genus Blennius; species Blennius ocellaris. Next base: position 14,830,475 of record NC_137664.1, read on the forward strand.
CTCTCAAAGATCCCTGCTGTTATCGAGATATGTTCCACCTTTATCTCATGTTCTCATTCCCCTGCCCTTTAGATATACTGCATATTCTTTGATGCTGGTGACCTCACTATCATCATTTTCAGTGCTAATAGATGAAATGATCTTCCAAATGGGCATAAACATGTTTCAGTCAATTCCAGGCAACTTTGCTGAGGCAAACAAGAGGCGGCGTGTGATAAAGCAGCCTGATGACAGAGCTTTCCATTAAAACTGACACTCCGCCCTTTCTGAGGGAGATTGATGCTAAGATGAGGAACTTGCTACCCCACAGCAAACCAAAAAACACAATAAATTGAAAACAGTGCTGACACAATCCTGATGTGCAAATACGTACACACCATACCCATCGTTTACTCAGTTCAACAATAATTTATTATTAGTTATATATATATATATATATATATATATATATATACACACACATATAGATATACATATAGATATACACACACACACACACACACACACACACACACACACACACAATTGCTCCAGGTTTTGTAAGTAGAAAGAAAGTTCAACGGTTCGAGAGAGGTGATTATAATCTTGTAATTTACTTTACACCTTTTGTATAAAATAACCCATTTGGTGTTTTAAGTGACAGTGTGAAGAAACTGTGCATGTGGAGGTGCAGGTATACTCTCCACTCATGTTAATTTATTGCACTGGCAGCAAAATAAGCGCACCTGCTGAAGTCCCAGAGTGTTCATGCACTGACTTATTTCGAAAGGTGTAGCTTTGACAGCATGGTGGCTACAGAGAACCTGGTTGAATATATCATTTGCCAGGGGTTGACGGTTATTTGTAAGATTTGTGTAATGTTATTTTTTAGAGTTGGGTGGCAGTGATGAGTCACTGTTGTCTAATCTATCAAAGTTTAGGCGGTGTGCACTTTTATAGATAGCATTCACGTTGATATTTAATTATATCACAGATCCAATCACCAATTCTCCATATCTTGGGGAACAAAATTCCACATCACCGGCACATATTGTAACTGTAAAATAAGTTGTGGAATTTAGGATATGTTTTTAATCATTTGTAATATTTTTCATATGCAAAAGAATGCAAATAACTGTTATAACACTAATCAGAATGTCTCATTCGTTGCGGGTTTACAATTCAATATAAAGCATTTAATGCTAAAATCTTGCCAGGTTCCTATCTCTATGGTTTTTCTTGTTCTCTATAACCAGAGAATAGCAGTGAGTGCCGTCCTGAGAAGTTGGCTACAGAAGGGGATGAGACACTGACTCCGGTTGATAGTTCCACATGATGGATGTGGCTCACAGGTGACAATTCATGCTGACACCTCCAATGACAAAGCCATGCTTTATAGCAGCCGACAGACTCCTACCCGCAGCTCGGCCTCTCCTCGGCTCGAGCTTCATATCCTCTGCAGTGCAAAAAAAATAGAGAAAACCTTTCCCGCCACATGCTGGTGTTTCCTTGCAGGGATACTATTGAAGAGTTCTCCCATGTAGACGTAAAGTGGGGTGTTTTCTAAAAATGTCTCATACCCAGCCAGAGCCAAACCCATTCGTTTTGATTTCCATCTGTGTTGTAGGAGTAGTGTGCCTGGTGGGCACAGTTGCAGGGTAGAATTTACTAGGCCAGTTGTTAATTATAACTACGCAACGCTGCACAAGTGCACATTGGGGCACCTCTGTGCTCAAAGCGTGTGTGTAAAGCCGAGGTGGTGTGTGTGTGTGTGTGTGTGTGTGTGTGTGTGTGTGTGTGTGTGTGTGTGTGTGTGTGTGTGTGTGTGTGTGTGTGTGTGTGTGCGTGCGTGCGTGCGTGCGTGCGTGTGTGTGTATAAACAGCATCCTGATACATAACTTCGTAATAACTAGATTCTCCAGAAAGAACAGTTTTCAGCAGTAAGACCCAAAAAAAAAAAAAAAAAAAAAAAAAAAAAATATATATATATATATATACACACACACACACCACACACAATACAGAACCCATGATACACACATTAAAGCTCTGTTTTGTTTAAAATTTAAGAAAGTTAAGAACAGATCGTTTACCTGTCAACTCTAGTCTGTTGGAAAGCCCATGAACTTGTTTTTGCTCACAAAACATATTTTCAGAAAGATTACCCTCCGGGGCAAGAAAACAAAATATCAACACTGTGAGAACCTTGCGGTCTCCCTTTCCATTGTTTATTTTCACCTTAGTTTTTTTTTTTTTCTTAGATTTATGTGAACTGTACTCCCGAGCAAACTCAGACTTATGAGAGGCCATGAGAAGAACTGAATGACGAAAGGAGGCCAAGACTCCCATCTAAGTACCTCTCCAGCCATTAAGATAACGATTATAGCTTCAAAGCTAATTGTTTTGTTTTTTTCTTTTCTTTTCTTGTGTTTCAGGGAGAACTTTGAGGAAAAAAATAAAGAAGCTGGGTTTAATTTTCCCTCTAATAAATTCTCCCTTTCTTTTATCTCTCATCCTAATATGACAGCAAATTAAAATTCATTGAATTTGAACATGTTCATTAGGCTATGGAGGTGAGCTCTCTGCAAGAGGATGTGGTGCTTTAAAGGTACTTGCCTTCTTCTGTATCAGCGAAGGGCAAATTGAGATGGAGTGTCAGACATGAATGTGGAACAATCTGGTGGAGACTTTCTATCTGCTAAAATGTTGCTTAATACATTTAAGTGCATTCCACTACGGCACTCGTTGAGTACAGCCTAGTCCACCAATCCCCTTGTGTTGTGTGCTTATGAATAGAGAACAGGCACCCAGTCTCATTCAGATCCATTCACTGTATCACTGCTTTGCACATACAGACATCAAGGGATGCAAATGAGCCTCTTTACTTATTTCAGATGACAACAGGCAGTTCAGGACTAATTAGAGGAGTTGACATGGTATGGAAATGAAGTCTTTTTGCAGCTGTTGGGCAATCGTACAGACTATGCCGTGTTAAAAATATTGACGTCATCAGAGAGAAACTCCTCAAGGAAGCAGTCCCTGGATCTACCTGGACAAACTAAACACGGGCCTGTGATATCTTTTTTCCATTGCAAAGCATGAATCATCAACAAACCGAGCGCAATGATGATAGCGGCCTTGTCTCGTGCTGATGTGCTTGTGCTGTCATGCAAACTGTAATTTCTACATGTCAGCACTCGTATACATGATAAGCACTTGTAAACATGATAAATATCAATTGTTTTCAAGGTGCTGTATCTAAAATTAAAGCAATGCATTTTTTGGGCTTTAGGTTGCAGTAGTGTGCCATTGTAACACCCAGTTTGTCTTTCTTCAAGCTCTTTTAAATTTATGTCAGTGTTGGCAGATTGTGTTTTAGTTAGTAATTACCAACAGCTCCGGTCTGTTTTTGTATTTACCATGCAATCTGCCATTTTATTATTTTATTTTGAACAAACTGGATGCTGAAACTAGATTACTTGACCAAGTGGGGGCTCGCTGCAATTGCTATACCTGCACCACATAGAGGCATCACTATAATGAGAACAAGGATGTTCGTTTTTCTTTTAAGGTTATTCTCAAACATTTAGAAACTGCTGCCATTACAAGAGCTCCAAGTACAACAGCTCCTCTAGCAGACTTAGCAGACACTGTAAACAAAAGGGCAAAAAGTGCAGAGCTGCACAGTCCTGTATGAAACTGCATACGCATGTACAGTATTTTAACATGCCGACATCTTGGATGATGTACATTGTTTTTCTACAAAGGGATATCTCCCAGCACTATGCACAACATGCTTGGGTTCAATGCACTTCAAATCTTCAACAGAACTGGGTTTATGAATAGATAGGAATAATTTTAACGCCGGCACATACATTCTTTGAAACAGATTCCGTAATTAAAGACAGCCAGATGTCATAAATGGTGCCTCTGGCAGTGATGAGACGAAATAACATTGGCTTTAAAGTTACAATGCACGGAGATTAAACAGTATTTAGGTACAAACTTTAACTAAGACTCCCAAGGCAATAGCAATTAGAGTTTACGTTTCTTTTAATCTGAATGAGTTCCAATGAAGCAGTCATTGGTTCTTAGCACCAATCTGTAAATGCAAATGCCATCTGTTAATGTAAATTCCCACAAAATTTTCCAGTGCTGTTAGAGTTATTTAACAGCTGCTTCCATACATGCACCACTTCCTTAAAATTATTGAGACATTAACAGCTGGAAGTCTGTGAAAATGCAAGTGTCCAAATCAGTTGGACCAGACATTTGGCAGACTTCAGCATGCTGGCTCAACAGCCAGTGTGATGTCCGATTAAGCCCATGCATGAATGAAGCAGGTCATTGTCAGGAGACTTCACAGCTAATGTGTGTGTGTGTGTGTGTGTGTGTGTGTGTGTGTGTGTGTGTGTGTGTGTGTGTGTGTGTGTGTGTGTGTGTGTGTGTGTGTGTGTGTGTGTGTGTGTGTGTGTGTGTGCGTGTGTGTGTGTGTTGATGACATTCTGCGGGGGAGATTTTTGTGCACTTTAGGTAGCTGTTTCAAACTATTTCTGCTGGTCTGTTTCCATTCCGTTGATAAACTTGTAGTGGGTATTGTTCCCTGTGGCCTGTGGGTGTTTTTGTTTGACGTATATAGTCAATGGCCAAAGGACTAATATAGAAAGCAGAAATTAATGTCGAGTTTTGAATTTGTTGGTCGTATAATGGCTATACTTTGTGCTTCCAAAACAGCCTTGCCTATTAATGTGTCTAATTTGATTTGATTTAATTAATAGTTCATTGTGTTTGTTCCTGAACTTGAGTCTAGATCTTGGTTTGAATCCCATTTGTGGTAATAACAGTATGTTAGCCAAAAACCTGCAAAATCTGCTGTAATCTAACTCTGGGAAGTTGTAATGATTGATGGAAAGACCCCTCTAAATGGAGCAACCAAACTGACACTTTTTGTACAAATTACAGTTTGATCATAGTAGTCTTGGGTGTGACAGTAAGTTTGATTGCAGTGTGCCACTTTTAACGGAATCTTTATGCCATCAAGAATGAAACAAAGGGAATCTGTTGACTTATTGTTGTAGCAATGGTAACGCTGGTATGGTGTAGTGAGTCGGTTGTTATGAAGTTCTTTGGTCACGTGTAATTATAAAAGGACAGTACACACAATGGTCATAAGGGAATTATCATTGGAATTTGATAACAAGCACAGGTTTAGATTCATTCGTAGGTCTGACTTTAATTTTACACATCCAGACAGTGTTTTTGTGTTCTTTGACAAACTGTTCAAGCTCTCTCGGGGTCCTCAAGGTAAAACTATTTTCCAAGTACATATTCAGATTCTCCATTAGGTCAAGGGCTTTCACTCACTATTCTAGAACTTTCACCTTGCTGTCTTCTAACAGGTTCTGTGTAACACTGGCTCTTTGCTTCAGGGTGATTATTCAGATAGAACAATAGGTTTTTCATCCAAGTTTTCTTGGAAGGATTCGGGTTGTGTTGGTTTTGAATATATTTTCAAAATGGTTTACTGATCTACATTTTAGGAGATGGTTAGAGGAGCAAGTGTAAAGTATGTTTTTTAGTGATGTAAGAATACAGCGATATGTAGTGTCTTCTCTGTTGCCTTCAGTTTCAACAAAGCACAAAACCAAATCTCAATCAGCGCTTTATTATTTAGTTATGTGGCTGGCATGCATGTCTGGTACAGATTTGGTTATATTAAATAAATGGCAAATGAATGATTTGTCTGCACAGGGTGAGCCCGCAAAGTGTGATGAAATAGATATTGTTACGTCATTGGAAGTCTAAAAAAGTTTATCACATGGGTAGTAGTGATCTGACATAGATGCAATTCCACATAAGTAGCACACAACATGAATTTGTCTATGGATAATGTCTTGACTTGATTGTACTTCAGAAATATGTGAACTAGTGTTGGTAAGTTTCGGACAAAAATACTCTAGATTTTAAATAGCTCACACTCTTGACGGATAGGTTATGAAAATGACGGATTTCTTTTAAATGAATTACTTATCATGTAAATGAAGTATGTTGGAGGCACCATAGACTATCAAAAATATAATTAATCTAAGCAGGGCTATTAATTCCCCCGGAAAGGATTTCGCCTTCTTTTTTTGTGCCGAGGAAGAGACAATGACAAAGAGTGCAAGATGGAGGGGAGGTGGATTGAAAGAACAACAGAGTTCATCAGGTCTCGGCCCACTGTGAAGTTAACCCTTGGGAGGGGGGAGCGGTGTGAGTGTGAAGGTTGGGTGCAGGAGAATGTGTGTGTGTGAGTGTGGTTGGGGGGTGATGAGAAAAATCAAGGACAGCCGCCTCTGCCTCCCCTAACTCTGTTAGGCCAGACTGGCATTTTAATAAGGGTTTGTGAATACCACTGCTTCATCCCCCAGGGAAGCAGAGCACACACAGTCACACATCTTCAGCCACATGCGTACAAAGTGCACAGGAGGGCCAAGGAGGCACAAATCATTCTGAGGTATTCTCGTGTATACAGTGTATATCAAAGAAAGAAAATATAATTTTTTTCGAGATCCAAAGGCACACTTGGTAATGCAATGTAGATATTAAATTACTGAAAATGTAAATCTCGAAATGGTAAATTAGGTAGCTGGCAGCAGTGGCCACCAGTGAAATCCCAGCCCACAGTGTAATGCCATTATAGTCCAAGGGTAGGCCGTGTGAATACAAGTAGACCTTTCATGTTCTCACATGTCAAGCACAGTGAGGAGTGGGAGCAGGCAGACTGCAGCGGAGATGAAACACAGCGCAGGGCTTACATTAGCCATCCATCAGCCATCGAGTGTGGTGTGCTGTGTCGCACCCAGAGGTGGCAGCTCCAGGCAGAGAGAGAGACTCGTCTGGGCAGAGTAACTTGGATAGATGAGTGCTCCCTCCTCTTGACCAATGCAGATGAAGGCAGGATTTATGCATAATGTTCACACACACTGTGCCTGCTTTTGCTATCGATCTGAAGTGTGGAAGTGGTGGAGATGCCGCCGTGCTGTGATGCTCTCATTGGATTGCTGCTGCCGTTCTCCACGCTCTCTGCGACATCCGGTGTCAGAACATATGTAAAGCGGCTCTGTGTGGAAACCTGACCCAGTTTGTAATGTTGGTGTTCCTCTTATTTCTCTTTTTCTTTGTTTCTTCATTTTTGTGACATTGCTTTAATTCAGCAAGGAGACATACAGTCATGTGCTAAAGCAAGTATAGCCAAAGGAAATATTTGTCAATCAAATATCCTCTGTGTCTGTCAATGAAGTTGAACTCCAGTGCAAAAACTGGCATTGTGTGTTGCTTAAATCATTTAAATCAATTCAAAGCAAAATGAGAATCAGGCATGCAAATTGGCACACCCATACAATTTAAACCTTCATACACAAGTCACTGAAATATTTGGAAATAGACAATTTCATCATTCAGGTCTTGTAAAAAGTGTATTTCAAGACCGACGTGTTTACATGTGTGATTGTATCTAGTCTATCTAACACACAACTTCATCAGTGATGATGCATTTCCAGATGTGTGAACTTCCACCACCAGAGACACTGATGCAACTGCATACCATCAGAGAAGCATGCTTTTAAACTCTGTGCTGATAAGAAGTTGGATGGTCCCTCTCCTCATTATTCTGCAAGAAACATTGTTCATAGTTTTCAATAAGAAATACAAAGGGTTCATCTGACCGCAGATCAGTTTTCCATTTAGCCTTAGACCAATTCAAATGAGCTTTCTGCCACAGAATACAGCAGGATTTTTGGAGTTAGTTCAAATAAAGCTCCTGATTTACACATTGTCTGTATCCACTGGCAATGTTTTCCCAGTGTATACCAGAACCAATGCAGTGGTTCTGTATTGAAGTATGGCCTTGTCGCTTAAACGCATTTTTCCAGGTACTCAAAGCTATGTGCTGTGGATGAACAATTTTCTGAAAATGATTCAGTTGCAGAAGGCAAATCTCTGCCCATGATTACTTCTGAAAGACTCTACAAAATTTTGTTTTTAGACCCAGAAATTATTACTTTTTTGGAGTTAATTTGCAAAATGATTCTCCACTTGTTTTAATTTTTTCTGCTTAAACATGTTGTTGCTTGTGTCTAAACTTTGTGATTTGTTGCTGTCTTCAATTTCACACCACTTTCTGATATGTTAATATAATCGCGATAAAAAAAACAAAAAAAACAACACGTTTGGAAATGGGATTTACACGTATATGGGTGAAAACGTGACTGGTGAGTTGACTTCCCTGACTTGCCAGAAACTACTTTTTCCAAGTCATTTTGAACGAAAATGTTGACCTTTTAAGCTGACAAGTGTGTAATGTGATTGCATGCACGCAGCTCTGTTTCTATTTTCTTGACATTGCGGTTCACACAGCAGGGAGAGCAGCTCGTGAGTAGGATCAGGGTGGTTGTGATACCACTCGCCCTTTTGAGCAAAGACGAGATGAAAGAGTGCAGCATCTTGAGCGAAGATATATCCACTCTGATTAGTTCTGCTGTGCTTATGTTGTTGTTTTTTCATTGATATGTTTCCTCTTACTTTTTCTCACGTTGCCTCTCCAGCTAGAATGCAAAATGTCCCATAAAATAATGACACATTTGCATAATAATTCACTCGATAAAAGCTTGTTGTCAACTAAAGTTGATTTCTAGGCATCAGCATTTTGTAGCGCTTGTCTGGTGCTGAAGAGTAATTTGTTTTCATCCATGGGGCATTGTTAAGTGTGTGTGTGTGTGTGTGTGTGTGTGTGTGTGTGTGTGTGTGTGTGTGTGTGTGTGTGTGTGTGTGTGTGTGTGTGTGTGTGTGTGTGTGTGTGTGTGTGTGTGTGTGTGCGCGCACAAGTGATCAAGCATGCATACATACCAGGAAATGCATAAAACATTGTAAATTAGCACATACATTACTTCAGTTCAATTATTGTTATCCCCTTAAGTTAGAGAAAAAATATTAGAATTTCTTGCTGTTGCATTGATTTATGCATTTTCATTTTGCCAGCAGAATGTATAGAGATGCAGCAGTGTTTTTCTTTATATAAATGCAATTATTTCTTTGTGTGGCCCTTATACATACACCTATGTATAACCCCAACATGTATAGGTTCTGGCTCGTCCTTTACATTATTGGAATTGCCCAATGGGCATTGACAGCGGGAGTTTAATGAATTAAAGTGGACATAGCTGACTCAGTTCAATCGATAACTGGTCCCCACTGGAGCCCTCTCCTCTGAGCATCAGAAATGGCGAAGAAGGGAAGATGGAAAGACAGAGATGCAGTGACAAAGAGAACAAGTTGGGGGGGAAATTAAAGCGAGGGAGAGCAGAAAAGAGCATACAAAGGAGAAAAAGAGGAGGGACTAACCCTCCAGAGAGAGGTAATGTGAAGGCTGAGAAGCGGCGAGCTGAATACAAAAACGCATGGAGGCGATGAATGAGATCCGGCCAATGAAAGGGTTAAGTGTTTTTCAGTTCTTCACCCTAATGGCTCCTGAGGCTTCTACTCAAGAGGGCTAGTTTGTACTACACACACCCCCATCCCCCAAGATCCTGTGAGATACACACTTGATACCTCTTTATTCCCCCCTCATCTCAACAGCAGCTTGTTTGTACTTTATAGCACAACAAACAAACTGGGACTTTCCAACACATGTGGCCTCATTCAGTCCAGTGCACATAGAGGTAACATTTGTCTTGTATTTCATCGCAATGCTGGAATCATAATTGTTGGGGCCTTTGGAGCAATAAACACTTTTCTCTGGTGTGCTTTGTTCCAGGGTGCAGTCGACAGTAAGACAGAGTTTGCTTCTTTTATTCGTCGTTGTTTTGAATAAGAAAGAGATTATACACAAAGTCTTTGCCCAGAAAAGAATTGCATGAGATAATAGATAAAAGTGACTCACAAAGCTGAATGATAACTCACTGAAGGGTAGGCATTGGTTTATGTCAGAGATTACAAACCGGGTCACAATGTTATTTTTTTGTGATACATCTTTATGAAGTAAGGGTTTGTCTAGATTGGGGATTCAGATTCAGCTCTCTGGTGACATCAAGGGAATGATTTACACTATTGTAATCGACTGTAAATCTATTTATCTATCTATATTTTTATTTATATTTAACTAGAAAAAAAGTATGAATTGAAAAGTATTTGTTCAGCCTGAGTTTCTCCTTTGGTTATGCAATTTATAAAGCATCCTGGCAATTCATGTCATGTAGGTATATAATAATAATGAACCCATTTTAAGAAACAAAACCACAAGCGACCCGTTCGTGGGGGGGAATAAAACTATGACATTTAAAATAATAGCAACTTATTCCATACTTATCTTAATTAATTGTGAGATCAACAATTGCCATCAACTGCACATTTCCGTTATAAATCTGCTTTTGACAGTTTTGTTTTCACTTTTCCCCTGCTCACTTTCTTTCTTTTTTGGGACGTTAGCCTCTTCCCGCTCCATTCTCTTTTCATATTTTCCCTGCCTTGACAGGGAGCGGTTTCGCTTGTCATGTCACACTTGTGACTGGCTGCGTGATGGATGGTATTCTGGTTAGAGCTCTGCTCTGTTTAAGGCACACAGTGGGAGTAGAAGCGCCCTGACACCTCCCACTCTACCTGTCACGTACCTACCGCACCCTACTCACGTCACCATGGATTACTTAGATTTACTTCTCCCTATTTTCTCTTCTTCTTTTTTTTTTTAAGCAAGCTTGCTGGAGCTCCCCATCCATTTGTCTACTTTTCACTTTCTCTTGGCAATATTTGTCTTTCCGCTCTGTATCTGCCTGCCACAGACAGTCCATCATTGTTTTTCACTTTGCTATGATTCCCTCCATTTTTTTTTCACAATTTGTCATTATTTTGGCATGCCGTATCACTTTACACTTCATTGTTATTCCTTAAACTTCCCAGCTGTTTAACATTCTTCATTCTGCCCTATTGTCCCTCAACAAAGACAATGTAGTGTTGTAACACAGTTCCTCAATTTCTCCCTCTCTTACCATCTTGTTTTTTTCTTTACCAATTATTTTCCTGCAGTCGTTGCCCGCACCGCTAATCATAGCTCGCATGGGTGGACCAAAAGTGTTAAAATTTTGTTACGCCAACAAGGAGCCGGGCAAATACAGCTTTATTTTCCGGCCCTGCTTCGGTAATGGATCCTTGACTGATTGACAGGCCTGTTCTCTGCACCTCCTGAGTGACAAGTCCGCAGTTGCCGCTGCAACGTAGGAAATGAGAGTGGAATTACAATACCAACCATGTCACCTCCTGAGGGGACAGGAGAAAGGAAAATACAATCACAATCCCCATCAAACGCGCGCACACACACACACACACACACACACACACACACACACACACACACACACACACACACACACACACACACACACACACACACACACACACACACACACACACACACACACACACACACACACACACACACACACACACACGGACTCCAGCGATGTTGTTGCCTCCGATGATGCGGGCTTGTCGTTGATCTTAACATGGCAGCCACCCTGGCTGTTTAGGCATTTGGAAATTAGACGACTCTGCAGAGCTTCAAGTGAGGAATATGTTGGAAAATGCAAGCAAGTTAACCAATTTTGTTCCAACCAGAACTCTAACAACACATTTGAAGTTGAAGAGCAAAAGTAACACATTTATTTTTCCATATTAATAGTAAAAAAATAAAATAAGCTGAAGGGTTCATATTCAGTTTGGCATGCTTTTGTAATATGTAGTTCAAAAATGTTTGCTCTCAAAAGGCTCTATTTTCTTAATTGTATTTATTTTATGTGGTCATAGCGTCTGGCATGCTTTATATTCTGATTCATTTCAGGCTCTTTTAAGTAAAAAAAAAAATTTTTGTTCAGATTCCAGCTTGAACCAGTCCATCTTTCCTGGTTTGCTGATGGTCTGGGATGAAAGTCTTTGTTGTTCCACTAAGACTTCTGATACTGCCAAACACATTGCTCCCTGAAATGTCTTATTATTCATCAGATTCCATCATTTCCTTTGATACATGCAGCTCCAGTGTGAGAGGCAGCAACGCTGGCCCTGACATCATACAACCTTCACCTTGTTTAAAACAAGGTGGGCTTACGCTTTGCCTTGTGGGCTTCACTTAATTAGAAAAACTGATATAATGCATTCCAAAAGAGCTTTATCATGATTTTATCTGCTCTCAGAACATGAACACAGACGTTTTTGCACACTTCTTCAGTTCTTTTTTTTGCAAAAACAATGTCCTCCTCAGCCGTGGACTGAAACCCCCTATCCATATTTTACCAGTTCAATCTGCACACATCTCTCATTTAGTTCCCTTCAAACTCCCAGAAGTACCATAACACTTTAATAGCTGTGAAACTTCCTGATAACGTTGTATGCTCTTGGAGCCTGTGTTAGTTAAGAGTAGGTTATCTGTTAGCTCTACTATGTTCATTACTGCTTAAGAGAAACTGCCAGGCGTATTTATCCAATATCAACAGTGTTTAGTAATTGATTCAGGTCATGTCAACTGTGTCAAAATAAGTACATGCAAATCGGATTAGAGTGATGTAATTGGATCTAATTATCAACAATAGATGTAGGAAGGGTGCATTTCACTGTCTTCATGTTCTTTCCTGCCATTGATTAGTAACTTCAGGCCTTCTGTATTAGGCAACGTTCACACCACAGGTCTTTATGCTCAATTTCCATTTTTTTTTTTGTGTATGGTCGTTTCAAATGTGAGCTGCATGCTCAGAAGATGACGTGAAGCCTGGGTCTCGTGTGAAAAAAAAATCACAATGGCGCTTTCACATGGCCACAAAACGTAAAAAAATCTGAATTGGGTTGCATTTACCTGCTGTGTGAATGAGGCTTTATATATAGTCAATCGAGGCCCAGAGTGGCTAATCGGGAGGACCAGGGCAATTCCCAGTGGGTCGGTCTGATGTTTGGGCCGCTTGGGGCGATGTTCACTTTTATTTTCTTTATTTCGGCAAGTGTTTTTTTTTCTTTTTTTCACAGCACTGGATTGATCCTACTGTTCCTGGGCTGCCTCCGCCTCCCTCCACTCACAGCTTCTTTTTTTTTAATGAACTTGTTTGAAAGATGGATAGAAAGAGCAAGGTGGAGCAGAGAATGTCAAAATTAAAAAGCTCTGGAAAGAGATGCAACAAAACATGCTAAGATTGGCAACTTCTTCATTAAATCGAGCTCATGGTTAGAAACAACAAATAACGATGGACCGGGTAAGATGTTTAACAGTCCCTCCAAACTCCTGTTGAATTTAATTATCAAGTCAATGAATTCTTTGGCGTTGTGGAATATAACCTAAAATTATATCATTTGAATAATAGCATGTCTTTTGGCTCCTCAAAAACAACATCCAGCAGCACCAAGCCGGTAGAACTGATCACAGGATAGATCATATTATTATACAATGAAGAGTACGATGTAGACCTCCTCCATATAAGAAATGCCCTGACATGCTAGATGATTCAGCTTTACATTAATGAAACTGCCCTGAACTGATCAGAAGGCTTTGTGAAAATGGGAGATTTGTGGTGAGAATTTAGACCATTTTAAAAAAGTGATTTCATGTCACAAGCAGAGCTCGTAGTGATGAGGGGATTAATCCCGCCAGTGTGGAAGGCGAGCTGTTGTAACAGTGTGTGAACAATCGAGCATTACTTCTAATATATGGTAAGTTTCTCAACAGTACATTTGATTAAAAACAGACCAAGGAGCACTTTGAGGCATTCATGCTCATGTGCACCGAGGAAGAAATCCTCATGTCTTTGCTCAATGACATTGTCATAAACAAAGTGGCAGAAACCAGTGCACTGCTCAGGTGCTTATTCATGTTCCAGGGTTGGCCGTGTTTCTTTGAAAAACAGATGATAATGTTATAAGAAAGTTAATTTTTTTAATTCTATATTTTGAATCTAATATTTTATGTTTGTTTTTTTCCACTTTAATGTTTGGATATCTGTAAACACTTATTTGAAATATAAATTCTCAAATTATAAAAAATGGGTTGTATAATGTGGGTGTACCTGTGTTAAACAAAGTTTCCATGATGAATCAACCCTTACTTGCAATGAATTGGAAATGTTTTAGAAAAATTCACTAAATTACAATGGTTTTACAAAACAGTGCTATAGACTGTAAGATTATAATTAAATGATTTTAATAGGTTGTTGTCTAACTCACTTTTGAGAACTCACCAGAAGTAATAAACACAAATAAATTTGTACTCATATGTAATTGTGAGTTAAAGTGTGAGTTATATTTTAATAGAAGTGACAGTGCAAGTACAAGGGGAAGCTAATTTACTTCCTCCTGTAGGGGAGTCTGAGTAAGCTTGTGAATGAGAGTGGTTTTTCTTCGAAAGGATTGTGAAAACACCCTTAATATTTTAGGGTGTCCCAGGGATTTGCTCTAAAAAAAAAAAAAACTGTGAACATTTTTTTACCTCAATTTCTTGGTGTGTGTCAGTGCATGCATAAAAAAAGAGGCTGCAGGAAAGAGGAAAGAAATGGAAAGAAAAAAGTGTAGCGGAGCTGAGATTTGTCGCCTCTTTACACCACACGAGAAAATACAAATTCAAATCTGTGTTTTTCCTCAGTCGGGCAAGTTGAAGTAGGATAATCCTCATAAGCAGAAGGGGGAAAAAATGATGATGACCAAACCATCAACCACTGAGTGAACCCACGGGAGCAAGCTTCTGAAGCCTTTGTCCAGTTCATGCTGCGATATTCACCCTGTGCATTACTCCATCAGTCATTACCAGGTCTGGGTAATACGATGCTTGGGTAGATTAAAGTTTAAGTGGGAACATTTCAGATTAAAAGCTTTCTATTATGTCTGCTTTTACATGGAGACAGCCACTGCCCGAAGCCTGTTTGTGCTGCGTTTAATGTCTTTTCCCCGTCCTCCGTGGCTTTACGGCCTGTGGTGCAACTACGAGGGTGGGGGTGGGGGGTGGGGGACAAGGGGGAGGGTGGGTTGTATTTATGAGTTTATAAAGGCTCATCATGCATCATCATGCATTTATAAATTCAGTCATGAAGACTCCGGATCGCATGCCCCTCTCTCTTGCTCCAGCACCATCGAGCCTCTTCCTGCCATCCTTACCCCTTCATTTCTTCCTCACCATCCCAGCACAGTCATTTAACCTTGTTAAACCCTCTAAACTGGGCCGCTCAAGGGCTGTTACATGCCACAGTAAATTCTAACAGGGGATTCATTTCTGTTGCCATTTGAGGAGGGGCGTGGGGGGGTGGGGTGTACGTTTCCATATATAATTTACAGATACCGAGCTGGAGATCTTGAGAGCAGGAAAGGGGAGGAGGAGAGGGAGGAGGATGGACGGCTATTGTTGTGATGCTACTCAAAGACATGGCCTTGAGGACAAGAAATAGACATGGGGGCAAGCCACTTAGTGCTGGGAACGAACCTTGAGGTCTTCTCGTGCCATGACAGGCCAATACGAGGTGAAGGGCTTGGGGCTGCAAGAGCACGGACAGCCAGCAGTTGGGGGCAGAAAGGCACATCCAGCTTTTTGAGTGTTAAGCAGCAGCTGGACGGGTGCACTGCGGCCATAACGAACCCTATTGAAGGTGAGTGGGATCCAGGTGGCCAGCCTTTCAGCGGTGGACAAAAGGCAATCAGCCTTGTGCACCCCTTTGTTTGTGTGTGTGTGTGTGTGTGTGTGTGTGTGTGTGTGTGTGTGTGTGTGTGTGTGTGTGTGTGTGTGTGTGTGTGTGTGTGTGTGTGTGTGTGTGTGTGTGTGTGTGTGTGTGTGTGTGTGTGTGTGTGTGTGTGTGTGTGAGTGAGAAAGAGAGAGAGAGATGCACACACTCCTATACCAGGGAAAAGGGGATCAGTCAGAGAATGGAATTGTGTATGGCATTGAGAATTGCTTTCAGGGGAGCTGGAGTGTGCTACTGTAGATGGACTGGTATTATAGCCTCAGCAGGCATCTATTGGAAAATCCCCTCAGAATTCGTCGTGGTTAGAATAAAGTCTAGGTGTCAAGCATAAGACCAGTCAATAATTCTCAACTGTAAATTGATAGTTTTGAGTGTATTGCACCTCATGGCATCCCGCTCTTCTGAAATTGTTTTTCGTTGAGCTATAGGTTTCCAATCTCACACTTAATGATACTCGTATTTTATTCTTGCAACTGCAGCCATCTGTACTCTTGAGTTTCAAACTACGCTCATGAGTGCACCTGTTTGATTGAGTAACGGCGAGTGCAATATTACGCTGTTAAGCTGCGTCATATGGGGAAAGAAATGGTGATTGTTTCCTTCCTGGAGATGTTCTCCACAGCTGCAGCATGAGGGCCACTCTATAGATAAACCACCAGATGTTTCAGCACTGTAGATTCGGCCATGAATCTTCTTAGCTGCCGCTCAACCCTCAATGACAGAACAAGTATATGGTCAAATCACTGTTTGTGACAGCACCCCACAATTTTTGCTCTCGTAACAACCACCATTGATGATTCTTCTCCCCCCCCCCCCCCCCCCATACGCACGACTCCTTCTTATAAATTTCTCAAGGATTCGTCACCCGTGGCACATGGCTATATTTCAAACCACACGTTTGCTAGCACTAATGCATTTAGTATCAATGGCTAATTAAAACGGCAAGATCACTTTGGTAAAACATCTGTTCCTCTCTTAATAAGCAGGGCTGTCTTGAAGCGATTGCGTTAAGTGTCATTAAGTGCTGATCAAACGATGCCGCCTGGTCAATGCTGGTAAATGTTGCTGAATGCCGAATTGTGCATGCCCTGCATTCAAACTCATCTTGTTGCCAACAATTACAGCAAATGTTCTCCGTTGCTTCTTCTCATTTGTTCTCTGCATTGAGATGTTTCCTATTTTTCTTGACCTTTGTGGGTGCGAAGAAGGTGACAGGAAATGTATGTTTTTCATTTGACGGTTCCAGTACAACACAAGTTAATGTGTTTTTCAATTGCACATACCTGGTCTGGTTATATGAACACTGGTATATGAGTATTAGAATTAAAATAATCCGCCATCAAAAATGTGGGTTGGGGTGCAGCCAAGAACAAGGTTGTGCAAAAATGTCATTGACATAATATAAATTGGGTTTTGTAGGTGTAAATAATAAATAACATTTAATACGTAATAACATAAATAACATTTAATAATCAACATAGATCACAAAGGAACCAAATGCACAACTCAGCAAGCCAATTGTTATATAAGTACTGTTGTTACAAGCAAGCCAGGGTTGGGGACACACTGATAAAGTTAATCCAGAACAATATGAACTTAAACAAACTTAAGGTCAAAACTGGGCATACCACTTACATGGCTGAAACACACACTGAACAGGGCACAACGATGGCATGACACGGAGACGACTTGGCAACTGAACAGAGTGAGGATGACACGTACCTATTCCACACACATAGTGGTTACTTTGTCAAGGTGGGAAGAAAGAAGTGAGACCTGGACAGGACATTTCTTTCCTCACAAGAATCGCAAGTTCAGCTCTCATGGGAGAATGTGCCATAGACACATGTTCAATTTTCCACATTAACCAAGCTCACCTGGAATTTGTGACCAATCACTATAGCTGTCAGACACCACATAATAAAACATTTCTGCCCAGTTTTATGTGTCAAGAACGGAGAACTCCCAAGCCAGCGCTGTGAGAAAAGGATGATGCCGGTCTTGTGATGTCGGTATTTTAGTATAAAGCATAGAAAAAGCAGAAAAAGCACGAGACCCAAAGAAGCATGAACCGAAATAAAACATGATCGTAAAAATTATGAACAAAAATCAATAACCAGACATTGAATCAGTCACCACTGACTATAGTAGTATGGAAATAAAACAAGAGTAATATTTCTTTCTCGTAACTTCAATAAATATACCCGTCTTCGAGTAACAGGTAAAAATTGCAGACTAACTTAATAAAGCAGTGTTGTTCTCTACACTTTTTAAATTATGTTTATGTCTTCATGTTGTGGTTTTGTTCTAGAATAAATAATCCTTCAATAATTCAATGTCCTTGGATGTTGATCTAATGTCAGTGTCAAAGTGACCTAGACCATGACAAATTCCTATAATGATTTAAAATGCTTTCACACACCATATGATTCTTTTCATTGGTCTGTTCTGACATTAAAAAAAGCAAGAGTTGGTAATTGTTTAGCAGATTAAACCCAAGAAATGGGGCTTCTTGGTTATTTCCCTCCATGTTGTGTTGACTGAGCTACAAATGTAAGAAAAATGCTTCCCTATCTGGGGCATCCATTTACATAGAGACAAAAAAAAAGAAATTGTGGGCCAAAAGAGAAGCGAAAAGAGGGGGAAGATAACTGAAAATTATTCATCTGAAAGTCTGGGAGCATAAAGAAAAGAACCTCAGAAGAGAAGTTTTAAGTATGGTACAGGATACTTCAGAGTGACTGATAATGTGCCTCTTAACTAGGTCTGACAACAGAAGCCATGGCATCTGCCCAGTGGTAAAATTGTGAAAATTGTGCCGTAACATTAAAACTGGAAGCAGTTTGATGTCTGAGAGCCAATTGATTGATTTTATAACCCTCAATCCCCCTCCTTTCCTTCCTATTTTAAATGTATTTTGCTTGCCTGCCATAGGTCTGGAGCAGATGAATGTTGAGGAGAGGCAATGTTTTTATTTTTTTTTTCCGTCTGTGTAAATAATAATTTGACGATAGTCTTTTGGTAAATGTGCAAACGGGGGGAAAAAAAACAAAGTGAGCCATATCAAAGTTTACAGACTCCCTGAAGTTATCACCCAAGTGATGGTATTTTTTATTAAAGCTTAATGGATTTGGCTAGCCACGACAAATCTCTAAGGCTTTTGTGTTTCCAAAGATTCACTTTCTTAACTCTCTGCCCTTTTCTCTTTTCCACCACCCTGCCTGAATCGCTCCTCTCCGAATTAATGTATTTCAGTTTTATCGTCTTTTCTCTGCATCCCGACATGCAAGTGCCCTGTTGTTTGTTCCCCATATAATGTCTAAAAGGCAGCATTCCAAGTCCTACTGCGTAGGGCACTGGTGTGCATTGCTGAACTAATGGCTTTTAGGATGTCAAAGGGAAATGTAGCGCATAGAAAAAGAAAACTCCTTGCCTTGTGTGGGTTTTCATCTAAAATTGGTTCCTGTGCACTGTGCACACGGACGGCTGCTGTCTATTCTGTGAGAGGCCTTCTTCTCCGTCTCCCTCTCACAAAACTGTTAACAGTGGTTGGCTGTGATGAAAATTCAAGTGGATGCATATTGAATCTGTTTAGGCCGACACTGCTTTAGTCTTTTTTTTAAATCGTACACAACCTGGAACTGTACACAGCCTTTCAGTTTTATGCCTGAACACTGTTAAATAATGTGATAATAGGTTTTTAAAAAAAAACAAAAAAGGAGACTCTGAGATGTCATAGGGACATCCATCCATCTTCTATATCACTTTATTTAATTTAGGGTCGTGGAATGCTGTACCCTATCGCTGGCCGTCTGTGGTAGCAACATTAAATGAAGGCAGCAGCTGTGCAATTTATCCTCTCATGATAGTGAATTAATACACTATAAACCCTTTGACGAAGATCGATTGGAAGGCAATACCCTCGACATGTTACTAGTCCATCACAGAGCAAACACAGAGAGACAGACATGCGCTCACATTCACACCAACAGGAAATGTATGAAAAGTAACTGTCTCAAATGTATGCTTTTTTTCAATAGTTGGAAAAAGCTAAAATATGAGGAAAAATAAATACTAAACATGCATATGGAGAACATGGAAGCACAAATCCAAAAACTTTCTGTGTCGATATTGATAATGAAATGAAAATACAACCCATGATTGTCCTACAATGGTAGGAAAGGGGTCCTTAAATGTAACAAAACCTTTGCAAGATTCCACAGTGTTTTTGAGAAAGAAAAGGATTTCATGTGAAAATTGATACTTTTTTCAATATATTTATTCATCACTTGATTTGTTCCAGATAGAATAATCCTATAGGTCTGGGTCAAAAGGTGGTACAAAGTATGTTCTTCTCTTTCATAATGTTCATTGTCATTTCATGGGGTTATTAAATTCAGGATTTCAAAATATTGCATGTAAACAATTGGCACATGTAGGGGGTCCCAATGACCTTTGACCTTTTTTATCAAGCTGCATTATGTGTGTTGATGAGAAAAACAATAGCTTGAAGTCTATTAGTGTTATTGTGATGACGCTTGATGACAAATGTAGCCTGTTCATCCGGTAGAATTGACAACATTTGTTTACGGCAAGGTTACAAAAAGAAAGACAAGTGATGTTGCAGTGTCCTTGACATTTTTCCATCAACAAACAATAAGTTCATACTGGAGAAAAACAAACTAGCAAACCAACATGATAAGGGAACATATGAGTTACAGTAAAAATATTTGAACAAACCTCACTGAGGCAGCACATTATAACAGCAGCACAACAGACCACATCAAAACACAATGTGTTAAAGCCGAGCAGAGGCATAAAACATGTTTCTGCCACATACATATTTCCATTTTACACTTGGGTGTAGCATTCTCGTGTGTATATAAAAGTGAGTTGCTGACCATGAAAATGTGGCTCTGAGTCGAGCTCCAATCCAATGTCTTTCCCAGTCTTGCTTGTAAAAAAATAGATAAATAAATAAATGAATACATGAAAACATTGTCTGGACCATGTTCTGCATGTGAACAAAGAAATCTTACATCTGCCACAGTACCAGAGAAGCCGTCTGCTTATACAATGCTTCTTTGCTCAAGCAATCTTTTACCGGGGCAAATAAAGGGCTGTGCAAGCTTTATCAGCACCGCATTGCTCCCTCTGAAGGTTTCCTCTCAGGAAATGGAGGAGGAAGTGAGGGGTTGTGCACTGTCAGTTATCAGATATACAGTAGTTGCTCTGGGATATTACCCGCTGATAGATTCAGAATAAGACATCTGCCCAAATGCTTGTAGAGTCACTTCTCGCACAGGGGCTTCATGAGAAGAGAGGACACCATTTTATCTGGAGATTGGAAATGTTAGAAGTTGCAATTGTTCTGGTTCGTGTCTCTGCGACACGGTGAAATTGCATGCAGGACTACCCGTGCCACCACCCCACACCCTGCCCCCTAATTTGCCAGGCCATGTGGGTTAAACGGATGTGTAACCAACACAAGAGGACAGCTCCACTATATCCACAACACTTGCACCGACACATCTGACAGGTGCTAAAATGAGACATAAGGGCCTGTAAAGCCCAAACATGGAGAGCAAAAGGGAGCCTCAGAAGCTACATAGTCAGAGAGGGGAAAACACAGAGAAGCTGCCGTCTCAGGCCATAACCCTCACAGCATTGCTGTGTACCATTTGTCTTCATGGATGTGACAGTCCTTAATTATTTCCAGAGGAGGCTGAATGATTTGTTTTTCAGTCAATGAGCTACCAGCCTTTTCTTCATCTAGTGTCAATGATTTAACTAAGTGCCTCTCATGTGCTTTATCTGCATATGAATTCTGTTATCCATTTTTTCGGGCCTAGCATATTTAGCACGATAGCTCCATGATTTGCTGGCTTCTGCTTAATTCTCATTATCATTCAGGTATAAGATAATTGTGTTACTGCCATTGCTTTACTGTAATTGCTTTTATCCTGTGATCCATTCTCTCTGTGTGTGTGTGTGTGTGTGTGTGTGTGTGTGTGTGTGTGTGTGTGTGTGTGTGTGTGTGTGTGTGTGTGTGTGTCTTTATGAATGTCCTTCGGTCTGCAACATGCTAATGAATTTCTTTTTGAGAAATCAACCTGCAAGGCTTTGAAGCTCCGTTCTTGCTCCATCCCTCCATGTTCTTTGTTTTGTTTGTTTGCCTTGTACATTGGTGAAATCTTTCCTGAAGCCCTTTGTTTTTTTTTTCCCCACTCTCTTCCCCCTCCATTTCCCAAGACACTGTTGCTGTAAATAGATTTACCTTTCCCTGTAGCAAGTCTGTATGTTTTGCTTCCCCAATCAAACCTTTTATCCAACTGACGAGCAGTTTTGTTTTAGGGAGACAGGTTGACGTAATGTCTATGTTTTAGTATTAAGTATTAAGTATTGAAGATGAAACTTTTCTGCAATAAAATGCTAAAACGGTGCATTTTCATTTCAATCTGGTGTCATGTAAAACAGGGCCTGAGTTTGATTCTGTAATATTACATCTGAAGATTTACACAGTATGTCTGAAGCAATCCTACATATTTCTCGTGGCTGGCAGCTTTGAGTTACTGTTGTGTCTTGTCCATCCTCATCTTCAATGTTCCTCCAGACTGTGCAATTTTTATTGAACAAAAGCAGTCTTTTGAGCTACACTGTACGCACTGTGGGTTCCTGAACTTGGATAGAACATGAACTAGTACATGTAGCTAGTCAATTTCAGCCTCACAGAAATCCTTCACCTTCACATTGATTTTGATGGGGGTTTTTGTGTTGTTGTTTTTTGTTTGTTCTTTTTTTGGGAGGGGGTTACATTGTTAGTCAACATGGGTCATAACAGCATTCATATTTTGTGGTACAGTGAAGAAAAAGAAATTGCAATTTATGTTACATTGTTGTTGCGACAATGGCCTTCCGTGAAATCCCTCTCACTGTATGGCAAAAGAGCTGTTTTTTTGTTGTTTTTTTAAGATAGTGTCAAGATTGCAAAACCTCTCTCTGAGACAGTGAAAAATCACACTGTTTGTTAAAGTTTTGGCAGTTCGCTCCAGCAATTTGCAAATGGCTTCAGCCCTGTGATCAGCACCTGCAGATAAAAACTAAATTGATCCATCTGATTATTTTCTGGTGCAAAGTGGGATTACACAATTGTCTTGGTGCTGTCAGGATATATTCTTTTTGACATTCTTAGACTTAGACCCTACTAAAAAGAAGGAACATTGTTCTTCAAAGCAGTTAATGTTTTTGTGATGTTTTTATGTTTCTTTCCTTCTAACCACTTTTATTTTGTTGCTGTATTGAGGCATTATTTGACATAAATAAACAAAAAAAGTACACTCAAAGTCTCTCAGATCATATTTTTGCCTCTCCGGAATTTGTTTGAGACAGTCTTCATCTAGAAGGTATCATCACACTCCACTGTCATTGGCATCTTGCTAAGCTGACAGGGTTCCCTTTCTATTCATAACATTTAAATCTCTGCCATATCTGGTGGCAAACAGTGTAGGTGTCGCTTCCAAAATCTCTGGTCATCCATCTTTGCAGTGATTAGCACAACAACTAGCTCTTAACCGCTTATGACAGCCAACATGAAGGGCTGAGACAGATGTCATAAGTTATTGTCGTTGGCAGTCAGGAGGCATTATGCAACTTTAATGATGACTTTCATCAAGCTTCACAAAGCCCAGCCGATTCCAAATGAAAACACTGCATGGCTCAGACTGCGATGAATTCTTGTGCCCAAACACATCATGTGAGATGCCGTGCTGCAGCTGGAAAAGCGTGGCTCCCAAAAGACTTACTGGAGCATGGCCTCAAGCCACCTTGAACTATACCACTGCTCCTCAAATAACTCAAATGGAGGTCATTTCGCAGAGTGAAGTTACCGTATGCATAAAGGATGTACTCAGTCGGCAGCAATGGCCCGAGGAGTCTGCAGGCATAAACGAGGCCTTGGATTTCCAGATTTCAATATCTCCTTTCCTGTCTCTCTCTCTCTGTCATTTGTGCAAACATGCACAACATGCCATGTCTCTCCATTTTTCATCCTCACCAGGTTTGATTCTTAGCACAATTTGCAATCCACAGATTGCAACTCCTACTCACGCTCCTCTGCTCGTTAATGTTGTAGTTCCTGCTCTTTCTCTCTCTTTCTCGCTCTACTCAAAACAACCCAGATTTCTTGGGCGAGCACATCTCACTGTCTGCACATTACCCTTAGTTGCCCTCTCATCTACCCTCCTTCTGCCGTACCCATCTCCCTTCCACTCTCATCCCAGGGCTAAAATGTATCCTCCTTGCATATTGATTAAAGCTACTTTACTGGCGGACCAGACCAAACACATCGGATAAATGTATTTCAAAATCTGAGTAAAGCTAGAAAGGCCAAATCTCAAGTATTGATAGTGACACTAATGTGGTTAACTCCAAACTCCCAGACATTGTGAGCCAAAAGGGGCCTCACATTAAGTCGTACATTCTGCTGGATGTTCAGAGTTTTATGTCATGGGTTCAAAGTCCAGGTCATTCTGTGTGGCGTTTACATGTTCTACATGTGTGTTTTCTCAAAGTATTTCAGTTTCCTCCAGCAGTACCCATACGTCTGTGGATAAGTGAGCCGCGTTTGATTGTATTTCTCTGGGTGTTTGCACTGTGATGAACTGTCAATCTGTCCAGGGTGCATTTATCATTCGCCAAAGACCCGCAAAGTGTAATATGCAGACTTAATGAATAAGAATAGCAAATAAAGGACCAACATATGGAATAATAGTCTGTCTCAATAATTCCATGATAAAACAGTCAGTGTTCATTTGGATCATAAATAGGCCTTTTCTCCCACAGACATACTGGCCTGATTGATCGTGAAATAACAGGGGATTGTGTTTAATTTATTATTTTTTTTTTTTATCCTATCTATTTGGAATTCTTCAAGCTTGTGCATCATGTTCTCTCTTTCATCCCTCCTCAGAAACCCCCCGTCCATCTCATGAATAAACTAACAGAATGGCCTGAGGTTGATTCTTGGAAAAAGGAAGTACAATTATTGTAAACTCAGAGTACACCTCTCTAACGGGGAGCTTGGGGCAATAGCAGAAACATTTTCTCACTTTGGATGTGTGCATGAATGCTTGTCCACATGTTTGCTTCCACACCTCCACGGTACATGTTGTATGGTCTCATGCGAAAGTAAATGCACCCCAAGGAAATCCCTTGTTTGTTGACATATTTTGATCATCATGTTGCGAGTCTCCCAACACACAGGGCTGTAATGCAAATAAAGCAAATGGCAAGCACAATATACATTTAAAAAAAGTACTTGTCTATGGTTGTTACCACTTAAAATGTATAGAGGAAGAACAAGGAGAAGTGATATGTATGTGCTTGTGATGAAGAAAATTAATTGCACAAATTTGATCTGCATTGATGTCATGCCACAAAAATAAGCCATTGCTGACCAGAAATGTTGTCTCAGTCAAAGTATGTTTAGCAAATGAACATACACTGTGAACATATGTTCATGTTTTGATTGTGGATCTAAGCATTTTAATACCATGAAATTGTACGTACCTGCTCTGAGTAATGAAGGCTGGTGATGCAGGGGTTAACATTCCCGCTTCACATTAACAATATCTGGGTCGATTCTGTGCTTAGGGCCCTCTTTCTACTTTGTTTGCATGTTCTCCCTGTTTCGTGAGGTATTCAGGCTTCCTTCCCGAATACAATGACGTGTGTTGTGGTAATTGATGACTCTTTACTGCCAGTAGGTGTGTCTGGGTGATTGCCTCTGTTCAAACTCTGTGGTGGACTGACAAACTGTCCAGGTTGTGACCTGCTTTTCACCCTCTGTTAGATAGGATTGCCTTCAGCCCTCCACAAGTCTAAAGTCAGATATCATGTGTATGAATGATGGATGGATGTTCTGCTCTTGGGTTAAATTCAATAGGGAGATCAATCAGCACCTCTTGCAAATACTTTTTCTCGAACTGGAATAATAATTTTTTGAAGGATTTCTCTTGATTGATAGGGGCCTTTTCAAAGAACATCAGTTTATTTTCTGGTCCAAATATGTCAAAAAAAAAAAACCTCTCTTTTCTTGGGGTGTGTTTGATTTTACACATTACTGTATGTCTGTCATTTCTCCCAAAACGGGCTCACTTTCAGCACAGTTTGGTATTTCCAAAATGTCTCCTTTTTGTGAAGCATTTTTGAAACAAATCCCAAAAGTGATTGCTTTTCAATGGCCCGTGGTGTAATCTATCTGTGAAAGAGGAGCTGTGGCATCATGGTGTCATCATGATTCTTGAAATCTTTTGCCTTAGGGCAGAATGTAGTACTTGCAGTGTTACTGTTTTTGTCATGTCGGAGCGTGCCTTCCAGTGCAGTTCTGTGCGGCTAATAGACAACACATCGCTTAAGAGCACCTTTTTTTTCTTCTTTAAATCCACTTTACTGCTCTGCTGGATGGCATGTGCTGTTAGTCATAGCTCACCCCATAATTGTAGGTACTTTCCACGACCTTAACATCTTGTCCTTAAAAGCATGATTACATCTGGCAGTATGTTGAATTAGTTGGAACCAAATGACTGTAATCAGCTTTGGTTTTTATAAACCTTAATTGTATATTTTTGTAAAATTACCCATGTTACTTAGTTCCCCACTGTTTAACAATCACATTAAAAAAAAAAAAACCCTATATACTGTATATTATTTGGTCCCCAACACAGGGCTGCAAAGACTCAAGCATGTATGTTTGTTTACATGTGTAGTTTTGAGGTGGTTTCAGGGTTGTTGTACTGGACTTCATGTATGTGAATAGTACAACAGCAGAATGATGGATCGATTTGTGGCTTCGATGAACCTGCTTTGGAAGGAATAAAGAAGCGACAACAGAGGTTGTAAGGCATCTGAGTGAATGATGAGGTGGCAAAGCCAGAGTAGAAGCACATACACACGCACCCACAAGTTACAGGTAATTGCAGGTGTGGTTGGGCACAATGAAGCCAGTTCATAGTGCTCTACAAAGAAATAAAAAATATAGGTTAATGATTTTTTTTTTTTTTTTTTTTTTAATTCTTAACACCGGTCCTCCTGGGGCTGTGCTCACACCACGGCAGCGAGCGCAATGCCCCGATGGCAGACACCGAGGGACCCCCGCGATGTGGAGCGACAACCACCCATCAAAAATCAACCTACGGGTAACAATAAAGTTGCCTTTGATATTTGACCCCGTGAGGGGCAGTTGCCATGAGGCAGGCCGTGTACTGTACAGGCCGTGTACCCCCTCTCCCTGCCAACAGCAGGGAGAGGGGGTGTGACTGGGGGCGACTGCTTCCCCTGCAACGGCTGGGCCCTTCTCACGGACATTTTAGTGTTAATGCCGTTTTTCAAGGCTGCCACAGCAAATGTGTCCTCCTCGTTGAGTTTTTTGACAGCATGCTCCAGTTCTTGCACACTCTACAGTGTCAACAAAGTCATACGTAATTACCATATTTTTCACGTGTTGCCAATAGACGCACACCCCAAGGCATGCACTTGCGCACTTCACTTCTATTGAGAACTATCCGGTATTCTGGGTGTTGCCTGCCTTTAGAAATAGTCAACTGAGATCAGCTGGAGCCCTTTAGCTGTAGCCTTTGATGCAACCTGGATAGAAGATGTATGATATAATGTAGAAAGGTGACCTGTGATAAACTTTATTTTGCTAAATGTGAAAAAAAGGTAACTTGATATAATTTCAATGATGACAAAATGCAAGTCGAGTGACACTGCTTTGTATTTGTTGTTGATGAAATCACGATGACGCCAACATCTGCCTGACAAACATCACATCTTTGTGCCACTCTGTTCTTTCCGTTGGCTATTCCACAGCTGAAGGCCCCGTTACATTCTGTAAGTGCCCACGACAGCAGTTTTGTTTTCTTTATTGTTTGCTCAGGAGACCGGGCTGATGAAAAAGCAGCCTGATCCAATAGCAGCACACTCACCCCGGCAGCCATGTGCGCAATCGGAGTGTGCTGGCAGCGCCTGCAGTAATGACTTAATATTAGTCCTCCCACGGCGGAGCAGATGAGAGCACAGGTGTGCAGATTGTCCCCTGTCACATTGCACTGCAGGGCCCACACAAGCCATTCCCCATTAGTTAACCTACCATCGGGCCATTAATGTACATGCTGACATTATATATATATGCATGCACTAGCTTTGTCTCCCTGCTATAGCTCCTCCTGTTTGTATACCATGTTTCCACGGAGGCACATAATCGTGTACTGAAATTGGGAGAAGGCAGGCAAATTTCTTTTTTAACTTTGTCTGTGTTTTCTCATTTCTCACTCCTTCTGTCTCCATTCCTCCTCTCCGTCTCACTTCCTCACATGCCCACGCGCTCACATGGGCCTGCACAACCGCATTGTCTTGCACAAACAATAGTAGGATGAGAGTGGCGCGATCCAAGCCCGCACTGGCGTGAAAGCTAGCCAAAGATACCCCAGCTGTCCCAAAAATGAGGCAGACGGCCCCAGCTGTGTTATCGGCGGCTCGCATGCATGCCTTCGTCGACAGGTCAGGGTGCTCCACTGCCCGCACTTTGTTCTTTCTCATTAACTGTAGAAACATTTGTGCTTCACAAACAAGCCAAATTTAATCCCGCTTTACTTCTGCTCTGTTCCGATCTATTCAGTCTGTAAACCCAACCTTGTGAATGTGTGTGACACGAGGTGCAGTGAGTTCCAAGTTCAAGCTGAAACAAAAATGAAAGAGCTTATTAGAGAATGTTGCAGCAACGACGAAAGAGAGGCTGAATCAACAAACTCGATTTTATTTCGAGCAAGTTATTGAGAGCAGTTTCAGTCCTTCTATATTCATTTTGAGTGTTGTTGCTTTTTCTTCGACATTATGGAAGACATCTTATTCTTCAGATTTCTGCAGTTAATTTAGTGAGTACACTGTTGGTGTATCTGATAAAACAGTGTGAGTGTTTTGGGGGGTTTTTTTGTTGCTTTTTTGCTGCTTACACAGCTGTTGCACATTGCAGGTGAGAGATGCAAAAGAAGTTACTGACAGCCACTGTTTTACTGCAGTCCCATCGGTGTGTTTTGTACTGCATAAACATGTCAGGGGAGTTAAAACAAGATAACAAAATCTCAGCAAAATGATCTGACTGAC
The DNA here is from genome assembly GCF_963422515.1 of Blennius ocellaris. Lineage (NCBI taxonomy): Eukaryota > Metazoa > Chordata > Actinopteri > Blenniiformes > Blenniidae > Blennius > Blennius ocellaris. Next base: position 14,859,346 of record NC_137664.1, read on the forward strand.
TGCCACTGGATATGTGCCGACTACACCTTCTACCATATGACACAAAAACAATAAAGCGTCACAACAGAGACGTGTCATTTGGGTAATTATGCAGCTGAGAGAGTCATCCTCTTGGGAAATGGTCATGCGCGGTGCTGTAGGAGTCTATATTCTTCTTTTAGCACTGCAGCCTCTGGAAACAGCCAACAGCATGTTGGGCTCAGTTGACAGCTCGAACAAAACACGTCAAAGCAGTTTGACTTGCTGCTGGACACCAGAACGCTAGGTATGTGTGGAAAAAAAAGTCAGACACTTTCAGCATACATCTGGCTTCACTGTGGAAACATGTACTTCGCCTCAATGTCTTTGAATAAAACCAAAAATTGTCAAAGTGTCCAAACAAACACAAACAAAAATCTGAAGGTAATATAATTGACTTTAGCAGCTATTATGCGTCTTAACAAACATAGTTTAAATCATATCTCGTAACTTAGAAAAAGTTCAGAACTGCATTAGATATGATTGAAGCATGATTCTGTATATTTGGCAGATACATAAAAGAAGCCAAAAAGTCAACATTACATGCATATTTCCAGGAACATAAATAGCTGATCTCTGTCTCTGATTTTCTTTTAACGCCCTAATTAAAGATTTATGTGGGGCTATTGGATTTTTAGAACATGTTTGAAGTAATTTACTGTGTCAAGAAGATTTTCTAAGCAGCAAATTTAGCTCCTCACAAGTGGTGACTCAGCCAAGGAGATGAAAATTAGTGTGTTCAAAGCAGCAGCAGTACACTTCTGAGAAACATTTATTTTATAAGTTGGAGACTTGTGTTTGAAATGACAGAAGTGTGATTTCTTAACAAAGGACTGTCAACACAAGTAAAAAGGTTAAATGACTGTAAAAAGTCAGACTCTCAATAGTGTGGATATATATTAAAATACATAATTATTTTTTTCACTGAATACAAATAATTAAGAAAAGGGTAAGTAATGGAATAACACAAGAGAATATGTGTTAATGTTGTAGAGCACTGCAGTAATGATAATATAGTTTGTGATGAATAAAAGCATTTTAGAAGATCATGATATTGTATTTGCATTTTGATTTGTTCTTATAAATTAGTGTCAAGAGAAAGAGCACTGTTATTTAGACCAGCTGCAATTGGACATTGTTGTTCGCAGTTTTCCCTTTTGACTGAAGACAGACTAGATGCTACAGTGACACACAACATCCACTTATTATAAAAAATGGTAATGCGAGAGCAGATAGGCTGAAGCGAGTTGGTTGGCTCGCTAACTTTACTACAATATGACACAAATATCTCTGGAGTGAAAATGGGAAATATCTGTGGTGTTGTTGGGGTTTGTTTACATGGTGCTATGCACAAGTGTACACAACGGCAATAGTAATTGGTTCTTCAGCACATCCGTGAGTAGATGGACAATAAGAACAATGTAGTTTAATAGTTGAGTCGCCCGTAATAGCAATCCAAATGTGTTATCTGTCCATGGAGTTGTTCATGTTTATAGCGTATTGTTCTATGCTCAGGTGTGTTTGGTTTCATTACAAAAACAACCAACAGGACAAACTCATGACATTTCATGCTAACGTCATCGTCTTCAGCATTTCTGCCATTTCCTGTAAACAGACTTCATATTCAAAATGTTGTAAATGTACAAGTTTTTCGAAACAAAAACAATGTTGTCTTGTCAGTTTGTTTGAACACCAAATAATTTTACATAACGTATTTCAAGCATGTCACCTTAAAACGTGTTCTTTGTGTCCGTGACTACATTCAGTGGAATATCATTCTTGGTAATGGTACCAAGCTCTGAGCTTCTTCTCTCTTTCCCATATTGTTGTTACGATATCAAACATTTATTTCAAGCAGTATTTTCTTACATTACTGAGAAAAAGCTGTAAAGGTCACTGTGCTATTTTCCTGCAACATACTGTAGCCTCAAAGAAGTGTTTGGCCATTTATAAACAGACCTGATCTTTGAGCTGGTCTCAACTTGTCTGGATGAATGCTCATGTATTTGTGTTCCAGTAGCTGATTGTTGTTGTAGTGATTGAGTTGCATGGCTGTTTTCAGACACAAACGGGATACATGAACAGGATATAAAGCAATAAATAGACCATGTATAATTCAGAATATTTGTGGGTAATGATATTCAAACATTAGCAGTTAATTTGGCTAACCTCGTGCCATGTCCATGATCTCCCAGCCTCTTATTTGCATGTGTCATATTGTTGGTAGTGGAGCTGAGTGAATTCAGGGTGTAGAATTAGAGATAAGCTTGAAATATGAGATTGTGCCGGGAGTTCATTACTTGTCAAGGTACACATTTGAAAATAGAACTATCTGTCTGTCTGCATGTGTTACCTTGTATTCCCGCAGGCATATCATTTATACAATAGAGAGAGGATAAGAGCAGAGTACATGATAATGCAATACAGATATTGTGGTGCTGACGGGAAACAATGCTGCAAAGGGGCTTTTGTTTGCTTTTATTTAAAAAGGAAAAAAGCTAAAGAAAAGGACAGGTTAATCATTTATGAGGAAAATAACTCTTTTGAAAATGTGGATGTTTGAAAATAAAGAATGAAGTATGAAAAAGAACAATAAAAAAATATATACTATCTTTAATGTTTCAATTATGGTTACAACAATTCAGTTTAACTGGGTATGTATTACCCTTTCTCTTTTTGCGGTTGCAGAATGTATGTCTCAGTGAATGTGCAGTAACTCTCAGGCGTTACCATTTAGTGAAATGTAACATTTGCAATATAGTTTCTTTGCAATTAAAACCCAGGTTGAATGTATGGACAAGGCTCTGGGTCGGTTGTTATGGTTCAATGCTGAACCACAGTCCCCTCCAGCAAGGACATCAGGATCTGGTAAATTTAGATTTTATTTTATTTTTTTCCCTCTGAGGAATACATTTAAGCCATGGTCTACAGTCAAGACATCTCTATTATAAGGAACCTGGTATAGCTGTAAAGGGTTCATGGAGTAAGTTATACTCTTAGCAATTACTCATACACTATTATATTTGTAGATATGTAATTAGTAGTTGGACTGCTACCTATAATGTGTGGTTGTCTGCAACCCGCAGATTTGCAGGTCTGCTGTATAGGCTCTCTATGGATTTCAGAAAAGTAAATGGTAAACAACATTTCGAACACACTTTTAATTCTGCGGAGGTGAAATGTATTAAAAAAAAAAAAAAAAAAGAAACACTGGAGAGAAATTGCCAAACAACCAATGATAATGTTGCTACAGCAAAGTTCAAGTCCAACAAAATGCTATTTTCTTCTGAAACTTTACAAAGAGGTGGTTTTGGCATGCTATTGAACAATTCTCAAAGTTAAAAACAGCTAAAAACAGCAATAAAATGTAGTTTAACTTGGTCGGTGCCAAATTTTACAACTTCAGCATGAACTGCATTTTTTTCTTAGTATGGCAAAACAAAGATAAAGTGAAGACGGAAAGTAAAGTTCAGACAGTAATTTGAAACTGAGATGACTAATTTTAACTCAAGAGAACAGTGTTCTCCCAGGTGAAATTAAACATGAACACAGAGAAACAGAATATATTAGATTATTATATCCCTCAATTATGTATACCAGCAATTATTGTGTTGGCCTTCAACTGAAATGTATTCTTCCATATCTCATACAATGATTCCGAAAAGTGTTTATGTTCTTTAAAAGAACTTAAAAAAAAAAAAATCAATCTACTTTCAGCAAATATATTCACTATGCATACATATCAATGGCCAGTTATTTTCTTCACGAGAGATACATTAACATATCTGTTGGATATTTTTCCATGTAATATAGTAGCACATACAATCTTTTCTTTTGAATCAGGGTCGCCACAGCTTGTTTAACTTTCCGAAAAGTAATCAAAACATTTTTTTTATTTTTTTTTACCATCAGTGCTTAAAAAGTTATTTTTAACGACTGCCTTTGCTGCTGTTTATCCCATTTCTTCTCTTCACAATGTAAACCACTTTTTTTCCCAGCTTTGAAGTAACTCACAAACCTTATCTTTTCTTGAAGGAAAATGATTGAGACAGTCTGTTTTCTCAGGGTGTAATAAGATTGACTCGGATGACACATTCGCTTCATCACACTAATTGCCCTCTCTTGCAACAGAGGGATTTGTGCATGCCCATGGGACATCAAAGACAAGCATCGTCTGCTTGTCCATATACCCTCTGCCTCTTTAACATCCCGTCTTATAAAAATACTGGTCAGGCTTAATTGACTTGCCCCGTCCAGAGCAGCTCTTCCACATTACTGAGGCCTAAGCTGATTGTGAGTGTCATGAGAGGAGACCCGCCTGCATGAGCCCGGGTAGAAAAATATGCTGCTTCCTCCTTCAAGCCTTCATTGTTCTTCCAGTCATGCCATTGGCTGAAAATGGAACATTTGTATGATTAAAGGGATTTGGTGATGCGCTGTGTCATGTTCCTGTAATCTCTCAGATGATGGATTAGGGGTCTGCGCTGTCATACTCCCCTAATCTGGCGACCCCGATGACGTCTGCCTTCCAGTCCCAGTCGCAATGACACCCATCCCATCCTCACGGATGCCTCTGCTGTACTGAAGGAGTAACAAACTCAGTTTGACCCGGACAGCTGAATTCCTGAATACGACAGCAGTCGATGAAAGCCTTGCACTTATATCTCTGCATTCCTAAACTATAGCCGCCATAAAGGGATTGCAACTTATTCATGGATCATCCACTACCCTTTCATCCCCATATCACGCTTCTTTGCCACAGGAAAGGTGCTGAAAGGAGAAAATTACTATTCAGATTAGTTTCAAACCCAAGGGAGTGTCAAACTTGCAATCTGTCATAATGCACATTCTTACCTGACACCAATGACTTGGCCGGATTGTCTCACTGGATTCGGGATTTTATAAAGCAGAATGATATTGAAATTAATAAGGTGAAAGAGACAGATGTGAGCCTTGGCCTTTGCCTTTTAAGTGGCTGTCATTGCTTTTCTGACAGGTTTCATAAGGAGACCGACAGAAGAGTAGAGTGGAATAGAAATAGGAAAGGGACAGAGGGGAAGAGGCAGGAGAATAGCTTTCGACTACTGCCGCCCTTAACAATAGCCCTGTCATCTCTCTCCAAAGAGCAGATGCCCAGGTTCCCGGTGGCATCTCTAGAGAGAATGTCAGGGGAGAAATAAATCTCCCAGCCAATTTATGTGAGGAAGGTGAACTTTTTACTAGCTTTCCATAGTAAAGGCGAGAAGGGAAAAAAAATCACTGACAGCTCCGATTGGAGATTTTCTTTCTTCTTCCCAAGTTGACATGGCATTTTTATTCATTGGACCTCCAGAATGCACTCTTGTGCAACGTGGGGGTGAAAAGAGAGTCAAAAACGGCCCATGTGAAACTCCCTGGGTTGCATTGTTGAAAAACAAAAAAAAAAACTGAGCAACATTTCCAAATACAGGAAACTGCAAATCTGCACTGGTCAGTTCCTTTTTTTTTTTTTTTATCATTATTATTTTTTTTTTTTCCTGTTGGAGCAAAATCCCATTATAAGCAAGCTGTAAATACCCATGTATGTGGCTGAAAGAGCACATTACATTACTGCACCTGTGTAGTCAACAAACATATGACCTCCACTCACATGCACCATTTTTGCACATTACGCACATCTGCAGTACATGTAAGTGAGCAAGCGCAAAAGAGAATCCAATAACATACAGAAAATTAAACCTGCAGCAATAGTGAGGTTTTTTTTTTTCTCTTCCTTCCAGCATATAAACACCATCAATGTGAGTCTAGTTCATAGGAAATGTTTCACATGAAGCCTCAGTTTCCTCAGGTTAAACACATGGTGTATGCATTCATGGCTTATTTAGCCATGCCTTCACATTATACAAAACACTACGAGCAAAGTGATGGGTTTGGAATCCAGTCCATGTTTAACCTCCCGATGGATCATTTCATGCTGAACAAAGAAGTTCAAAAGAAACCAGGACTCCTGCTCACAAATTTTCTATGGTAAAATAGGATATACTGTATGTTGCCACGGGAAAGCCACGCAGAGAAAAACACCCGCTGCGGTTACTTTCGTAGAGCACATTACATGGGAATAAGACAGAAACCCCAGCTAGACAAGCAGCTCTGTGTGGGCACAACACTGCTTTGAACTAAATGCTAATGTTTGCATGCTGACATACATAACACTCAACATATTTATCAGTTGGCCAAACAAATTTCACATGCTGACATTTGCTAATTTCCTGGGAATCAAAGTGAGGCTGAGGGCAAATTGTTAATGCAATCATTCACTCTTTACACAAACCTTAAAACTTGTCTCTTCAATTCAAAGCGACAAATATTTACCTAGACTTCTTGTGAAAATGACTTCAATGGGGTTACAAAACCAGTGTCCATGCATGCAAGACACTGTAATCAACTCAGCATTCATTTTCACACAGGATTAGTCAGACTCCAGAAGACCTACCGTTGTTAATTTCTTTCCTTGTGTCTCATCTAATTTCATTTTACCTACTTTCGAATTGTCGGGAGTTCAGGCAGAAAAGTACACCTGTTTTATTTAATTTGTTTTACTTTATTGTGCACAAGCAGTATTTTTTTGACTCTTTGGAGGCTTTGTAGTCATTTATGGTGTAATCCACAATCAAAGATTATGATCTACCTACCCATGAGTCTACAGAAAAGGTCCCTTTATCTGTTTATCTCATAAAGTTTCCTCATAAAGTTTCAATGATTGTGGATCATGAAAATGCGATATTGGATGCTATTGGACATTGAGATATCACAAGTCGACTAATTTGTCCAGGAAAGTCACAGCCTCACCAGTCGTATGTCATTCTCAAGATGATAAAAGTGCCTTTCTTCGTGCCAGATTACATGGAAAACATTGTTATATTTTGAATAACTAGGTAGTTTTATCGATGACAGTCACCCGTAATAGCAATCCAACTTCATTGTCTGTCAATACAAATGTCCATGAACTTCTCCGTAATGGAATCTGTAACATTTCTGATGAAGTTCTGATGTTGGCCAATCGTCTGAAGACATGGAAGAAGCTTCAAATGGTTTAGTTTTTGGAAATGTGTCCATTAAGAAGAAAACAATGGTTTCCACAGAAGTACAACCACAATTCAAATTCTGATATTTCCAAATATTCACAGTTACGAAAAGGTCTTGAATTGCACATTTGAACCTTTAATATAGATTCAAAATCATAGGATTAAAACAATGGTGCTAATATGTGTAGGGATGCTGATAAAAGTAAGAACCTTTGATTAATTACAATTGATGACGAGTGGTTTGGAAATACAAGAATAGAAGTGATGCTTGGGCAAAATCCTGGAGTAATGCAAACTTTTCTACACCCACTATTATGAATGTGGCTGTCTTGCTGCGCGCGCGTGTGTGTGTGTGTGTATGTATGTGTGTGAGTGTCTGTGTGTGAGAAGAAGTGCACAGTTGTGTTTTCTGTGTTCCTCGCATTGTAAGCCAGACTGACAGCCTTGTATTGTACCGCAGGGGTTCACACTACAGAGGTCACCAACTACTTTTACTTGTTCAGCGATGACGAGATTTTGCACTTAAGAGTATAACTCTCAGGTCTCACTGGACATCGCAGTGAAGATATTCTGACAAGTCTGTACATGACTATGCAGATGTGGTGAGAAACTTTAATGAGAGAAAATGTTTTCTCGTTTCCCAGGGTGATGGCTCAGTGGCAGTCAAAGGCATAAGAAATGATGCAGTCGGGGGAAGAAAAAGATGTTTTCCCCATTTTTTAAAACATATGTAGCATGAAAACAGTAATTAAAAAAAAGTGCCAATGAGCCGATTGCGATTTATTTCAAGTTGAGAATAATCCAGAAAAATTATCTCTGAGGTCACTCACAGAGATGCGGCAATAAATTGTGTCCTGTTTAGTGGAGTCTCCTGACCCTGGGGGGAATTAGCCTACGACAGTGGCATACACTCAATGCAGGGATCTGCAGTGGCTGCCGGTTGCCGGGCAGAGTTCAAATCTATTTCGGTCTACCGTGGCACATTTTGAGGGTGGCCGTTCCTCAGTGGGACAGCAAGGATACCTGTAAGTGTGCGCAGCAAAGAAACAGACACTGTCAAGGCACTACCAGGAAAGTCCATTCCCCTTTCTGTTTTAATGAGAGCGGCCCATAAACAGACACATCACCGCCACGGTCTTGGCACAAGGAGGCTCATTAGAATGTGCATAAAACAGAGCATGGCAAATGATATGCTGTCCCTCAACCATCCAAGGTGGTGTTATGTGCATATTCTTTTCTTGGCAGCTTTATACAATGTTTAACATTAAAATGTATGTAAGCCCACTTTTTTTTTTTTCCATCATTCCTGTTCACCCTGAGAGTACCCATGTTAAATTGGTTATAGGGTTTTGCTTTGCTTCACCTGCTGAACATCAGAGCAACGTATTCACAGGGAGCTAGACGTTGTTTGGATGCCTTAATATTGCACCTGCTACAAGAGCCGAGTGTGACAGGTTTATTTTGCCCTCACTTTGCTCCTTTTGCTTTCATGCTTTCACAATGCTGCACCCAAAGAATTCAATGTCATTATCCACTGTACACTGAAAGAAGAATATTGACCAAGGAATAAAGCAGATATGCCTCCTTTTTTTTTGTACCATTCATAATTGTAAAAATTGGCTTGTTTGTTGGTGTAGTTAGATGTGACTACAGTTTTTGAGATGCGTCACAATATGTGTTTGAAACAATATATTGTTCATTGATGTGAAGTTAAAACAAAAAAAAAAACAAACCCCACAAAAAGACATTGTTTACTGTTGGTGGGAAGCTAGACTGGGAGTAGATGTTAGAAACGTGTTTGCTCGAGGTAAATGATGCTCTTGTTTTAGGTCATCAACAACAGTGTCTCCCCATTGTAAAACTCACAGTTGTCTGGTAACTGCTTACGACCCCTGAACCTCCACATATGGGAGTTCAGTGTCTGTGGGGCTGTTCGGCTGTCTGGATGAGGCGGTGATGGATGGATGAGGCCATCATGTTGTCACATATATAACCGCTCCTGGCTTTTCTGCCACCTGTTTTAGCAGAGCTGAGTGTCGCTATGCAGCGTCCTGCTACTGGCTCTCCAGCCAATACATAGTGGCTTCTTGAAGCTTTTACAAAATTATATTTTGATTGTGTTGACAAATGTGACATTGAAATTAAAGACCGGTACGATACTTTGCCATCTAAATGTGTGTGATTATAGAAAAGCTTTGCCTTCACATGGTAACATTTTTTTGGAATTTCAGGAGTTTCAGGTATATTTTCCACCCGTATATATCGAGACAGAGAAAAGTCTTTTCAAAAAGTTGTTGTTTTCAGTGATTCAGAGCACTGTTGCCTTGTAAACTGAGATATGTCTAAAGTCGGGCCTAAATGAGCTGCAAAAATGGAAGACAAAGCGTTACTGAGTTAACCCATTTGTTTTGCTCCACTTTTTCAGCAAGGTAGAACACAAGAATGCACAACCTTTCACCTCTACCTTCTCAGGATTGAGCTCCATAGGTTTCAATACACTTAGGCAATACATAATAATAATCCTGGACTGGTCTTGTTACTGAGTGTACACCTGGGCTTTTCTTTCTTTCTTCTTCCTGGGCATTTTTTTTTTCTTCATACTGCAAGTCAGATGATTTCTTCAAATCAATTGTTTGATTACACCATGACTTAATCCATGAAAGATATAATTACAATGAACACTATGGTAAAATATTCATTTAGATTTTGGCAGGCTTCATAACGTTCTGGTGTGTTGTGCGCTGACAGCAAAGCATTGGAGGTCTGCTTCTCTGGGAAGACAAAATCTAATTAGGCATGTATTAGCTTTGGTTCAGTTATTTTGTGTTGCCTCTCGCCTACTGCTGTAAATAATGGGCAACACTTTTGATTTCAGTGCAATTGACAGATTTTTTTCCCCCCGACCTTTCAAACACATACTGACACAACCCATGCTCAGCGCTTCCATCCTTCATGCATATAACTACACCGTAAAGTGAAAATGCCTGTAACTGCCATCCGCAGAGTTTATTTAAGGACACCTAATGTCAACTTTGAGGGTGTTAATTCAACACTGTTCTTTTTGCTGTGAAGGTTAGGCATCACCTCTGGTGTCCCCTTTAGAAAATGCATTTGAAAAATTGCAAAGTTTATAGCCAGTGGACAGTAATGTCCTCATATTCTTGACTGCTCTGTGTTTTTGTCATTGGACAGTCTTAAGAATCCACGGTTGCGCTGATTCTCTTTCACTTTGTCTTTTCTCTATCAGCGTTCGCACAATGTTATGGAATTCCCAGTCGATATCTATTGAACTCCTGGAGGAACGTTACAGACTAAGCACATTCGACATAGCAGATTTTCATTGTGCCACATGTCCATGTTGTGCTGTCTTTAGCTCAGTATTTTAATAGCAGCAACACACATAACCCTAACCCTTCAGACCACATAATGCATTCCAGTGCAATTTATTTTCATTGATTGTGGAATCTTCATTTGCAGGGAAATGATAACCTCGTCACAACACTGGTGAAAGGAACATCAAAGTATTATTTATGTGTCAGATGAGTCTATGACTATGATTTTGTGTATTTCCTATAAGCTCATGCCCATGTGTACCGTGGGACCGAGCATTCATTTGGACACATCGGTGGGGTGGCTCTGGTAATGGGAATACACTGCCATCATCGGCCATCCTTCCGAGATTATGTCATAACGTGTGGTTTTGGGGGTTGGGGAGGAAGGGGACAGCTGGCATCTTCGTTTTCTGTCAGTGCAAATTTTCTACTACATCAATAATGAGTGCCACAGCCCAGCCATGAGCGCGTCACTGTATTCTCATGTGTCCTCTCCTTCTCTGCGTCTTTTTACCTTTCCCAATTTATCTTGATTCCGCCTCCTTCACCCACCACATTTCTTTTCCCTCACCGTCTCATTGATATGCACTCCTCTGCATATCAATCTCCTCCTCCTCATCCCCCCCCCCCCCCCCCCCCACAAATCTCTTTTGTTCCCATTTTAAGATTGGGATTTCAACATGCTAAATGAAGCAGACATTTAACTGAAGTTTCCTCAAGACATTGGTCCAGATCTAATATTAAGGGGTGTTCCAATTTTTTGGAATTTGCATTTAAAGTAAATACTGCAATATTTCAGGGACTGTATCACAGGGCTTCTATTACCCAACTGCTATGAGCTACTTGGGTCATTGCCTTAGTGAGAAAATTACTATGGATACCTGAGAGCCATTGAGGAAATGATTTCATATTCTGTTGCTTTTGGCATGTCCGTATAATCGGCTTCTTGGTTGGCTAATATAATTTTCTTTAGCCCGATGAAATATATGCGGTGTAATAAAATACACATAGGCTGCATGCATAGAGGACATTTTCTGAGTGTTTTTCCCTTGAAACTGGTTGGTCTGTTTAGGGAAGTGACAAGGGGGTAAAATGTGAGGGGCGGGCTGTTGCTGACAAGTTGCAGCATCATGGGAAGCGATGTGTGGCACGAACACATAATACTAATATACAATTCAAGGTTTCATGTCGATGCATTAAAGGTCAATAACATGTGAGAGGAGTTGTCTATCAAAGAGAAGAGGGAAAATGTATTTTAAGTTCAGGGACTGTCAAAGGGTGGGAGGGTGAGCACCCCCCCACAGAGCTTGAACCACATTGTGCCCCCCCCCCCCCCCCCCCCCCCCCACACTCCACACCACCACTCATGCAGCTCCTGCTAAGTAGTAGTTATTGAATTCATCCGTAACATTTTTCATAAAAGCTATGCCACCGTTGTAACTCTTAACACTGAAGCATGCTGTATAAAATGAAATCATTTACATTACATTGACAATAAGTTTGGATATAAAAATGTGTATTTCAAAAGATAATGAAAGCAAAAAATGTTATTAAAGAAATCATGCTAGAAAAGGGTATCCCACTTCCATGTCTGCTCTAAAGCTCTCTGATGCCCCTCATTTATTATTAATAGTAATTTTAATTTATTTTAATTTGTAGATCTGCTTGCATCCACCTAAGTGAAGAAAAAGAGACATACTATTTTAATGAAATAATGCTTGGAATTGCTCAGGTTTGGCTTGCACGAAATATTTGCTCTCTTTATGTTCTGGGTTTATTTATCACCGGCAGCGAGAGCTTTGTGGTATTGTACCGTTGTTTCTGTACATCCATCCATTTTCTATAGTTTTTCATCCAGTAGGGTACTGTTCAGGCTGTTTCTATACAGCATCGATAACAAATTATGTATTATTGTTTCATTTAACAAAATAATACATTTGTTTTGCTGTAATTTATCTTTCTGTTGTCGTTATCATTTATTTAATTTCTCAAACCAAATAAAATATGGGGAATAAGATGACTTCTAATATAATTCCATTTCCAGTGTGCTTCTGAAGAAGTGTATAACCTTTCAACTTAAGCCCTTCGTGATTGGAAATCAAATCAGACATCCAGAGAAGTGGACCTGATGAGAGCGACATCTTGCATTATGCACCAGTCAGCAAAGAGAAGCCGTCCCCCCACTTCAAAATGGAATTTTAATGGGGGTTATTGAATGACTAGAAAGCCTGTAGTCCAATTAAATCCTCGAAATGGGCAGTTCCCTGTCATCACTGGACCCTGAACCCGGTTTTCCACCATCATTTAGGCAACATTGATGCATTGCAGAATTGTTAGAGACATCTTTATAGTTCAGTGTGCCATGTCGCCTATTCGAGCTTCAGAAATCACAACTGAGTGCACAAATAAAGAGCCACATCAGTGGGCAATGATAATAATAATGCATTACAGTGTGGGATCATAACATTATGTTGTGATTGGCACAAATTAGTTCTGCAATGAGGTTTTATACACACACACACACACACACACACACACACACACACACACACACACACACACACACACACACACACACACACACACACACACACACACACACACACACACACACACACACACACACACACACACACACACACACACACACACACACACACCTCCCCTGTCCCCAGTGAATCATGATTATCAACATTTACTTTTTTATATTTTATCTATTTTCTTGTGATGTTGGCTGTCATCTTGTCATTCAGTGCAAATCTTTCGTGCAGACAGATCGGAACTGCTGGGAAAATTGCAAAACACACATTATGCATTTGTGATTATTATAGGTTGACCCTTAATGACGTTGTCTAACCAGCACGGGGACTTCTGTAGCTCTTTTTTGCAAATAGAGAACAATCTGTCTTTGGGCCCGTTCACATTTGGTATTAACATGCTTTCCGGGTGATCCGATCATAGGTGGCGAGCCCTAAAGACAGTTGTGAACAGGCACCAAAGCATTTTCACACAAACCACTTCACAAGACCTGACCTGACCACAGAGGTGGTCAGGTCTATTCTCACAGACAAATTGGTGTCATTGATGTGTGTGTGTGTGTGTGTGTGTGTGTGTGTGTGTGTGTGTGTGTGTGTGTGTGTGTGTGTGTGTGTGTGTGTGTGTGTGTGTGTGTGTGTGTGTGTGTGTGTGTGTGTGTGTGTGTGTGTGTGTGTGTGTGTGTGTGTGTGTGTGTGTGGTCTGTCTCTTGATTCTGTGATGGACTCCAAACCTGCCTTTTAAAGTAAAGTTTGGGCCCCTGACCCAAACTTTACTGGATGCAAGCCTGAAAGTCACTTGTTTTAATGCTCATACAGCAGGATCAGCAGGATGTTGAACCACACCGGCCCCCAGTTTGCTTGTGGTGTAGTTCAGAGAGGCTCGTCCTGAAGAGCTATACGTTCAAACAATGTATTCCTACTTCAACATACATGCATTCTTGAAATGTGTGTTTCATGGAGCTCTGCAGAAAACCTGATCGTGAAAATGCCATTACAATCAGGTGTGTTGATGAAGGGATACACCTAGAGTGTGTAAAACTGTGGCATTCCCTGATCAGATGCACCTACCTTTGCTTTCGGATGGTCAAATAGATAATTCGATGAAGCATATGGTGAAAAACTCTGTCTAGTTTTGTTCAGCTTTTTCTTTTTTTTTCTCACTTGATAGAAATGATCTTGAAGTTAATTGGAATGAAATGTGAGTTACATTTTAATATGATGGCTAGTGTTCTGACTGCTATTCTTTCCTTCAATATTTGCCCTGGGTGCTGAATAGGACTTCTGCTCTCCAGGTGGATATACCGAGCAGTGCTATAACAAAGTAGAAAAAGGAAAATGCAGTAATACTTGATTGACTTACTAAACTTGTTACACTGTTATGCTTCCTGAGTGTCATCGACAGACTTATTGACTTCCCGTTGTGGTGGATTGAGGACAAGTGGCATTGTGAATATTTAGTTTCTTTAGTGTGCAAAGTTGTTTGTATTATAATTAAATAATTACATATCCAGGTTTATTCTTTCATGGGAATTCAGCAGTTTATTGCCTGCTACCCTGTGTAGTGTGGATTTCAAAAGCTTGTGTAAGACTGCATGCTTGACTGTGTTATTTTGCTCTTTACCAAATCCAAGCTCAAAACGGCTACGGTTTGAAGAAGAAAAAAAGAAACATCCCAGCATTACCTGGCAAGTCACTGATGTGGTGATTCACGAGATAATGTTGCCCTCCTTGTGCCCTCAGGAAATAGTGTATCCCCACATTACTGTGGTGTTGTAGTTCGCGCCTTAAGTGTACTGGTGAACATTTCTTATTGTTTATGATCATTATTTTAATGACAGGTTTTCATCCTCTAAAAAAAAAAAAAAAATGCTTAATTTGAATAGCAATTTATTTAGTCACCGTATCTTCAATATGCAGGTGTTGTTCCTGCTCTTGGGCTCAATTTGTCAGGAAATTCAGACTATTTGAAAGCTATACAATTTGTAAATTATGTTACTCACAGTTAAGTTGAATATTTAAAACTTCTTATCGGGCTGAAATGTCCCATTATCTTTCTTCTGAAGCCTTTAGTGAGCTCTTTTAGAAGTTGAAATAATGACAAAAGCAGTCTTCTCTCCCAACAAGATATATCTCATGACATGGCAGCGCATCCGTTGTTTATGTTGGAAACACAGCAACATGGAGAAAATGACTACTCTGACGGTTGAGCTGTCTGCGGTGCTGAAACCACTTTTACATGAAAGTATAAACAATTTTCGGACCTTTCCTTTGCTGAAGGTCTGGTAGCTCATGTGTTGGTCTCTCATCTTTTCAAAGCTGCTGTATTTCCTCAAAAGAAAGCTGAGAAAATGTCTTTATCGTCTCTCGCATCGTCATCTTGCCTGTTAACCCACCAACTCGCTGGAGAGCGTCGCAGCACTGTATGTATTACATCCATTTTGGGGAACTGACTGTGCATTCGCAAACACACACATACACTGAATATGACCAGCAAAGGCAGAGCAGCAGTGTGCCTTTTGGGAGAGGGTGTGGCCTTCACAGTGAGAGCGCAGGGCAGCCTCTCTGCCATACCAGGAAATAGCGGTGTTGAGTCATTTGAGCTATGAAAAGCACAAACTGCTGACACTTTCATATATAAGCACTATAAGTTTTATTATAATTAAAACCAATAATCAAAATAAATATTTCATTCATTTCAATTCAGCCTTGGGTAGGCACTGCCTACCCTGACTGCACGTCACTGCTCAATCATAATGTATGGATTATAAAGTCAAGATGGGGTTCATGTCAAGAAGATGGAAAGATTACGGGACAAATGTTCACTAATTGCTGTGGATGAAGTCATTTTCACAAGTAAAAACATCCTTCTGACTTAATCAGAAGGATTTTTAAAAAAAAAAAAAAAGAAAGAAAGAAACATTTACAAATTAAAACTTTTGGAGGTCGACTTGCCTTTATAAGCAAAACAAAACAGCAAAATCTTTCTTCTGGATGTGAACTTAAAATCTCACATTAAAATTCAAGCCGCACGAGACGCAGTGAAATTTGAACTTTTGACATGACTTGCTTTGCATAAACAGCATAATGATGACAGTCTCTCTGGGGTGCCACATTCTCAGATTTCAAACGTCATTTCACTGCCACGACCACAAATCATTGGCGCAAGATGACAAGAACACACACACACACACACACACACACACACACACACACACACACACACACACACACACACACACACACACACACACACACACACACACACACACACACACACACACACACACACACACACACACACACACAACCCAGCGTTTTAAGGACATTTAAAGTGCATAATACTTTTTCCACTTTTGCAAATGATGATTGCGTTTCGTTATAGGCACACTGTCATTATCTTGAGAAAAAATTGTATTGAATAAAAACATTTTAAGTGCAGAGCTGTGTTTTTTGAATTTTTGAAATTTTTTTTTTTAGTTATTTCTGTAGACAAGAAGACATTAAGTTGTTTTTGTACCAACTTTTAAAAGAGTTGGGTTTGCATCAGACACTTGCAGGAACTTTTTGATATCTGCCTAAAGAAATTACCATGGAAACGAGTGTCTTAATGCCCGGGACATGACCATGCAATCAGACCACTTAGTGAGCAAGTCGGGAGGAAGGTGATTCTTGGCTCCCTTTCCTCCCTGTAATTCAGTTACCACTAGGCTGTCATTTAACTCCGGCAGACTGGCAGGGTTTTAAAAATAAGGAAGAAGCCGCAATTACCCCGGGAAAAATGCAGTAAAAAAGGCAAAAGCCATCGTACGGCTTTCATGTCTACACTAACAGGAAGGAGGTGTTCTCAATCTTTTGTTTCTTTTATTTTCACTGTTGAGCACAATGTGCTGCAGTTTGGGGCTTTTTGATGTGATAAGATACTTTTTTTTTTTTTTTTTATCGCCACTGTCACACACACTGTCTGTCATGTACACCAGCAAGCTTTACATCAAATACAGCCTGTATCTGCCACTTGATAAGGAACTGATTCAAATACATATATCTCTTCCCTCTTGGTTGAATCCTGACACATTCTGTCCAGTTGATTGTAGTTTTTGCCATCATTGAATGGACCTCTCGAATTTTCAGTGCATACCTTATGTTTTACCCATATCTCTTTATTCCATGCTGGTAAGCTTACACAACAAGAAACATTGTTTAATTAATTTCTTGCTCCCAGCCGATTTATTGTCCACGGTCACACTCTCAGTACTCAGTTAAACTGAAACACACAAATGTCTAACTCACAGTGGTGGATCAGCAGAACTTATTGTTTTCAGAACTGTCTGTCACTGATGTTTGATGAGACTGAAACATCTCCGGTGTCCTCCATTTGGTGTCTTTTTGTTTATGGTGACAGTGCATACTGGGATTGGCACTTGCTGACATCATGTACTTTTCTCAGAGTTATTGATTTTTTTTTCCCTGGAATCCTTTTTTTTTCTCTTCAAAAGCCTGTTCTTATTTATACATCCTTATAGCCCAGCAACAAATTTGACCCTGATGTAATTTTTCATTTTAATGGGGTCATAAGTCATTTAACCCAATGACACATGGGAAAAGCTCCAGCCTCCCACAGTCCAAGTCAGGAAGGGTTACAGAGGGTGGATTGATAGATGGTTGTTTGTCATCAGTGCCCCTTTACATCTACTAATACCTCTCCAGAGGTAATTACATTGAGTTATAACAAATGATGGTGTGATTGGTGTCTGAGGTTGTTTTACGCAGATGTACAGCATGTAGCCTCTGCTGCATTCCTACCAAGAATTTGCACCACGGTCTGTTTGAAAGCTGACAAAGAATCACAATTGAAATGGTTTTGGTGCACATGTGATTTGAATGACAGCATTCAAATTTCTACTAATTACAAATTGCATGATTCTAGAAGTGTTTGTTTTAATCAAATGAAACCTTCAACTAAGCTAATTTGTTGGTAGGAATCCCAACCCAAGCTATCACCAAAAGAGCTGCTCGTCGGGGGGTTTTGGACACGCAGTGCTGGCTCGTGGATTCACAGACAATCAAACACAGCCTGTGAAACGTGTAGAAAACACTTCGTTATTGCAAAAATATCAAATCAAACAGAATTGTTTTTTTGTGATTGTGCTATGTAATTGTGAGATCTTTGGAAATGCTTAGAAGGTAAAAAAAAAAAAAAATACCCTCAGAGCAAAGTATGTCGAGTCCAAAACATGGCATTGTTCTGTCGGTTAGAAATGTGTCAGACCAAGAAAAGTATACCCCAGGGTCTACGGTCAACTGAGTTTCAGCAAATGAAAGGAATGCATTATTACAATACAATGATATTGCACAAAAAGGGTGATTTCAAAGTGAAGCTTGTTTTTGTTCTTGCTATTGCCGGGAGAACTGCAATACTGGTTTGCTCAATTTGCTCAATTCAAATGAATTGTTGGTCAGCAGGCTTCTGCAGTTTGATAACCAGGCATTTATTAATGTTGCATGTGTCAGCACAGTCTAAAATTTCCATTATTCATAATAGTGTCAAATGAAATTTAAGTTTTGGTTTACTCAAGGAAACACATAAGGTTTTCCTCACATGACAATTATTAAAAAAATGGTGATAATGTTAATGAAATGCTGGCATCAAGGTGCTATAGAAGGCTGTGAAAAACATGTGATATTAATTATAATCACTTATTTTATATATACGCAGATATACATACATTATTTATTTTAATTTTTTTTGTAATTATTCATTACAAGGAATTTAACTTTTTCCATTTCCACTAGTACTGAAACTAGGGCAGACATGAGAATAGGCTTGAAGCTTGAACAGAATTACACAGAAATCAACCCTCACCGCTGCAAGACAAAACTGGAACACTTTTCTTTTTCTCAAGGTAACAAACTGTTCTGTGGAAGATATCCAAATGATTAAAATAACTATTAAGAATTCTTTGCTTTGCTCCAGTATGATACCTCATATTCGCATTCAAACGAAATTGGACAGTGCCCTAAAACAGATAAAGCTGTGTTCATGAATTTCTTTGTTTTTCTAATATCCATAAACATAGGAATTTGTCCGTGATGTCAGTGCAGAAAGGTAAGCGATTCTACCGAGGGCAGGAAGGCTCTCCGAGCTCTCCTGTGAAACAGGCTCACATTTCTGTCAGATTTCCTCACCTGTTTATTCAAGAGTGCTGTTCCCTGAGTTGCACTGCAGAACGGATGTGGAGAATGGTTGATTTAGTAGTCGGGGCAGAAGCAGGCCAGTGATTTTTCTTGTGTCCGCTCTAAATTCTGCCGAAGTACATGCCAGGATACAAAGTTCCTTGCTTGTTTATGTCTGTCTTTAGTTTGGGGAACTGCAGATTCATTAGCACATAAAAAATAGTGGAACTCAGAAAGCCAGACGTCAATGATACAAACCTATGCAAAATAACCAATTATACTCAAAACCCCAGCACATATTTTAGAATTTCCAGGGAAATTTTAAAGCTAAAATGAATTTTGGCTCAAGACATAGCTAATACATAACTTATTGACAAGGTAGCCACTGTAGGAGAATCATGTTCAGTACTTTTGACTTACACTTGACATTGTTAGTGAGATGCAGATCAACTGTTTATTATTTCCAAGCACAAAGGGTATGACAAAGTTTGCTCACAAGAGCGGCTGATATATTTGGCGTTTCTTAGCGATGCGTCTGTTGTGTCTGCAGTCTGCCTGCTCATTAGTCAGCTACTCACTGGAGACAGGCTTGTCTGGTTCGTCCTCAATTCATTTGAGTTGAGAAAATCAAATCATGAGAACCATTTAACTCCCGATGAAACGTCAACAATCCTGTCAGCTGGAAATCTTGTTTAACTGGAAAGCACGAGGAAATGTTTTTGCTTTTTAGCAGTCAGTATCGTTGATTCGATCATGTGAGAGAATACAAATCTCCCTGTAATACATGTACTTAAAACATCTGAACTGAAGTGAAGTGTGAAAACAAAACAAAAGGCCAGTTATCGGAATGTTATTTTGCAACAGAAGACAAGCAATAAAATGTGTTCTGTGTTGTATTGAGTGTGGTAATTTCATGTAATTTCAGCAAGTATAGAATTGTCAGGAAACAAGGATGAAAATAAATTAATGTATCAATTTGCTTCATGTCACATAGTAGTGATAAATGAGAAAGCCTTTATTCTTTGAGGGAATAAGTCACAAACACAGGGCACAACATAATTGACAAAGAAACAGAAATTCAATAGCAATATTCGATAGGACTGAGGGAACTTTCTGAAAAAAAAATACTGTTGTGTCAGAAATGGTCTTATCATGTAGTTTTACAATGCAGTGAAAATATATTATTGTTTCAGCCCAGCAGGTTGGAGTATGTTCTGTATTTGTAATTTAGTTAAGCCTCCAAAAAGAGTTTGGAATAAGCTTTTGCGAAAGAGATTAAACGTATCATAACAAACTGTTCAATTATCATGCAAATTAAAATCTTTCCATTAAAAGGTTTTTGGGTAACTACCCAAGTCTTGCTTTTTGCGGAGATGAAATAAGATCTGATCTTTACTTAAAAACTTAGATGTCGTGAATGAATGAATGGATGAATGATCCCTTTTTTCGTCTTGCAAAAAAGGAAAAAAAGAGGGTACAGGAGGTAAGGAAAGAAGAAAAAAAGTGCAAGGGGTGAGAAGGGAGCTCAGGAAGACGGTGAGACTAAGCCTCGCCCTTCCCTTCTGTACAGACCAGTCCAGCCTGTGATGTCATGAGGCAGCCTTGAATAGTTCTGATTCAGAAAACAAGGTTCCAGGTAGAGCAGGGGTGTACAGTGTGTATCGTGTACAATGAGACACATATTGCTTGCGTTATTGATTGCTATGCTTTCTTTATTCAATTGTATTTGCTTATGATAGGACTTCTGTAAAGTTGACGAGGTCCCATGACAATGGTCCATCCAGCACGGCGAGTCAGATCTATACAGAAGAGCCCTATACTTGTCTAAACAAGAGCAACATTCAATGATCAAATAAGTCTTCTAAGTCTGATGTTTCTTGGTTGTAGCATTTTATGACAACCCATGTGGAATGCAAACTCAAATGAGCTCAAGTTAAGAGCAATGCAAACTGCAGTGCAAAGAAATTAAAGGTTGTTGTTTCAATCAAAATTCAGAATTGTTTTTGTTCATATCTTCTACCCTTTGCATTAGGATATTGATATAGAGCACAATTTTTGATCAAGTCTCCCACACTTACAATCAAGCAGTCTAAAGTGAATATTGAGTCCTTTAGTTCTATCCTCCAAATAGATACTAGTGGTGTAATAATTGCAGAATTGATTCTTGAATGAATTCATGTAAAACAATAAAAAAGACAGATTAAACTAAAACAGATAGGTACAGAGGAAGAAAAGAGATACACCAAAACAAGCAACAGTGATACAAAGGAGCCTGACAATGCATGGACACGTGTTACTGTTGGCGTGGAGATATATTTATACACACATTTCCCAATAGAAGC
The DNA here is from genome assembly GCF_963422515.1 of Blennius ocellaris. Classification (NCBI taxonomy): domain Eukaryota; kingdom Metazoa; phylum Chordata; class Actinopteri; order Blenniiformes; family Blenniidae; genus Blennius; species Blennius ocellaris. Next base: position 14,880,810 of record NC_137664.1, read on the forward strand.
ACAACCCCCTTTTTCAAAGATGTGGAATGTGCGACGAAAGAACAAAATTCACCACTTGATAAAATATAATATTTGCTATGTGTGCAAGAATGCAGAAACAGTCGATTATTATTATAATTTTTTTTTTTTTTTTTTTAATTCTTAACACTGCTCGACCTGGGGTGCAAAAGTTCAAGTCCAATATTAAAAGATCTTGGTCTAAAATTCTGTTACTGAAAAACTTTTTTGAAATATATAATTTCATTGATTTTTACACATTCTGGCTAGGTGATTGTTTCTGCATAAAATAAAAGCCATTTATGCACATTATTTTCATATTTGGCATTTGAAACATGTATTTTTAGTTTTGTTTCCAGTTGCAACAAAATAATCATCTAAATCCAATATTAACGGAAAATGTGCAAAAACTCACAAGTGTTTATTGTTTTCAGTCGCCAGCAGCCTCATATGTGTGAATGTGTGTTTGGATGCAAGCATAACAAATGCCATTATTCACCATGTGTTTACATGAGCCTGTGCAGTACATTGACGAGTATTCAGAGGCGTGCTCATGGACAGTGCCATCTGTGACTGGATGCGCATGCGCCGGAGCGTGTGGACGGGAAGGAGAGTGGGTGGGGGAGTCGAAAGGAGGAGGGGGTGCTGATAGGGGTGCTGCAGTAATTTCACGAAAGGCAATTTGAATATTGTTGCTCTGTTACAATAGCAATCACAGTGCCACCTGATGAAATATTTATCAGGGATTTGAGGATTCGGGCGGTTTTAATTACCATTTGCTAAACAGGCTGCTCACAAGCTTCAATGTGGAGCCATCGGTCCTGTCATTCAGTGTTTGCTTGTCTCTGCTCACAGCAACATGTTGCGGCCTGTTTTCAGTGAGCATTACGAGTCAAAGAACATGGCTGAACAACAAAAGAAACTTATTGGTTTCTGTCTCATTAAAGTCAGACTGGCTGCACAGCCAAAAGCTTGGGGAAATTAGTGTTTCATTTATTCTGTACAATTTCCCACTCAAGTGTACATTGTGGTTCTATCGCCCAAGCTTAATTTGGTCCATTTCTTTCTTCGTCGAAAGTTAGATTTGCATATCGTCAGCATACGTAAGCAATACCAAACTATCAATACATTTAATTGTTTTTTTAAATAAAATGTGTGTTCCTTTCGGAGATCATCATAAGGAATCACTATTTGGGACCACTCTTTTTAAGCAATAAATAGAGAGCTGCACTTCCATCCAGTCTATCTGGTGTTCTCCTGCAGCTGCTTTCCAACAGTCAACTTGTCAATCAAAAATGGTAGATTTATTGTGTCTCCTCCTTTATAGTTTGACAACATCAAAATGTCTTCAGATTCGCATGTCTTCACCATTTTCTCTTCATAAGGTAATCCTACTTCTTGCTGTGAATCTAATTTTCAAATGCCACATGCACACATTTACAATGCATGCATAAAGAATTACATCTAGCTGGCCAAGCAAATTCGAGATAACATAAGCTCTGTTCCAGGCTACTCGTGTATTTTTTTTTTTATTTCTACAAAAAAGAAAAACAAAAAAAATGCACACTTTGGCTTGGATCTATTGAAAGAGCAGCATGGTATAAATTCTAATTTGTCTTGAAAGGTTTTACCGTCATGCACCAATCACCATTGATCTTTTGACATTCAGTCCAGATACCTACAAAAAACAATCAAACACACACACACACACACACACACACACACACACACACACACACACACACACACACACACACACACACACACACACACACACACACACACACACACACACACACACACACACACACACACACACACATATATATCTTAGTGTGATATGACAGATCTCTCATATTATGTCCAAAAGTATTACTGGTAACTTGAGCGTAGAGAGCCTTAATTCTATAATTACTTGAAGGAGATATAGAATCAAAGCCACACTTTACTGACAAAAGCTAAAATAGAAAAACATGTTGTCATTGGAGAAAACACTTGAGAGGGGTTGGAAGTGAAGACATGGCAAATGTTAATCAGGTACAAAGAAAAAAGTCAACGTTAATGAACAAAAATACACATTTTCTCCTGGCTATGGACTTACATTTCTAATATCAAAGTAATTGAAAACAATTACAATGGATATGAGGTCAAACAATGGTGGACTGATCAAGTTATTCAGAATTCCATTTTACCATGTTTCATATCCATTTGCTCTGCTTCTTGAAGGGATTCAGACTGGAGATGTTCTGGCCTCAAAGGGACTGTCAGGTCAGGGTTTCTCACTGAAAAAGTTCTCTCTTGAGGGATTTACTCTGTGGCATATGTATGCAAACCCACCTCCATGGGGAATGCCTGCAACGACCTGGATTTTCCTGTGATTACTTAAGCCCTATGGCTAATTACCTTTTCAGATGAAAACATACGCCTCCTTATTAATTCAACACTCGACAATCTATCATAATTACTGCCAAATAAGTTATTGTTATCGCTTTCGGTTAGTGGCGGTGATTGTGAACGAAAATAGTTTTCATGTTTGTGGAGAGGCAATTGACAGCTGTTATTTGCATACGTGTTTGCACTGATTACATTATAAACCTCAGCTATGTAAATGCAATATGAAAAAATGGTAGTATAATATAAATGACTTGCATGTGGAAACCGAAAATCATTTTCAGCACTGATATTTTGAGGCTATGAATGATATGCATACATTTTCTCACATTTTTATTTTTTCATTTTATATTTAAGGGTTTTAACAGCCACAAGCAAGTTATTGCTACACCATGTAATAGATCTGAAACACTAATCAAAACCCTGTCAATCATCCCACAAGTATGATACATCTTATATCACTCTGTAGCCCTTTTTGTTCTTTTAAACTGATGAATACGACAGAACAATCAAATTGCACAGGCAGTGCATTTCCCTATGCACCTTCTCTGTCTTCTTCTAATTTTCATTCTTTCTCTCTAAAGAAAAGCCCACAAAATCATTTTGAAATCATCACTGCTGAACCTTCTTACCAGAGACTCCTTACCAAAATAATCACCCGGAGACTGATGAGTTACTGAGTAAGAAGTGGAATGGTGCCAAGCAATAATTAAAACACGCAAGCTTTTCACACATTCCCTTTTGAAACCAAATGTGTTGATCAGACAAGTTGAAAGTCTGTCGAATGGTAAAAAAGTTAGAGAACAAGTTTTTGACCTCGTCTTAACTTTGAAAACAGTCCGACAAGGGTAGAATATCAGATGAGCGCCAACCGAGAAAGGGAGAAAATTATTACCCATGAAGGCCACATGCTGTTTTGAGATGCTTTGCGTTGTTTGTTTGCATCTGCTGATATCCAAGCTTTGTTAAAAGGCCATCTGTGTCCAAATGCTGTTGTGCATTGAGGCAGGATGGGAAGCAGATCGAGAAGGTCTGCATATCAGTCCTGGCTCCTGCCCAGTTCCCTTTGACATGTCTTATTAGTCAGGTCTTTAAAAGCCTCAGCCTGCCGTCCCAGGCACACTCCTCCCCAATATCCCTGATTAAAGTGCGACTGACGCTCCCTGTGTAGAGCCAAGTTGGCCACACAGCATTTATGTTGGGTCATGCTCATTACTCACACACACTGCCAGTGCCACCATGACTAGAAGCAGCACATAATGGAAGACACTCCCAGCCAAGAGATTTGGGAGCTTCAAATTCATTATGGGACAGCAGAAATGGAACCACAGATTGTTCTCCTTTGACACTTCCAGTCATCTTGCCTTCTTAATATGCATTTGGGCTTCCTTCAAGAGCGGAATGAGATTTACTGTATGAATAGAGCTGGAGGCAGCTGAGGGTTGTTTGTTAGGCCATGAAATAACATCAGCTGTCTTGACTTTGATCATTTGCATGTAGATGGAGAACATAAAAATGACAGACAGTTCAAACTGCACCCAATTCCTGCTATAAGCATTTAAATGCAGTGATAGGTTTTGTATTTTGTTTTTTTCTGCAACTGTTACTTCACAAGGTGACAATAACCAGTAAGAAAAACAATCATCACTTGTCATTATGAAAATAACATCAACCAATATAGAAGAGTAGTAATGAAACAGTGAGTGAATAATCATTTGCCAGAAAGGAAACACACCATTGGTCTTAAGGTAGTCACGCTCCCTCTGAAAGAAGTAACATCTTGCAGATATTATGCATAATTGTCCACCATTCTGACATTGGTTTCCTTCATGATAAATTCCTTCAGCTGCAAGAGGTCTTGTGGGTTCTTTACATGTACTGCCTGTATCAAATCTCCCACATAGCATTTCTGTAGAATGTTATGTGGGAGACCCAGGCAGGTTTTCTTAACTGGGTCATCCTTTTAACTATCTATTTCTTTGTCAAGTCATAGATTCAATTGTGTTCTTTGGCTTATTATCCTGCTGAAAAATGTTTTTCTTACTGATTTTCATCATCTGGATGGGTGACCTCAATTCATTGAAAGTTCTCCATAATAGAGAATTATTTCCTGCAAACTGCCCAGTCTCAAAATCTCAAACCAAGACATTGTTTTGCTTCCTATAGAATGCTCTTCTTCTGGAAAGCTGTCTTTCTTAGACATCACCTGGTGTTTAAGTTCCTTGCCACCCGTAGATAATGTCCCACACAGTCAAACAATTGATTGAGAAATAATTAGATTTTTTTTTTCTTTTTTTTTTTTTTTAAATCCTTGATCAGACTCAAAGGCATCCCGTGTCTTTGAAGACTTTCAAGTGAACTCTTTAGATCTTGGCAAAACATGCACTTCAGCTGCAAAGAGAACAGTAAACACTCAATGTCATAGGTTGGAATAAGATTTATTCACCTTGTCACTTGGCACTTAAATAACACTTTCATGGATTTTTCAGTCTGACCAATGTGGAAAATGCTGTTATCTTGACATTAGTTTTTCACGAGATTACGAGAGTTTTTGATACATGTTTGTATATTTACATATGTTATATTATTATCACTATTTCTTATTGAACATTTGCATTTAGAAAATATTCAAAACCATTGTTCCTGAATAGAAACAAACTATGTATGTAATTGAAAAGACGTGGCTGTTTGCAAAAAAAAAAAAAGCAAGCTATTCAAGTAGCCAAGTCACGTTTGGCTGTAAGATATTACTTCACAATTGGTTGTCATTTTACAGTCACAGAACAATTGAGAAACTAATTTGCAATGATGGTGACTGTTTGTCGTTATCCTAATCTCTTCTGACAGAAGTGACAAAATCCTCGACTTTGGGCCAAACTCTAAAGCCAGCAAGGACATACCATATGCTGCAAGCTTTTCCGTCCCGTTCCCAGTGTTGTGGAGATGCTCAGCCCCCGCCTTCATTAGCAGTTGTAATTGTGTATTCTGCTGGAAGTGTGTGCGAAAGCAAACCAGGCTGAGGAACGTGTTGAGCATTGAGTAACATTTCATGGCCCATTTGCTGTGGACTGCAGAAGCTCTTTTACTGTACGAACCATGGAGTGGGAGGAGGTTGTGATGAGCCGACAGTGGGCACTCATTGGAGCGTGAAGGGCCCCTCGATCCGGCTCTCTCCTTCACTGTCTTTCCCCCACTTTGCTCCCTCACTTGTCCTCTCCCCACCGGCTTTTGGGACCTTATGTGTATTTGTTTGTGTCTCGAACTGTGTGTGTGTGTGTGTGTGTGTGTGTGTGTGTGTCAGAGACCTGTAATCAAGAGTCACAGCACATAAAGGGACCTCCAGTCATTAAGGAATTAGTGGGAGGCTAACGGCTTGTTTAGAGAATCAATTAGTTTGAAATGTGGACATGTGGGCTCATTTTCTCACTCAGTTCTCTGCGAAAATGTCAACGTTGTACATTCAGCCTCTGAATTTAACTGACCCTTTATGAGTCAAAAACCAGTCCTCTCCCGGAAAGACTCCTCAGTCGAGGCAGGAAATGTGGATGTAAAATAATGAAACTGCAGCGAGAACGCCTTCATTCTCTGAAATAAGACATTTTGTAGTCGATTGATATGTGTGAGAAAGATGTGATCAAAATATAAAGGATTACAGTTGACCTTTTGTAAGGTTCGAGGGGTAAGAATCACAGTGAAGCTTTGTAGAAAAAGGGATATAGTATTTTATTGGTTTTTAATCACCAAACCAAAAATAGCTTTTTTTGTCATCTTAGAATGATCTCTTCACATCCACAAAGGCAACACATCTGAGTCTACCTTCCAGGCAGGATTTACCAACTTGTTCATAATGCAACTTCAGTAGGTTTTGTTACATACATAAACATACAGTACAGTTAAAGACTTGCAATTTGTATACACACTACTACGTAACATTTAATATGAAGTCACTGTACATTCAAAATGGGGATTCACAAGTAAGCACGTTTCTGAGAACAAAACATGAGCGGGGTGTCTAATGCAGAGACAAATTATGAAATTGTGTAAGTTTAAAAAGGCCATTCAGAAGCACGGGAATTACTACTAAAGCATAAACATAGTATTTATCCTATCCATTAAACCAGTAGCCTCTTCTGTTTAACAGATTTTGTATAGAGAGGCACACACAATGTATCCCCATTTATTGATTTGGATTTAATTGTCAGGGAATATAATCCATGCTTACAAACAAACACCGACTAAAAACACAAAACATTGATGTGTGTATACTTCTGTTCTTCCGAGTCACGTTAAGCTGTGAAATTCTTCAAACAATTTACTCGTGAAGCCTTGTGGTAACAACAGTGAACCCAGGGCCTGTGGTGTTGCTTGTTGTCAGCCTGACATTAGCCTTTTACCTCTGGCGCTTTTAATTAGGCTTCAACATCAATGCACACTGTCTTTTTGTTCAGAGAACTTTCAGAGTGTCTTTCAAAACTTTGTTATAACACGACACTCAAGGTGGCAAAGGATGTAACTTTGAATTGCTCACTTAGCTGAATCCGACACCATATTAATTTTATGTGGTTCATTAAAGAAAGAAAAGAGATTTGTGATACTGAACATCATTAATTGCTTATTTACTTAATTTATTGAAAGGAAAAAAATCCCCCATCTGATCATTTTTAGAGCTACACTGTATTATCAACATTATAATCAAACATTACGGAACACAAAAACATGGTGGAATATAAACATAGGGGGCAGATACACCATCTTCCATTCCAGGCACCATTTTCCATGCATAGGATGGAAGTTATAAATTACACACACACACATATAAATTCATATAAATTCAAACTGTAATGTTACGTATGACGTTAAAAGTTAAATTCCTTAATGGACTCAAGCCCTGCTATTAAGTTGAGTGGAATTTTGCAATATCTAATACAACAAGAGGAGGTTATCTCCCAATTGCAACGTTGCAGTTTTCCTCACTCAATCCCTCTGACAACGAACCCCAAATTGCTCCCAACGGATGGAATGACACCTTGCATGGAAGCCACCTCTATTAGTGTGTGAATGGGTGAATGCGACTAACATTGTGAAGAGCTTTGAGGCTGCTAAATCGCTTAAAAAGTGCCGTAAAAGTGAAATCCATTTACCATCTGCCAATAGAATTCAAATCATATGATAAGATGAGATAAATTCAGATAAGATAAGATAATCCTTTATTTGTCCCACAATGGGGAAATCTTCACTGTTGCAGAAGCAAGTAGACCGTAATAAAAGAGTAGCAAAAGAATATGAACAATAATGATATTAAAAACAGTAACTAATGTAAAAAGATGATAATTATGACATTATTTTACATTGTACCATGATAATGTTGTTAATGAGAAATATACCAGAGATCAGAATATATTAATAAAATGTATTGCACACAAGAGAATATTAATTAAAAAGTGCATGAAATTGTCCAGGTTTGTGGAGGATCACAGTAGTTGTACTACAGTACATATTTCCATTACTCCTTTGACCTCTATATATTGACAAGGTACATGCTCAGAAACATATTTAATTAACAGTGTGTGTGATTGCATGTATCACGCAAAATCAGTGTGTTTCAAAAATGTCTCCTCAGTGAGATAATTCAGACCATTTCTTTGCCATTAGATAAAAAAAAAAATGCAATTCTGAGCTCTTTCTTTTGAGCAGTTTTCGATTATCCTAATTATCGCACAGATGTTGACGGCGCTGATTTGCACTGCGACACGCGCATAAGTATCTTACAGTAACACACACACATAAACCCTTACACGTGCAGCTGGGAAGTCTTCCTCTCGGGATGCGCTGTCTGAAAACAAACTGATGGTGTTTAGCTTCACACCTCCTCAGACACGTCCATGCACACTGCTCTGCTGGAAACCTGACTGGTGGCTCTCCGTGTCATTGATACCCGCCTAGCAACATCTGTGCCGCCTACTCCTGCACGCTGGAGCAGCATACATTTGAGAGACAACACCCGCCCACGCAGCGGCGCAGTCACGCACGTCTGCAGATACACACGTGTGAACAATCACATGCACATGAGGCCTTTGCACACGCGTGTACCCACAGCGCACAAGTTTGCAGAGGACACGTGACCCGAGTCTGAGGGCTGAGTAGTTTGGATTAATAAAGGGTTTGTAAGAGTTAATTTCCTGTTTCATGATTTTACATTGCCCCAAACATAATTAACAGCTGGACCGACAGACCTGTTAATGCTCATGCACATGCTCTGTATGCACAATTTTACACACCTTGTATAGTAACATGAGGTGGATTTGTGAACTGTTGCTTGAGAATGGTAATTGGTGTTTTTGGCGTCAACAACGGAGCCTCGCTGAATATTTGCCGACAGCTACAGAACAATATTTTTTTGGTTCCTTTTCTTTTGAATTTTCATTGTTCTCATACTACTACTGTGAGGGTGACGAAATAAGCTTAGAATTGGACCAAAGCCCACATGGTGAGTGGAGTGAAACATGGGAAGTGTGCTGACTCATTCTTCCAATCTGGATTATTGCCACAGCCTTGCAACAGAGACAATTGAAGAAAGACACATGCTTCACAGCATTAAAGAAAGTAATTAATTAGACAGACTAAGACAAGACCAATCAAACACACAAGCAAAGTGCCTCAGCACATGGATGATCAGTATCATTAGTTGTGTTGTGGTTAACATGGTGTTGTGGCACATTTATAAATCAAAGTAGAAAAAATTATCTTTCAAGAGGCACATATTTATCTTTGTTAATCTAGATCTAGATCTCCACTAATGCACTGCAAGACCTTTGGACATTGGCACGTACCTCCAGGGAAACCATACCACTTGTTAAAGAACACCATGTCATCCATAGGATGCATGTGGACTACGGAATTAAAATTGCCAATTTATTGTTTTGTTTTTTAACAATGGTACTGTTAAGAGAAGCAACTTCTCCCTGAGTTAGCATGAAACTCCTCAGTCAATTTAGATAGTATGATGCTGCATAGAGTACTTTATTGCAATCATATTTGCAGTGAGAGTTTTCTGTTTGTAAAAGGTGTTCAATTATTCTGAATGAGCCCATGGTGCTGCCTCTGTTCTTGTTACACTGGTGATAGACTAGACAGCAAATATATAGTTATTATATGGGTGATTCCCATGAGGCTTTAAGCATGTACAAGCCATTTCCCCCAAAACATTTAATATATACTATTAATGTTATTTTCTAGAAAGTGAATAGAATTAAGGTAAATTCTCTTTTCTGAAATGTTTCTAGATCTGCTTCAATACGTGTCTTACCCTGATTATATATATGTATATAAAACCCCACTGTGTTGTACAAGTATCTCTTCATGTTTTAAAAGTATCCTTGAAAAATAATGAAGTGCACTTAATTCTCCTCATTACCAAAGCATGATTCCTTTGGCCTATAATATCTGCACTGTGTGCAAATAGAATGGAAATGGGCATGAGGTCAGTTTACTTTTCTTTTTTTACATTAATAAAAATTTTATCAATTTAAGTAAAACATTTTTTTTTTATGTTACTCGGGAATAACTTATAACATCCTGTGATACAAAGTGAACTGAGACAACATGGCATCTTGAGAACTGTCGCCTTAGAGTATAGTTTAATTGTCCATATTGTAACACTTTCAGATTTTCTTCTCATTATACCGAATTTACTGTCAATTTATTCAGATGTACATTTTATGCAAATTAAGTTGTGAAATGACGCAAAGCATTATGTCATTCGTTTACTGGACTGACTGGGAATGTATGGTTGGCAGGGTTTGGGCTTGCTAAAAGAAGGATTCAGTTTGCCAGACACCAGACTTGACATAGTTATTGGTCAATATGTTACGAGCAAAATACCAAAAATCCAAAACGGACCCAAATTGGAAAAAAAAAACACACACAAAAAAGACAAAACCTGGAAATGACAGAAACAAATGCTGAGACACAGAATGCAACAAACACAAGATGACCCAACAACAAGAACACAGAGAAGAGGCCCAATATATACCACAGCCACCAGGTGAAGCCAATCACACACTCAGGCACAGGTGTACCACCTCAGGGTTGAGGACAGCAGCCAGACATGAGGAGAAGTCAAGGACCCTGAATTGAAGGAGTTAGAATCTCAAAATAAAAACAAGAAACAAACATCTTGGCATACATTGTTAACAGCAGTAAGCTTTACACTTCTTTCCACACAGAGTTTGCACTGCACAATCTTAAGAGCTCCTCTGTCTATTGCATTAGTTATTAGATATTTTTGAAAATGTCCTAAAATAAGCAAGATTTCAATAGCTGCAGGTGTTTAATGTTCACAAATAATATGTTTTATGTGCCCACTTGTGATCATAGATCTCTGTCGAGTCAGAGTCTCCAATCATCTAGAATTTCCTGGGGGGAAAAAAAAAATGCAAAAATGTTAGCATTTATACCACTGGGTACTCGTAAAGCTCTAGGTACCTGTTCAAGATTACAGTTATCACCAAAAAAGAAGCCACATGAATTAACAATTATTTTTTTGGACATGATGATGTGGAATTAGAACGGAAAATATACCCAGATGCATTTTATTCTGAAGTGTGTATTTCTCAATGAAAAAGAAAGAAAGAAGGAAAAAAACAAACACTTTGCAGCATCCAGTCCTAACAAAAAATGACAACTCGTCCACAAGAACAGCAAACTTCAAACACACAAGAAACAGAGTGCGAGAACTATATATATAATACTCAACAGTCAACAAAACTTGTATGTACCACAAACATGGTTTATGAAAATATGTGACACTGCATGCTGCCATTAGTAAAAACATTTTTTTTTTTTTAGGTTTTCGAGTATAGTATTAAATATTGCCGCTTTGCAACACCAGAAACAGTTTGGATTTCCAAAGCCAGATGCAAGTAATGACAGCTTTTTATACTTTTCTCTATTATGTCACAAAAATAAAAAATAGTGAAAGCAAAGAACCAACATGGTTTCTAAAGCAGCAACCACTAAAATCTGCAGACAATGTACAAGTCTTGAAGGAAGTTGAAAAGGAAGAGTTTAGAGGTTGGATCTTTTCAAGGTCTGGTTCTTTGCAATTTGGTCCTTTGCGCACTGAACAAGACTTTGAGGTCTTAGAGCATTTTCCATTTGCAGTGATTAAATGAGAAATGTAATATTCCTCTCAATTATAATAAATACAAAACAGCACTTACTTGAAGATATTCTGAAACACTTAATATATTACCACAGACCCTTTACATCTAATATACATCACAGACAGCTTTAAATGTAGAAGGACTGGAATTAATTATGCGAGAATACTGTGTCTCCAAATGTCTACAAAGACGAATGATAAGGAGTACAAATAAAAAGAAAAAACTGTTAAATAACTATCTATATCAATTCCCAGCATGAATGTATAAATAAAAAAAGAAGTGTAATATAATACAAGTCAAGCAGAATCAATGTTTCACTGAGTCGTTTGCACCTCCTCTGCACTTTGTTATGTTTCCGTGTTCCACAATACTGTGACTTGAGAGGATCAAAGTGTTTGGCTGGGAAAGCGACAGACTTTTGAACCGTAATGCTCCTAAAGCCCAGAGAGGCATTTGCATTGTCTGCCTGTGGCGCTGTTACTGCCTCCTTAGCTGCTCATAAAAGCATGAACGCAAGAAGAAACAAAACTTCTAAGAGGCACTAGAAGGCTGTTACGAAAAAATACTGAATTTGATTGGGCTTTTTTTAGGAGTTACTGACGACTCCCCTCACAAATTAGAGCCGTCATGAGAACGGAACATATGAATAGAGTATCTTGTCTCATCAAATCTCTTGCAATCTCTGGTTGTGACACACGCAGAAAACTGCCACATCAATGAAATTAAATGTGCTAACAACAGATGCCATATATAGGAACAGCTTTATTTAAACAGCACCTGGAGAAATTATGTTAACAGGATATCACGTACTCAGTAAAAAAAAAAAGAAGAAGAAGACGAAGAAAAGAAAAAGACATGAACACAAAAGCAATTTGAGAAAAGATTTGATAGACAAGACTGGAGTGACTGGTTTAATCTCCTTGGGCAGATTGTGTCAGCGCTGCTGGGTCTGAGGTGACCCTACAATGCGTTCAGGCTTTCAGAGATAAAGATCCACCAAGAGGCAGGATGCCAGTCATTGTCAGCTGAAATGTATGAAGGTAATGGTGGCAGGGATCCAAAGAAGCAAAAATCCATCCAGGGGTGCATTTGTTTTAATGCTAATACCATCTGACATTCTGGAGCTACAGTACACAATGCACAATGAAAGCGCTCTTACACATCCTCCATTGTGTTCTTGGTACAGTGGTACTTACGTACAGTCTCCTACTTTCAGTACTCCTACCATAGCAATGTCCTGTATGTATTTTGTTGTCAATGTTCAGAAAAGTCTTATTTGTTCAATGCTGTCACCACTCCATAATCCAACTGATATCAGATAGTTTTCTTTCTCAGTTCATGTGAGTAACATATTTTTTTAAACGAGGTACACTTTTGGACTTCATTTGTGATGTAGATCATATTGGCACTCATTTAAAACTATCATATTTAACTATTTACTAGCGGACAGCATTCATACCCTTGATTGTGGCTGGTTAACAGTCAGCGTGGTTCTGGCTACCACCAACATTTTCACGTGAAAAAGGAAAACTTCTGTGTTTTGGGTGTCTGTTTTTGTGCCATGCTCGGTGCCACTGAAACTGCAACTTTATGAAACCAGCTCTCACGGTGGAATTTTTCAAAAGCTCTCTGAAAGAAAGAAGAAAATGAAACATTTATGAAGTGCTGCTTCTGCACATGCGCGAGTAGATGAACAATAACAACAATGGCGACCTCCAGAGTGTCATTACTCCCAGTCCATACTCTCCCGGGACTTGGTAGTTTTATCGGTGAGGCACCCATAACAACAGTCCAACTTCCTTGTCTGTCCATAACAATGTGTGTGTAATTGCCATTGTTAATGTTTATAGCTAATGTTCTCTGCATGCATGCATGTGTGTGTAGTTTCATTCTAAAATGACCAACAGCACCCACTACACGCTCAATAGGAAAACGACATAGTTTTGAGAGTTTCTGACATTTCCGAGTAAATTAACATTGTTTTCATCATTTAAACGCAAAATGTTTCTGCAACAAAAATGCAGAAATTAAGTGTTTTCTCCTGAAATGTTGTCCTGTAAACAGGGAAGTGGAGGAGAAGTTCCCAGTCAGCACTGCATACACCCTGGACAGGTTGTTAGTTCATTGCAAGGCTAACTCAGGGAGACAGAGAATTACCCAGACACCCCCACACCTACAGACAGTTCAGTCACCAGTTAACCCAGCACATACTTCGGAAAGCCCAGTGTCTAACAGAGTAAGGCAATGTTTGGTGAGAAGAAGTAAATAATCTGTATCATGCAAGTATTCGGGGGGGGGGGGAAATGGGGCACCTCAAGGGAGAGAAATTACTCAAGTATCAGAAATTGCTATGTTTCATCCACTCCTTTTTCCTATAATTGGGATGCCTTTTCAGAGTCGAATATGTAAATTATGTGCCCCGTTTCGACAAGCCCCGAAGCTACAGATTTAGTGAGTGTGCTTCCCTCTGTCAGACCATGAATGTGTGAGACTTTTCCAAGTAGTACACGATGAAGCCAGAAAAAGAAAAAAAGAAAAAGAGTGAATGTTGGGATACCTGAATGCTGTTAAGAAGCTGTAGTTATCTGCTGCAAATAAGGTGAAATCAAAATTATAATAATGAGCTCACTTTAAAGATGCATGCAGAAACCAGTTGCTGCACCAATTTAGCCAGATCATAACAATAATTTAAAGTTTGAACTAATAATGAAGGAATACATTAATAAATTATCCTCCGCATCCCTGAAAGTATTGCCCTTTGATTCTTTTCCATGCAGAGGTCAAATTGTTCTTTCTTGAAAATATAAAAGGAGCAAACCTAGGAGGGAGAAAAATGATGCCACTAGTGAGTAGAAGGTCAAAAGAGCACAGATGAGAAGTTATGAAGGATTAATAATGGATGAAACAATGAATTGCATTTTTTGTTTTCAAATTAAAGAAACTTCTTTGCCGATCTAAATGAGCTATTTCTTACTCATTCACATGCAAACTATGCAGTGTGGAAACATTAGGAACAGAAACTCATACGTTATGTAGTTTTGTTTTTAGTTTAACCAGATGGTATGCATTAACATATTTGGTTGACAGCAGACTATTGAGTGCATGGAAAGAATCATTCCCTAAAGGTTTGAGTCTCAAACAAAGGCTTACAGAATCACTCATTACCTTGCAATACCTTACATATACTTCTGCTGACAGGGGCTGAGGAGAAGAGCATCTCGTTTTGATAGAACCTCAATTAAATGAATTGAAAGAGCAATGGATAGTAAACATTGTGTAAATTCAGCCCCAAAAAACATTGACACATGTGACGTGTCGGCTTAGTAACAGTCTTCACTAAAACACAGATTTTGTATTTACTGCTTTTATCACATTGTGTTAATAATTTACATTTTATTCAAACTCCCAGTTTTCTGGTTATCTGTTGAATTGGTATAGTAATTGACAGATAACTAAACAAACACAACAACACTTTACATTTGATTTATTTTATTTTGACATTCTCTATTTGAATAAAGAGTTTAACTGACCTGTCATCATCGTGTGTTTTTCTCACATTTCATTCCAAATCTCACCATTATTTATGTTGAGATCACACGTAGAACTACAAAACAAATGCCATCTGTATAGGTTCATGTTTCTTTCTTTATCTGTGTGATTGCGTCTGCTAAATGTTCTTTTTGGTATTAAATCCATTCAGACACTCATAGATTTACACCCTGATTATTTGATAGGATCTCCTCAAATGGCCAGGAGTTAATCTCGATTAATTAATTCATTGGCCAGGGGCAGAAAGTGGGAAGCAGAGCGAGGGTGGACGGAGGTGTGTGACAGGAGATGAGGTGGTGGTGGTGGTGGAGGGTTTAAACTGAAAGGGGAATGAAAAGAGTAATCCACTGAGTGCCTATAATGTAATGAGTCAGCCACGCTTAATGGAGTCCATTTGAGGAGGAAGAAGTTATAGAAAGTAGGCATCGCATCGGTGGTGCAGAAGCACAGCTGTGCTGAACGAACGGCTGTGATTGGATGACTGCAATGTGTTGCTCACAAACATCAAGTCGTGCTAACAACGTTATCGTCGCACTACACAAACAGGGTCTCAGAGGCACGACTGCAAGTTTGAGCAGCTGCAGAGCTGTAATGTCACACTGCATCATAAAAGCATGTTACAGTACAGCTTGAGGCTACAAATAAAACCATTTTTTTTTTAAAAACCTAAAACAGAACTGGTGTTAATGCTTTTAGAACGACTTTATCCCAAGTCTGTGGTGCGAAGTAATCCTTGAACTGCCAAGCTATGTTTGCCAAGGCTGTCTTCATTTCACTTTTAAATGTATGCTTCCAAGCACGCGTGTAGGCACGTACAAACACACGCAGGCACACAGGCAGACATGAATGCACATTTGCACACGGGCAGGCATGCAAACAGGCAGGACTATACAGACCCATGGAAGCATGCAGGCACACATTTCTGTTCATCGTTTACCAACATATATGGGTATTTCATACAAATTTCAAGAACTTCTGTCCCAAAGTTATTACTTTAAATATCACATATTTTATCCAAGCTAAGTTCTATATAAAAGTAGGTATATATATTTTTAGCAAGTTATCATAGTAACCTGTGTATATGACATTGATCATTTTTACTCCATTCTGTTGATTTCACACAGATTCAAAGTTTTCCAGGAGTGGCGTCACAAACATTAGCAGGGCTGCCAACTCCTGCACTGAGCATGAAGCTAGCATATTTAACTCAAAGCTCACGTTTTTTTCACAATATTTCCATGCTAACAGACAATAAATCATCTTTTTTATTAAAAATTAGCTATTTATTGGAATCTCGAACCATCGTGGTCACCAGCATTTCATGATGACGACACTTTGTATTTGTTTCCAAGAACCTTCCTATATATCACAGTTAAAATTTTACATCATAGTTTTTGATGAGTCATTTTTATAACTATTTTTAGTTTTGTTCCAAGAAAGTATATTGCAATGAAATTAAATATAAGAAATAGATTTAGAAATGTATTAGAAATGGAATGAGGCATTCTGATAATGTGTGTCTCTTTCTCTAATCTATTTTTAATTCCTTTCCAGCTTCCAATCATATTTATTTCAAAGGTGACTCACACACAACTTAAATGAATATTTCACAGGTACAACTTATAAATGATAAACCTGAATTCTTTTACCAAAGCAACAGATTTTAAAATGTCCCTTTTGAGCTCAAGGGAAATGTTAGCAGTCCTAATGTTCAGCATCTTTCTGGTTGAAACTAAAATTGTCTTTACCACACACTTAATGTTAAGGTAGGAAAAGTATATACATTTAGAAAATGAGTGAAATGGCTTGAAAAATGACATTACGGTTTTTCTTGACATTTTTGTTGAGCACTGTCAAAGATGTTGTTCTGAAGACCTCGTTCTGATCCCTGGATGAGGTTCAAAATAAACCGTCAAGGATTTACATGAGAAAACGCTGCAGTCGTGACACTTGCACTGCTTCCAACGCCTCCTCAAGAGTCGGGGGGTTGTATTATTCATGGCTCCCGTGTTGGTGTCATATCTGTAGCTCCCGCAGTCGTCGTGTGCTCCTTGTCGCCTGCGCGCACATATCTGATCTGTCTCTCTGCCAGGCTGCGGCGTTTAATCCAGGTCAGCTGCCATCTTACCCTGCTGTTTTCACGGCCTGTTGGAAATCTCTTAATTGGCGAATAAGTGTGTGATTTAAAGTTAGAGAGACAAAGTGTCACGCGAGTCTCATCTGTTTGCTTGGCGTTGTCGCTGAGGTCTGCGGAGGGAACGAGACCAGACAAGGAGGCCAGATGTGATGAGTGCTTCTGGCCGTCACACAAGTGACATGGCACCGGAGAGAGCGCAGGCTCATGTGCTGCTTGTACTCTTGTGCTCTTGTACCAAAAGGCCAGATCGCAAAAAAGCATCTGTGGTTTTTGTCATCTGATGCATAATTTGTGCGTCATGCATACTTGCACCCATCCACGTTCACCTTCTTGTCTTTTCTGACAGCCACCGTGAGCTTTATAATGCAAGTTGAACCCAGGAAGAATACAGATGTTTTATTTTTGTTGTTGTTGTTTTTTTTCCCCCATCTGTGATGGTTTTTCCCAGATGGGATGTAACACGTATTTCAAAGGGTCATCAGACAAGGATTAAATGAATGGAGGCTCAGGTGGTCACCATGTGAGGATGATTTACAGAGTGCCAGCAGTGAGTTGCCAAAGTAACTCAACTGTCGGTTTGGAGTCAAACAGGGACACATTTCTTTTGTAAAAGTAAATAAATCGTACTGCCATAGAAAGTATCTGCATGGCCAGATAAGCCCAGTTTTTGATATGTGACGAAGAAACACTGAAAGTCTTTCAGAGATCAGGACAAAACCACAGTAATATAACTCTATAAACATATTTCCACTGTTGCCTTATTATCTTCCCAAATTCTTGGAGGTTATCATTCCAGTTATTTATTTACTCACTACAAAATACCCTACTTTATTATTTATGAAATATGACTCTTGTCGCAGGGAGCTTTTTTGTAAAAAGAAGAAAACGCAGCTTCAGAAGAGACTTTAAGACTAATACCTCAGATCACATCGGATAAAACATTCCAAAGCAAAGTAATAAGGCATTTACTTGATTTGGCATTTGAAAGCACAGTATTAAGATGTTGTTATTACATTGGGAAAGCAAGTTACCTTCCAGTTCTGAGGTTTATGGTTTCATCCCCAATTAAGTCTTGTCCATGTGTCGAAGTGATCTTGGCTAAGATATTGTATCCTGGGTTGCTGCCAGTGTTGTATGACCATTGGAGTTTGACTGTGTATTGGAATGAATGGATATGTCGCATAACACAAATAACAATGAGATGGCTAACACAGTAAAGTATAAAAGCTATACGAGTTTTAACCATTTGTTTTCTTGGTGTCAGAAGTCTGCTCATGAAGTTGAAAGTAGGAAGGACCGAATAGGAAGGACCGAGCAGTGAGCTTTGCAAACTTCAGCAGATACACCTGTGACTATACAGAAGTGTTTTTTTCTTCTTTTTTTTTTTTTTATCTATGGGTTATTTCAAGTGGAAAGTGGAAAGAAAAAAGTAATACAATCCTCAGAAAGCCCAATAGTATGTGGAAATGACCATTATCTTTTATTTAAAATAATCCCACTGAATTATCTTCTTTTTTAAAGTTAAACCAGTTTGTGTATTGGGAATGTTTGCTGTCAACCTACAAAATAATTAATATATGTGTTCTCTGTTTCCCCTCCCAACCTGCATTTCCTCTACTATCATACACTTCCTCACATGTGTTTTCTCACCCACTTCATCACCCTCTCCACTCCTCTGCTCTCTGTCCATTCGAACAGGTCCCCCACCAGATGGGTGCCTTGACCTTCTATCGCTACGAACAGCCTATTGTGGACTACTGCCAGGCCCATCAACCCCTGCGGCTCAACATGGGCTATGAGGGACCCCCACAGGGCCTGGAGGGGCTGGAGGACCTGGGGCCGTGTGATAGGGGCACTATACAGACAGTGGCGCTTCCCGCCGTGCCCTCTGCCGCCAGCATAGGTGCCCCTCTGCCAGGGCCTCGTTCTCCTCCATCGACCCTCAGACCACCCACTGAAGGTCCCGGCACTAATCCCTTCCCAACTATTGAGCGTACTGGCACACTCAAATTCGGACGCTAGCGACTCCGGTCATTTGGAAATGGAGGCAAGAGCCTCCGATTAACGTTGACTATAAAAGCGAAGGGGCAGGTGAGCTGGTTGTTCAGTGGGGCCTTGTTTTTAGATCACAAGTATACAAACTACATTTCTTTTTTTCTTTTTTGAGAGACGGATTCGATTATGTGAAACACACAGCTTCACCGGTATACAGTAGGGTGACTCATTCTTTGCAAATCATTGTTAATTTCCTTTTTTGTTTTCCGCAAAGCACCTCATAGGAAAACCCCTTGGTAGTGACTCACGGGAGGCATTTTTGTGTATGAAAAAACGTTTTGAGATGCAGTCCCTGCCATGCATCCCATACCAGCACCACGGGGCGCCTGTTCACAACAAGCATTCTACATTATAGTATGGAGAGTATGGAGTGTAAGGGAAAGTGCAATAACGACAAGTTCTTCATCACAAAAAAAGAAGGAGCAGGCACATCAAAAATGTAGGAGATATAGCAAGACATCATGTGAAGAGCAAGACGTTTCTTACTGTGATTATTATTAAGATTTCTTCTCACTACCACAGCAAGCCTACATCATTATTTCATGAAGACCGTTACACAAGGAGTCTTTTTGTTTTGTTCCTTTGGATGTTGTGTCTCATAATGAATTCCATTAATGTGCATGTCAAACCAAAGAGTTTACATTTTTTTTTTTTTTTTGCACATAGGCTACTTTAGCAAAGGGGATCTTTATAACACGCTTTTCTACTAAGGTAGCGTTTGCTAGCTCACATTCATATATATTTCACCAAACCCTCTGGTTACTTCAGATCAACTGGGAATATCTCTACCTATAGATAACATACAAGTAAGTGGGTTAGTATCACTTCAATTTGAAGAAAATCTGTATCATCTGTATACATCTTATGGTGTTCACCCAACATCAGGTCAAAGGTTAACTAAGATGTTAAAGACAAACTGTAGGTTACTGTAAATTTCTGAATATGTCCCAGCTGAATGAGCCACCATGCTTTAAAGAGCCAATCATGGTTGTTTTATTTTTTGTTGTTGTTGATTTTTTTTTTTGTGAAATTAAGTAGGTTTGAATGAAAGGTACTGTACATATTATTGAAGTGGTCCACTTTGCTGACGGTCGAACCACTCTCACTGCCCCAAACAGTCATTTGAAACATTGTTGAGTCAATGTTTGACTTTCATCTCACTGGACTATTTGAAGAGCACCATCTCACTGGGTTGGCAAAGCTCAGGCCCCCGTGCTCCCGTCTTCTCCCCTCCAACCACAGACTACAACGGTACCCAGTGGGGGGTACGTTGGACCAGCACGTTGACCTCTTTGACCTGCATACGAACCCGTGGACAATACTGGGAATATTGCCAGAATCTTTTTTTTTTTTTTTTACTTATTTTTGCTTTTGTTGGTCTCAGAAAGCGTGCCTGCAGTACTGGACTTCAATGCACTTGGTAACCCTTTGACCATTGTATCAAGCAAGCAGCTATACTTACTGACTTATGGAGCCGTTGAGGACTTGAGCTATACGGCCGTGATGGCCTGTCAAATATCATCTCCGGCTTAATCCCAAGCAGTGCACCGGGGTTGTTTTCTTCGTGTCAGTGGTCATACACCGAGGAGTTGTGGAAGCTGTGCTGTCGTCCTCCCACAAGAGTGACTGATCGATCCACAGATGAAACTGCGAGGGCCAAATATCCCCACAATAGTGGGTGTAACCTCAAGATAAGAAAATAATCTTTTTTTTTTTTTTTTTTTCTCTCAGTAATTTGTCCTTTGCGCTTGGAACAAAAGAGACCGTTTTTGAGGTGATCAAAGATGATGTCAAGATATTCTATAAGACTAATCAAGGGACAAAAATCAAATAGAACTTATTTATCGTGTAAATAATGAGTCTTTAATGAGGAAAAAAAAGTATGAACTTGACTTCTTCTAAAACACAAACTGCTTGTGAACAGAAGAGGAGCCTTATTCACTTTCCAGTGGGAATATATTACCAAGATGACTCGGTGAGGAGGTTCCTACTGTAATGCTCTTGTTGTTTCAATGATAAATATTTTTCTATCTGCTCCCATCACTATTCTACCATTGTACCATTAAACACAAATTATGTTGCTGAGGTTATTTCTCAGATCCGATCATTTTACTTAATCGCATGAAGTGGGGAAGATTGGAGCCCTGTTGTTGTGATGTACATTAAGCGCAAAACCTTACAGAGATTCATATTTTTTGATGTGATATCAAATGTGTTTGGAAACTCGTCTTGGAGGTGGAAGTCGCACGACATCTTGTTTATTATGGCCCTATCCACTCCTCTTATATGGGAGTTTCAACACTATCTGCCATTTCAAGGTCTACATGGGGAGAATCAATGTGCTATTCCTTAATCATTAGGAGTTTCTTGTGACAGATTTTTTTTTCTTTTTTACTTTGATGTGCCATTATTTCTGTTAAGTGTTTTACCAAAAAAAAACAAAAAACAAAAAAACAGACCCAAAACACAAGAGGTGACCGACCATGGTGTCATGACTTAGAAGGGTTTCCGGGTGATGTACAGGACATTGCATAAAAAAGCAGTTGATTCACTCAGTACGGTTGCTTTATAGTGCTGGTGGAGTTTACTTTGTAATAGCAGCTGTGCCAATGTCTTTATAACAGGAGCTCTCTCAATTCTATCCATGTATTGTCTTGCCTTGCTCTATATCACCCCTGATAACTCCTTGGCCTGAATTTCATGTGTGTCGCTTGGTGACTCAGGTGAACCTGTTTAATAATGTTCTATTTCTGTCCGCATGCTGATATTTTGGGAAATTATGCCCAGTTAGAGAGGAGCGCTGAACCGGAGACATATAGTCCAAGAGATACTTCCTGCCTGGGGTGCCCGAGAAACGGTCGCACGTGCCATGGGCAACTTAATTTGCAACTTGTTTGCTGACCCATTCCTGCGCTCATATCCTGAGAAAGTAGAATTCCCTGGCACTATAAGCTGTGAAACAGAGACAGAAGAAGGATGCTGTTGTGGACACCCACTCCAGGGACATACTTTCCTTTTAATAGTCTCTTGCTAAAAACCCAGCACTCCATATATAGTAATTACTTCAGGTCTGAGAACAGTGATAATGGTTCAATTCACTCTGAGTAAAGCCACTTTGCCACTTTGCCCTTCATGTGTAATTACAAAAGGCTAATAAAATCTCTGTATGTTCACAATTAAATCAGCTACTAATAAACCATCGATTAATCGTGATGATCTCCCTGATAATATCAGATACGTTTGAGGCAATGTTCGAATCCTGCGGCCAGTAATTATTTAGTCTTTTGTCCATTTCTTTTGCCATCAGAGAGCTGGAAGCACAAGCACTGCATGCTAATGATGCATGTTCGAGCTGAACTCCAGGACCGTCTGCGCGAGCCCCGCAATGCCAACAGGCTTTATTTTCTCTTCTGCTTTGTTTGTTTATAGTTTTGTACACCCCGAGCGCCCCAGCTTTCCTTCAAATCTTTGAGTTGGGGCTCAAGTCCCCACTGGGAACAATTCTTTAAAAAAAATTAAACATAAAAATGCCTCCCTTTTCTTTTTGCTTTGGGTGGGGTGAACAAAGGTCTGAAAAATTGCAGTGAAAACTTTCATATATCAGTGTTTATGCTTGAGGAAAAGCTAAACGCACGTCTCTGATGGGAGAAGGGAAGCTAAGGAAATGAGATGGGGAGGACATAGGGACACTCTTTTCACAAAATGAAAGCTTTGTGGTGTTTCTGAATGCCTCATGCAGCTTCATTTCCACCGTAAGAAGTGACACAGACGGCTTCAGCCAAACTGTGACTCGCATACTTTGGATCATACATTTGTGTTTCGTTAAGTCGGGGCGGGACATCTGATATTAGATAAAAGGAAGAAGGCATGGGTGGGACGGGCATCGGCATCATCTTCTCTCAAGTAAATTGATTTGACAGTAATTTGACAATTTGCTTGGTGGTTTGGCTGGACAATTTTGGTCCATGGGCCTTATGTTTGACACCCCTGATATAGATCGTCACTTAAAGGAAATTTACATTAAGAGAACACAGATTTTCAAAGGCAAATATAGGGCAAGCAAGAACTACTTGGAAAACCTTGCAAAAGTTACAGTTTTCCCTCTCTCAGATCGCACTGACAGCATCAAAATGTTCCACAACACTGCAATCATTGATATTCCTCAAAAACACCATTTAACCCAGGTGCTTTTTCTTTAGGTTTGCTATATCAGCAGAGTTTCCTTTTAAATTATAATTTTTTGTTTTGAAGGAAACCACAAACTAAATTCAATAAATGCTGCAAAATAATTAAACCAGCAATACATTTGGAGGCCTGAATTTCTCAAGAACAATTGCAATCTTTTTCCATTAACCTCTTTTGACATAGACAAGAAATGTGCATGATGTCATATACATCTTTTTTTCTTTTTTCAAGCTGAAACTCCTTCACTTTCTGTATTGACCTTCACACAATTCCTATTAAAATGTTGCAAATTGCAAGGGAAAAGAGAGCAAACCACTAAAGCAAAAATATTCTGATGGCAATACCAACAGACAAATACCATGAGTTCATTGAAGTCTAAACTGTGAATTTATTAATTTTTAAATTTTTTTATGATATTCCATTTTTTCTTTTTACCAGCAGCGCAGTTTGACAAAGCTACAGCTGCATCAGGCCAAGATAATTAAATCCTTTTTATAGCATATTTTACCATACCATCCTCCCCTACACTATAGTTGCAAATAACATATTTAACAAAAGTTAAGCTTGTATTTTTCTAAATTGTACTCGTCATGCACACACTCAACAAAATCATGCATCTATTCATAAAGGAAAGTAATATAGATAACATGATAAATGATGACAAGTTCAGCCAAGGCCATCTTTGACAGTTCAGCAAGTTCTATTCCATAACCTGATGAATAGATATGATATGAATCATATCTATATGGATATATAGATATGAATTAATTCTAAGACAGAAATGGATTTGCAACTTATTTCTTCCTCTGTCATACATCTGTTTCTCAACCTGCCCGTACGTCACACAGTCCTCGCTCTTTAGACTCAGCATGGATAAACATAGATAAAATGCTAATGCCCCATTTTCAAATTTGAGTTTCTGTTATTAAAAGTGTCGTCATAGGTGTGTGTACAGGCTTAAAACAGTAAGAATTAGTAACTGTCATGGTAAAGAGAGACTGCAAACAAGTTGACTTTGCTGCCCTGTATGTTCCCAGATGGCCTGAGTGTGTGTGTGTGTGTGCGTGCGTGTGTCTATAGCAGCACCTACTCCTCTACCTCCTCTGAACCAACGTTACCACTACTGATGTTCAGGCCTCCCCGGTCCCCATTGATTGTTATTGTTGCTTGCTGTTTCACGTTAGCAGAAAGTCTTTACCTTCTGACCCGCTTTGTCCTGACTCTGTTTTTCTGCCATTGCTCATGTCAGAGGGGACACAGAAAAGAAAAGGCACGATCATTAACCTCTGTTGGGGGGGGGACGACACACTTTTTCGTTTGTCTGACAAAATGGTTTATGCCCCTAATTGGGTTTAACGTGGGCGTCAGAGAAAGAAAGGTTTTTATTCAAATGGGCTGCAGTGTACTCTTGCTGCGGGCTTGAGAGCACAGTGAAAGAGCAGGCAAAAAGAACCTGACGGCAAGCAATATCAAAATTAGACTTTATTTTCTGGCACGCTCAAGCAGTTTTGTTATTTTTTTTCTTGCTGCCTCATAAATGCTTTCTATATGAAACCTTGGGATCCCCGGCTGTCTACTTCTCATCCATCTCCTGCAGAGAGCATCGCTCTCTGCAGGATGTAAATATGCGCTGCATTGTTTTCTTTGGTAGTTGGTTTGTTGTTGATTTGATTTTTTTGTTTTCTTATTTTGATTTTGGTTCTTTTTACTGTATTCAGAACTACAGCATTTTTGTGGAGACCTGGTCCAAGCGCAAAAATATGGCTCTTCTTTGAGTATATTATTGTCAGAAAATGTTTTGTAAAAATTTTGATGATGATATCAGAAATAAACATCTAAAGATGGGAGCTGTATTGCTTTGTTTATATTCTATGGTGTATGAACTTAAAACAGTACAACCTTTTAGAATTGCACTGATGCTAGCAGTCACCACAGACACAATCTATGAATACATTTCAACAATTACAGATACACTATTTTAACAATTCATCTGGAGTTTTTTTGTTTACTCATTACATTTGCATCAACAAAAATAAACACATTGACACCCTCCTCTTCCCCCAGCCCCCCGTAACTGACAATGAAAAGAAATACAAATTTTTTTTTTTTTTTTTTTTTCTTTTTTTTTCTATGATCGCACTGTGATATAATGGCAGCAATGATATGCACATGAATTGCTTGAACAAAACTGAAACACTACATTAATGGAAACCTAATTTACATTTAACTGATCCACCCTGTCATTTACATTTACTTTTTTTTTTTTTTTTATAGAGAAAATAGAAAAGCCCAACATATCCACATGAGCAAGCAGGTGTGTTTGCGACTGTGGAAAGGAAAAACTCCCTCAACAAGGAGAAACCTTTGCAGAAACCAGACTCAGAGGTGGCGGCATTCTGCGGACCGGTTGGGGTGAGAGGATAGAGGAGAGGAGAGGAGAGGAGAGGAGAGACAGAGAAAGGCTTGGTGAAACAAAATAAATACAAAAAATACAAAATACAAAATACATACAATACCCTTGTTAGTGCTACATACAATTGTTTTTTTTTTTTTTTTTTTTTGATAATACATTAACCACAGTGATCTAAATATTTTCCAACTGCCATGAGATTAAGACCAGCCTGAGCAACAACAGAGCAAAAGACCTAAATAATGACAACAATTATAACAAAAGCAAAAAGCAAAAGGACATAGAACAAAAATAAATAAATAAATAAATAAAACAAACAAACAAACACAACAACAACAAAAGCAGACAACAACTTGGTTTTGATAGTTAACAGAACAATCTCGTCAATGAGGAGTGGGAGTGTGTGTGTGTGTGTGTGTGTGTGTGTGTGTGGTTTGTCCTCTGGATGTGAATGAAACTGTTGTGGGGGGGCCGCAGCACCACCCCGGAGCCCAAGGCCACCAGGGCCGGACGCTGCCACTCCGGCACCCAGCGACCCACCCGATCCAGGGAGGCCCCGACAGCCCCCCCCGGAGAGCCACGCCCCAACCCGGAAGGCACCAGACGGAGCGCGGAGAGAGGACCCCCCCCAGGCCAGAGGGGCCCACAGGAGAAGGATAAAGGGCGCAGAGCCCCGGGCCCCGACCGAGCCGCCAAGCCGGGACCGGCCAGCGCAGCGCCCCCAGGCCACGCGGGCAGGGAGCCCCCCCGGCCCCGACAGCGGAGCCCGCCGCACCCCCGGGGGCCATCCCCCCACCACCCCCCCAACCCCCGGCGGGACAGAGAAGGCCACACCCGCCGAGCCCCAGACCAGCCCCCCCCCCCAGACCAGGAAGAGCGAAGGCCCAGCCAGGCCCGGCCGGAGGACAGCCACCCCCCCCCCCCACCCCATCACCTAATCCCAGCCCACCCACACACTCACACCCAAGCATACGCATACACACACACAGACATACATACACACCCACACAGATACACACACCAAGCATACACATACACACACAGACATACATATCTACATATATACAGACATACGTACATACATTTATATGGTTGGGAGGGGGGTGCCCCCCACTCCCCAGGCCGCCAGCCAGGCCCCCACCAGGCCACTACGGGATCTCGTCCTCCACCAGTCCAACTGTGAATAGGGAGGGAGGACCACTACCCAGCCCCCCCGGAGGTGCCACGCCCGAGCTAGCGTGCCCCCCGCACTCCAGCCGCACCCGCCCCGGAACACGGCGGGACCACAGCGGGAGGTGCTGGGGGGAGCCCCCACCCCCCCCTCCACCCTGTGGGGTGTTGGGTGCATGTGGATGTGTGTATTTGTGTTTTGAAGAGGTGGTGCAATGTGTGTGTCTAGGGTGCGGTTTAAAATTGAGGGGTAGCGGGGGCCCGGGCGTTCTACCGCTGCCCAGCGGCAGAACCCCGAAAGCCAGCTGATCCCCTCAAGACCCTGCGTGACTAAGTGTAGTTAAAATTGTGGGCGGCGCAAAGTCGGGGGAGGGGTAGACCACAGTTAAGTGGCCTGGACCCCCCACCCTAGGCCCCGTCCACTGGCCCCTATTGTTGAATGAGGTATGGTATGGTAAGGTAGGAGGGGCTGAGAGGGAGAAGGTCCCCCCGTCGCTAGGACTTAGCCCAGCTGGACCCCCCGCGCCATCCCGCCCCACCCCGAAGCGGCCGGTCTGGAACACGGGGACCAACACCCACTCCGACAAGGCACCACAAGAGGACCCGGACAGGAAGCCCCCCCACCCCACCCGACGGCCGAAGAGCAGAGTCTAAGACCCGCATGGCCCGGCACGAGCCCGGCTGGAGACCAGCGGCTAGGGAGCG
Source organism: Blennius ocellaris (assembly GCF_963422515.1). Lineage (NCBI taxonomy): Eukaryota > Metazoa > Chordata > Actinopteri > Blenniiformes > Blenniidae > Blennius > Blennius ocellaris. The sequence goes on from NC_137664.1 coordinate 14,908,573, forward strand.
TAAACCCCCCCCCCCCCCCCACACTCACATACTCTCATACACATACACACACCCATACTTATATATAAATTACACACCCCCACACGCACATACACCTACGCTCACATTCACCGTCCCCCCACACACACAAACACACGTAGACACTTACCCACACCTACCCATACAGACCAATCCACACTCGTACCCCCCCCCCCCCCACACACACACACACACACACACACACACCCGGCCCCTGTCCCACAAAAAAATTTTAATTGAATAGATTAAAGTAATTAAAATGAAAGTAATCACAATTATGGCCATGATATAAATTAATCCTCACTTTTCATATGTGTTCGGTCAGCACGAGCATTATTAAACAGACTGAATAGGTTCTCCTTCCCTTACACAGGAACTGACTGTATTGGGACATAAATTATTTTCACCCAAAAATTATGCAATATTTTAGAATGTACACAGATTGTTGTTGTTCCTGTGGGGTTTTTTGCACATTCAAAGAAACAAGATCAGGTCACTTTGAGCTCTTCCTGACACTTTTGGCTCTAATGTACAGTATCTCAATCCCTCCAGCTGTAGCATAGAGAATATTTCCCAGGTATAGTTTTTTTTTTATAGAAGTTGGTTGAATCCGAATACAATGTACAGGCCTATACAATGGTATTCAAATATAAAACGAGAAAATAATGATGAAAATAAAAAGATTAGCTGTTAATTGTATTGTTGTACTGATATAAAAAAAAACTAATAAAAAAAATACAGAAAATCTATAGCTCATCACATTCACCCATTCCCACACAGATTCACACACCATTGGAGGCTGCAGCCATGCAAGGCACTGTCACTCCAATGGGAGCAGTTGGGGGTTCAATGTCTTGCCAAAGGACACTTCAGTATGTAAGCAGATAGAGATGGGAATCGAACTTGCAACCTTCCGATTGGGAGACGACTGCTATACCGCCCCTAAAAACAAAAACAACAAGAAGGCCGTTGCTCGGCTAATCCCCCGCCGGAGGGCTTTATATTTTCTCACAAAGCCAGCTCTAAGGCAGCACACTTGGTACACTAGAGGGTGTTCCATGGGTCCTAGTAGATAATTATGTAGAATCTGAAAGGTCTTCTTCATAAGCAATGTCAAAATACATCTCCAGAGCCCAAAAGGTGTTTTTTATGCACTTAGTGACCCTGTGACCTCATATGCAAATTAGGTCATGGTCACCATGGTGCCCCTTCTCCCCAGGTGGAGTGTCCATGTGTGGAGTTTGGTGACTGTGGGCCCAGGAACTGCTGAGAAATGAGGAGAAATGTTTATATGAAAATACATGTATTGTGCAACCATGACGAGCAAACTTCAGACCCTACCAATCTTCAAGGTCAAGGTCAGGTCACTTGGTGTACTGGACGTTATCCCTGGAGTGTGTATCATGTGTGTATAAAATTTCAGAGCCCTAGCTCAAAAACCTAGGCCTCCAGAGCCCAAAATGTGTTTTTAAGCACTTCGTGACCCTGTGACCTACTTAATATGCTAATTAGGTCAAGGTCACCATAGTATCCCTTCCCCCTCTGAGATGTATCCACATGTGAAGTTTGGTCACTGTGGGCCCTGGGGTTGCCGAGATATAGGTAGAAACGTTCGAACAGACGGACGTACGGACGTACGTACGGAGACTGTTTCAAGATCCCCCTTCGGGGCCTATCAGCCACGGCGGGGGATAAAAACACACAAAGTTCAATATGTAACAAAGTCCCGTCATGTAATCAAAATAAAAAGCAGGACAACAGCCCTGAAACTTTCAGGCAACTGAAGTCTTTCAAACCAAGATAGAAAAGTTTGTTTTTGTTTGATTTTTTTTTTCTCCTTGTAAAACTACAACTGCTATTCTGTTCAAAGACTATGTGGTGAACAAACCACTGTCCCAGATTCCTCAAAATGTGATGTTGGAAATCATATAGATATAAACAATATGACTGATTCCGTATTTATTCCATGTTTGTATCATTAATTAATGCCACGCAAGACAGCATTTGGCGTTAGCATTCATCCATTGCTTGGCCTTCAGGTACAAAGGAGCCAGCAACCAAGACAAAAATAACTGCAAAGTGCAAACAATATGACTGATTCCTCTAAATAAAACTAAAACTGAGTTTCAGGTAAAGGATTTCAGGTTATTCCTGTGGAGAGAAAAGGCAGTTTTAGCCAAATGACGCTTTCCATGGGGAGCGTTAAAATTCCCATGTGAACTGCCTGCACACTCCTTCCTACTTCCTTTGATTTTGAAGAGAAATGTGTTCTCTTTTTGGCCTCTGGGGGAGCAGGCACTAGAACCTGAAGTGGCTGCAGCCAGCATTCACTCCTTTTTGTTTTTTTTAATTGTGCATGAGCTCCATGTTGGTTTCTATTCATCTGGGTTAGCAGATAAACAGGCAGCAAGAACATCAAAATACTTAAGGTGTTTTACAGAGCCAGCTTTTGATGTTTGCTACTAATGATTTACCCAGAAAACACTGATGGTAAAAATGAACTTGTCTCATCACTTCATTTTGCAGTTGTTTCTGTATCCTCTGCACAGATTTTACAAGCTTTGCAGGTTTTATAGAGATTCATGCTTTGGCTCTCTCAGTTTCAAATATATTAAACTTGATGCAGTGATTTACTCAGTCGGCTCCTGCATTCAGGATTTCCTCAGTATACTACAATAGCCATTTATGTGAGGAGCATAATCTTATGGTACAATGACCAAAAGACACAGAGAAGTGATTGGTGCATGACTGTTCTGGAACTGACAAGTTACAACCAACAATCATTCAAACTTTTTTTTCTTTTTTTAACAAATTCCCAGTAATAAGTATAATCTGGACCTTTCACCTCCTGCAGGACTGCAATCACAGGATCCAGAGAACAGGGACAAAATCACTCTCAGTGGGATCTGACAACCTGTGGTTAGTCTGACTGGGGGTTCCTCAAAATAGCAACACAATCCACAAAGAGCCTCATGAGAACAAGAAAAGCAAGCCGCAATCCTCAGACAAAGTGTGATCTATGATCACATTGTGACAATATCCTGACGACGCGTGAGGAGACTGTCATCCCCGGTGTATGATACACTGGTGCGTCTGAAACCTGCAAACATGCTGAGACAATGCTTTAGGCTAATCAGTGGTCTACTTACAAAAACATAGTGCCTGTATTAGCAGAGTCTGTGTGGAGTGTGCACAGGAACAAGAAGCCTTTCAGTTGCAGAGGATGGACTGAAGAAGATGTAAGGCAAAGAAAATAAACCCAAAAGTTCAAACGAGTAGAGGGATTTAATATTACAGAAGGATATTGAGAAATACCAATCAAAATAACACATGTATGTGATTATTATCTAATTATTTAGAAAAATCAAAACAACAAGATGATCAGGAAATAAAACAGCCTGTGTTTGAATAGATATCACCAAGTAAGAGTAAATAGCAAAACAAAAAAAATTCCTCCTGGTGGTGAATTTATTTAATTATTGACACATTTACATGTACCCGGGTATTTAAAACGGTGACTACAAATGGTAGTTCCTGAAAACAGCCACAGTGGAGATCTGGAAAAAATCAGTTTAAATCTAAAGGAGGGTTGATGTCACAATTCGCAAGGTGTTTTTTGCAGGATTTTGATGGGCTATCGTGGCTTCAGCCTCTTGTTACACTGCCCCTTCAGGTTTGGAATGCTCATAGTAGCTGTGAACAAGGTGGATCTGTGGTACATGTCAATGAAGATTTATTTTAAATGAAGAGGGGAGAAATATCCTTTTTAGTGAATACCTGGGTACATGTAAACATGGCCTGAGTTTGGAAAACCTGGGTTGAAAACCTACTTACAGCAGGAACAGCATCAGGGACAAAAAGGTAGCCAAGTCTATAGTGAAAATTATAGTGACCTCAAAGGAACAGCTAAAAAGAAATTTATTTACGACTATTAATTACTGCCATATGGAAAAATCCACTTTTTAGCTAAAAGTGACTTTGTTACAGAGGACCCATTTACACATTTCAAGTGAAAACAGAAAACGTTTGTTGTGTTTTGGGTGTGCTCGGAGCCACGGAAAGCACAACTCCCAAGGTGGAACTTTTTTGAAATGTCTCCATCTTCATATGCAGTGGAAAATACAACATTTTGAAAACACTCTGGCTCTGTCTCTGTATAAAAGGAGGAACATGAAGCTTCTCTGAAATACTGCTGCTCACATATGTACCACAGCAATATTAAGTAGTTATTATTCACATGTGCCAGTAGATGGACAATAACAAGAATTGGCGGACTCTTCAGTGTCATGACCCCCAGTCCATATTCCCCTGGGACTTGATAGTCCTGTAGTTGACAGTCACCCGTAATAACAATCTAAATTCTTCGTCTGTCCATATGAGTGTCCATGTCCATGTATATTGTTCATGTTTATAGCAATTATAAAAACAACCAATAGTTCCAAAACATGGCCTGGCATGCAAACTACATAATTTTCAGTGTTTCTGCCTTTTCTGTGTAAATGAACATTGCTTTCAAAATGTTGCTTTGTAAAGCAAAACTATTCTGAAAATGTGCATTTCCACTTGAAACTCTGTCGGGTTTGTCGGGCCTGAATTATACTCTAGGCTACCTGCTGTATTTGACTTTTGCAACATTATCATAACATCTATACATTCTGTGAAGAGGTTCAGTTCCTGGTTCATTTTACAATGACACGACAAGCCAATGTAGATTGAAAAGTTGGCAAATTCAACCCGAGAGTACTTCATTTGATGGGGAAAATAATCTCCAAGAAATGTAAAATATCACTGTTCTATATGTTGGTGTCAAAAAGTACTGTATGTATCCACGTTCAAAATAATATTTAACAAACATGACATACTGTACATAAGAGCTGTCCCAGTATGAAAGGTTAACAGCGTGATAATGTAAAGGAAGAGATTATAATTTACATCTGACTTTTTTGTTTTCCACGTGTCTTTATGTAAAGTGTAGAAAGCTCGATAGATGCAAGCTTGAGAGTTGGAAGGCTCCACACACCTGAAGGATCTGAACTTCACTTTACATTGTGAAGAAAACGATAGGCTTTAAAAACAAAACATCATTGCTGACCCACTTTACATTCACGCTTCTGTGAATTTGAGGTTCTGGTGAGGTGTGATCCAACTGAAATGGGTCAGACTTCTGAAAGGAGATAGAACAAGGTAAGATTCTTCATGGTGCAACACAAAGCCGACGCCAACATTAAAATTTCACACTACCTCACTGTATTTCCAGTGATATTCCTACGATTGCCTCTCCTGTAACTGAAGCACACAGTGAGTCACTGAAATACTTTGCAGGCACAGGCATGAGGAGGAACCAGGAGAGAGGAGAAAAAAATGCATAGACAGCGGCCAGATAACCTACATTTTTGAGTTTCTGTTTATCTTACAAACTTTTCGGAGATGGCGCTTGCACACAAACCATCGAGAAGTAAACTTGACAAATGCGGCTGATTTGTGGAGAGTGAACCGAATACCCACGGCAAAGGAGTGTGCCGTCAGTGTCACAGAGATGGGAGAACTGTTTTCTTCAGCCTGCTGTCACTTCAGATGCACACATCATGCCATCACCGCCTTGGAGGAACATGACAGGGCCCCTCACAGTCCAGCTCACAGCAGTTTTGAGGACATGAGGTCTTGCTATCTTTTACTTTTCTCCTCCAATGATCACACTGCCTCTGGAAAAACATAAACACAGACATCAGAAGATTTTTCCAGCATTTATTCATTGGGCATTTAAACCTGACCCCCAAGTAAAGTGACATTAAATGTAGTATAAATGCTCAGGAATGAATCCAGTTACACAATTAATGCTTTGGCTTTTATTCTAGGTTGGAAACACACACTTTGGACAAAATGTACAAAATACTGTCGTAGTCATAGAGCAGGGGTGTCAAACACAATTCAGGGGCCACATACAGCCCAATCACCTTGAGTAGGTTGGGTCGGAGAAACTTTATAGTTTGTCTTTGTTGTGGAGTATTCTTGATTGAAATGTTTATATTTGATCAAAAATCAAACAATTAGTACCAAATGATAATCTCAACATAAACTCAATTTAAAAACAAACAAAAAACTGTTGCATTATGCACATTTTTACAAACTCACTCTGACAACATGGCTTTGAGGCTAATGCTTGTTTGCTCACAATGATCTTAGGGTCTCAGTGCAGTATTGTGTCTGCTATTCTTAAGATATTTGTAAAAAAAAAAAAAAAAGAAAGAAAACTCGGTGTGAAATCTTCCCAATTTGCTTGGTGGTTTGGAGGGCCAGATTGTAGCCTATTGCGGCCCAGTTTTGGCCCACATTCCTTATGTTTGAAACCTCCAGAATAGCACATAATGGAGAAGTGGTTGGCACTGTCACTTTACAGCAACATGCCTGAGCTTCTAATCTGGATATGCAGCTTTCTGGGTGGAGTTTTTTGTTTTACCTCAGTGTGCGGCTTCTTCTCACACATCCATGACAAAATATGCTCTTTCACGGCACATGAGTCCATACTGTCCTGGAATGATTGATTGACGTGTGTCAGCTGTAACTCGAGAAACTAATTCCATTATTAATGCTGGTGTTGAAGATATTCAATTACAATTAGCAGAGGAGTCGTATCACCTCCACACCATGAATTGATATCAGTATTGCAGCGATGTAATGGCTGCACAGATAAGGATTTTCAGAAGGTTTTGCCCAGTTGATGAGCTTTGAAAGTGTGCCAGAATAAATCCCCCTCCTCACAGTTCTATATCACAACCCCTAAAAAACTTTCCTGCTGTGCTTTATTGGCCTTGTGCCAAGAAAATTTTTTTGTTTCAATATAATATATCTGATGAGTTTTTATGCATGATTGTCACAACTGTTTCACACGTTTTTGCGCTAAAGCCTCCAGAATATCTAGTAGTTTACATTCAGTTCTCAGTGTGTGTTGTTAAAAATAATTAACAGTTTGGCTCTCATTTCCTTTTTAGTATGATTTCTTCTCAAAATTTAAATTATGCTATGAAAAAAGAGCTCTTCTTGACTAAAAAATGTTTGCTGCTGCACCTTCCTGATACACTCTGGCCCTCTCCGGGTGAGGACCATATCACTTTGAAAACCACTGTTTCAAAGAAAGGAAACTATACTATTAATTTTATTGCCTGGTGGCCTTAATATCAGGACCTTCCAATATTGTTTTTCTAGTTTCATGTGTTCTGTTTATAACCTTTTATTTACACTATTCACCATGATGTGCACTAGTTCTTTAACACTTTTATATTCTGATGGGATGTTTCAATCTTTTTCACATTACTGAACTTGATTTTTGACACAACTTTGCACTGGTTTCCTTTATATTTTTTTGAAATGTGACAATAAGCATATTTCAGTTTAGTGAGCATTTGATGTGCTGCAGTTACACTTTTTGTATTTGGATAATTTATAAATCCTTGCATTCTGTATCAGTACACATTATACAGAACAAAGCAATATTTTTTAACACAGGGTGAACTGGACAATCGGTATTTAGCCTTGCTGATGGATCCTTCTTCTGAATTACACTTTTCCCAACCAACTATGGTCAAATGCTTTGATCCTATCAAAACATGCCAATCGCCTATGCCTTGAAAGGTTTTTTTCCCTCAGCAAAGGCACAGTTTATCGCAAAGGTTAAAATAAAAAAAAAAAAAGGTCTGACATGGCTGAGGGGGTCAGCCTCTTTCAGCTGATTGCACACAGCCCACCTCATCTAAGTCTGTGTGAAAAAGCCCGTGGCTGGTGGTTGATTGGCCAGGTCAGGAGGCTCTGTAAGTATGCAGTGTCTGATTTGCAGTGACCTTTAAAGTAGTGTGATGGTGGTGCGGGGCTGGAAACTCTCTACTGGAGGTGAGTGGACAATTCATTGGTTCGAGACACTCAGTGGTTGTTTTCTTGTGGCTTTTACTGTTATTTCACTCTCTCTTTCTCCTTCTCTTCTAAACAGGGAAAGATTTCCGAGGCTCTGTTAGCTCTACATCCACTGTAAGTAATGGAGCTCCTCGGGGACGTAAAAGGTCCTGTCCTTATGCAACCTACATTGGCTTTTTCGTTTCCCACCACTGTCTGGATACAGCTTGACTAAAATCCAGCCACGATTGTTGTCCTCTGTGTATGGCCCTTTTTCCTCTTCCCTTTGGCGTTTTCTTTGCACACTGTACAATGTCTTCCCCTTGACCTGAATTGAGCAACCAACGTTTAAAAATAGAGTTTACATTTTGCTCTACTTGCTCTTTTTTAGTTCCGTGCTTTTATCCTGTCTTCCTGCCAGTGATTCAAAATATAAATATAGTTCCTTTCAGATGTTTTGACAAAACTGTTTAAGGCTTTACCATGAACGAGCTTGGCTGGATAAAAGAAAATAATAAATAATCAGAAAAAAAGCTTAACGAAATTGGAATAAAATGTTTTAATACATTGAATCACACAATATGTTTGTTTTAAGTACATTTCAGTTTAAGGTATACATTTATGCTTTGGGTACACCACAAGATTTCTGGTATGAAAATGTGTGTCGAGTCTTCTTGAGAGAATAAATGGAACATGCAATTCAATGAATGCAGAAACTTTTCAAGTGATGCATACTGTCACAACTGAAGGTTCTACCCAAAGACACAGCAAGTAGACAAATGTTTATTTTGTTTACAGGGGCAAATGGAAGATGAAGAGTGCTGCAACTGAGCTGTGGTAGTGCAGACAAAGGGCATGATCTATTTTTTCTTTATCATTTCGGGAAGGTTTTGCACCCACACTGCAACAATTTGAACACAATGTCAATTTACATGGAAATTTAATTTCTTTCAGATTGAACTGTCGAGACACAACCAGCATGCTCACAGTTTTTTGGAAACTTGCAACATCAAAAAAGTTAAAAGGGTCATTTTATACAGCTTTTCAACACTTTCACTTGGGTCTCATTCCAAAAAACATTGTTTTCAAAGTTAAAATCTAGCTTTTCCTTGATTTTCTTACATTTGAATATGGGATCATATGAGCTGCAGCCATAATCTGCTTTGTCTATGTGAGCTGGACTGGCTCCGCCCACACATACCCATCTTGGAAAGAGTAGGAAGTACTTCCTCTCATGGTGCCATACGTGGTGTAACACATACTTTTTAAAACTTTAAACAAGCCAGCGAGTGCGATGATATATTTTCTTCTCTTTTGGGGCTTCATTACCATGTATGTGGATGGTTATGACTGTTGGAAAACCATTAGAAAGTGAATTGTGCATAATATGACCCCTTTAATCAATTGGCTTTTGTCTATAGCTTCTCAATGCAGACTTGCTTTATTGTAATGAGCACAAATCATAAATTGCAGTAGAGTAAGATTTAAAAAAATGCAGAAGTACATTTTGGATCGAAGACATACTTAGTGCTACAAGGACATTGCAAGAGTCACGGTCAGGACTCCGGAGATAATCAGCTAAAAGATGTACATTTTCCAATGTCTTATTCATATTAGTTTTGCTAACTCAGGCAAAATGTTATCAATAAAAGTGTACAACACGACACCTATTTTAGTTGGATAACAATTTTGTTGTCGCTCAAGTTTTCCTTTAAAAGAGTCGAGGGCAACAGCTGACTGTTAGATATAAGCGGGGAAGCTTTAAGCTGGGCTTTTCCACCACAACAACCCACTGTTAAAGGATTCAGTTGAAGCAGAGTCGGTTCCCCCGTGACAGAGCAGAGCAAAGTCTGGCTGCTGGGCTTCAGACAGAGACAGATTTAAAGATGCCCATTCAAGGTCACAAAGGTGCCCTGGACAAAATCTTACAGCTTTAACCGGACAGATGTTTATTTCCACCAGAAACCTGGTGCAGCAGAGTGTAATGGAAGGAAGGCAGGCATGCCATGCAGCTTCCCTGAAGGCTGAGTGATGAGCTTAAGCTTAATCAGCAGCCTCCCGCCAATGCTACAGTGACACAAATAAAGACGGGAGCCAGTAGAGGATGCAGAAATCCTGGCGCCTCTTTAAAAGGCAGCTCTGAGACTGCACACAATTTGGACACAATTGAAAGAGTGCAATGAAGATTTCATGATCTCATGGCAAACAGTGAGCTTGACAGCCTGGTTTGGAGTAATGCCACAAAATGTGTGTGATTGATTCACTGATGTGCTCATACTGCTCTGTACTGAACATTAAAAAAAAGGGCTCTGAAAAATGCCAGCGGTGATATGACAGTCACATTTTGTGGACATTTAGTCAAGCATCCTGTGGGAGGAACACTTGTGATGAAAATAAAATGTTTTGTTGTTTCCTAAATGCAGTGCGGGGCAGGATGGAGCCTAGAAAAAAAGCCCCCCAAATTGGGGAGACTAAACAAGTGAGGAAAAAATCAACTTTTGTATTTCAATGATGAAGATTTGACAGAATTGTGACATGTAGTAGATCTTCAGCCATTGGAGTAAATTCTCTGAAGAAAAACTGAAAGAATTTTCCCTGACATCAAATAAATGAGGAGCTTTGCTTGTCCTCAATTGGGAGTGTATTACATCACTGGTTGATTAACCAAGCTAAAAAAAAATAAATAAATCCTTCGACGTGTGGTGATGTGCTCCACTCAGTGGTTGACCTGTTAGCACTCCCTGAGCTTGGTTTGTCTCCAGTCAGTCCAGTTTCTGGTCCCACAGTCCAAATATGTGCATTTGAATCTAATGGGTCGCCCTAAATCGGTTGTTGGTGTTCAATTGTAGGCCATATTTGTTACCTGTGAACAAGTGAGTACAACTCATAGTGACCTGTACAGAGTGTTTACTGGCTCCATCCATTATTATTTGTGATGACCTCCAAACTGTGATCCTCAATTGGAGCATGACAGATGGGAGGAAGAATAGTGGCATGGTCCTTTACTGGGCAACTAAAATAGGTAAGCCAGTTGGTTCCCCATTTTAAACATGGCATCACTTTTATTGACATGTGCATTTTGATATTTTATCACGCCTGTTTTAACAGTTATTTGCCACCCAGGATTTAGCATCCTTTGTGAAAATTACTGGCAAAACTGTAAACCAGTTGCCTTTTCTATATACAATCCATTGCTTGTTCTCAGAGGTCTATCTTTACAACCATTACTTATTAAAAGCCACCTACTAATAAAAACTGCGAAAACTTTTAGACCGAATATACTCCAATAATTCAAGGCTGCCATTTAATGCATAAACATGACATTAATCCATACGTAAAACTGCAATGAAGAAAATCAAGTCAGAACCAAAGGAAACAAGAAGGCCGTTGCTCGGCTAATCCCCCGCCGGAGGGCTTTATATTTTCTCACAAAGCCAGCTCTAAGGCAGCACACTTGGTACACTAGAGGGTGTTCCATGGGTCCTAGTAGATAATTATGTAGAATCTGAAAGGTCTTCTTCATAAGCTATGTCAAATACGTCTCCAGAGCCCAAAAGGTGTTTTTATGCACTTAGTGACCCTGTGACCTGATATGCAAATTACGTCATGGTCACCATGGTGCCCCTTCTCCCCAGGTGGAGTGTCCATGTGTGAAGTTTGGTGACTGTGGGCCCAGGAACTGCTGAGAAATGAGGAGAAATGTTTATATTGTAAAAAATACATGTATTTTTTACGGAGCCCCTCTGGTGACATTGGTGGAAAAAAAATTCTTGTTTAATCGCGTGGCCACGCGTTATTAAGGCGTGGGAACGAGATAAATAAGTCGTGGCCACGCGTTATTAAACTGCCGTCAAGTGAATTTTAACTGCGCTTTTATTAACACCTTTACGGTAAAACACAGGTCAACGTACGGCCGCAATGCTGACAGAAAGACAGATGGTCTGATTTCAAAATGCAATAAAACGGAATCCTTCATAGGTTTACACCCAATTTCACTTCAGCGCAATACTAGGCATACTCCTTTGTTACTACAAGAAATATGAAAGAACATTGCTGTAGAAATTTGGAGAAAAGTACTCGAATGTGTTGATCGAAAATGATGGTCTCATCTAATTTCAAACTGCAATAAAATGGAATCCTTAATAGGTTTATGCCTGATTCCACTTCAGGCAGTACTAGACATACTCCTTTACTACTGCAAGCAGCATCAAAGAATATCACTGTAGGAATTTGGAGAAAAGTACTTTTAAACTTGGAGCAAATTAATGAAGGCAAGACCATTATTTTCGACCAACAGATCCAAGTTTGACATTACTTTTCTCCAAATTTCTACAGTAATATTCTTTGATCTTACTGGTACTGGTAAAGGACTATATCTAGTATTGCACTGAAGTGAAATCAGGCATAAACCTATGAAGAATCTTTTTTAATTGGAATTGGAAAACAGGTGAGAAATCATTATTTTCGTTAATTTGCTCCAAGTTTAAGAGTACTTTACTCCAAATCCCTACAGTAATATTCTTCGATATTGCTTGCAGTAACAAAGGAGTATGTCTAGTATTGCCTTGAAGTGGAATCAGGCATAAACCTATGAAGGATTCCTTTTTATTGCATTTTGAAAACAGGCGAGAGATCATTATTTTCAACCAACAGATTCAAGTTTAAGAGTACTTTTCTCCAAATTCCTACAGTAATATTCTTTCATATTTCTTGTAGTAGCAAAGGAGTATGCCTAGTATTGCACAAATTTTTTTTTCACCAGAGGGGCTCCGTAATTTTGCCACCATGACGAGCAAACTTCAGACCCTACCAATCTTCAAGGCCAAGGTCAAGGTCAGGTCACTTGGTATGCTGGAGGGTGTCCCCAGAGTACTAGTAGGTGTGTATAAAATTTCAGAGCCCTAGCTCAAAAACCTAGGCCTCCAGAGCCCAAAATGTGTTTTTAAGCACTTCGTGACCCTGTGACCTACTTAATATGCAAATTAGGTCAAGGTCACCATAGTATCCCTTCGCCCTCTGAGATGTATCCACATGTGAAGTTTGGTGACTGTGGGCCCAGGAACTGCTGAGAAATGAGGAGAAATGTTTTTATGAAAATCCATGTATTTTTTTACGGAGCCCCTCTGGTGACATTGGTGAAAAAAAAATTCTTGCTTAATCGCGTGGCCACGCGTTATTAAGGCGTGGGAACGAGATAAATAAGTCGTGGCCACGCGTTATTAAACTGCCGTCAAGTGAATTTTAACTGCGCTTTTATTAACACCTTTACGGTAAAACAGGTCAACGTACGGCCGCAATGCTGACAGAAAGACAGATGGTCTGATTTCAAAATGCAATAAAACGGAATCCTTCATAGGTTTACACCCAATTTCACTTCAGCGCAATACTAGGCATACTCCTTTGTTACTACAAGAAATATGAAAGAACATTACTGTAGAAATTTGGAGAAAAGTACTCTTAAACTTGGATGTGTTGATCGAAAATGATGGTCTCATCTAATTTCAAACTGCAATAAAATGGAATCCTTAATAGGTTTATGCCTGATTCCACTTCAGGCAGTACTAGACATACTCCTTTACTACTGCAAGCAGCATCAAAGAATATCACTGTAGGAATTTGGAGAAAAGTACTTTTAAACTTGGAGCAAATTAATGAAGGCAAGACCATTATTTTCGACCAACAGATTCAAGTTTGACATTACTTTTCTCCAAATTTCTACAGTAATATTCTTTGATCTTACTGGTACTGGTAAAGGACTATATCTAGTATTGCACTGAAGTGAAATCAGGCATAAACCTATGAAGAATCTTTTTTAATTGGAATTGGAAAACAGGTGAGAAATCATTATTTTCGTTAATTTGCTCCAAGTTTAAGAGTACTTTACTCCAAATCCCTACAGTAATATTCTTCGATATTGCTTGCAGTAACAAAGGAGTATGTCTAGTATTGCCTTGAAGTGGAATCAGGCATAAACCTATGAAGGATTCCTTTTTATTGCATTTTGAAAACAGGCGAGAGATCATTATTTTCAACCAACAGATTCAAGTTTAGGAGTACTTTTCTCCAAATTCCTACAGTAATATTCTTTCATATTTCTTGTAGTAGCAAAGGAGTATGCCTAGTATTGCACAAATTTTTTTTTCACCAATGTCACCAGAGGGGCTCCGTAATTTTGCAACCATGACGAGCAAACTTCAGACCCTACCAATCTTCAAGGCCAAGGTCAAGGTCAGGTCACTTGGTATGCTGGAGGGTGTCCCCAGAGTACTAGTAGGCGTGTATAAAATTTCAGAGCCCTAGCTCAAAAACCTAGGCCTCCAGAGCCCAAAATGTGTTTTTAAGCACTTCGTGACCCTGTGACCTACTTAATATGCAAATTAGGTCAAGGTCACCATAGTATCCCTTCCCCCTCTGAGATGTATCCACGTGTGAAGTTTGGTCACTGTGGGCCCAGGGGTTGCCGAGATATAGGTAGAAACGTTCGAACGGACGGACGGACGGACGTACGGAGACTGTTTCAAGATCCCCCTTCGGGGCCTATCGGCTACGGCGGGGGATAATAACTTCAGTATTAGGTCAAGGCTATTTGATTTATTTGCAATTAAAAAAAAAAAAATCATAAAAAGCCTTAACGAAATCAACAATTTTTTTGTGTCCAATGCTGATCACTGACAAAGACACACATACTCTACCTTATGTATTCTGAATAAAATTGTATATGAAAAGGCAACACTGATGTTCTTGAATCTAACCTATGGACGTCTTTGATCTGTCTGTTTGCTTTATTATGCTACAATGAAGAGTCAGGCCTGTATATGGTGGACGAACAGCATGAAAAAGAATGTGGCAGTTAGCGATTTCACTGGAGCCACAAAACAGCAAGAGTTTTGGATTATGTAAGAGGAACATGAAATTCATATGCATTCAGCATTCAGTACAATACATCACAGCATATAACACTCTACTGACAGGTCTTAGGTATTCAAGGTTCAATTTATTGATGGATAACCTTGACTTTTATGGATTTTCAGACCACGAGGATGTTTTCTACAATGTGGAAAGTATATTTTCCAACAAAATACTCATTCTAACCTGTGTTTTTAAACAATTTTGTATTTTGACAACTATATTCACAGATTATGTGTTTCTTCTCATAGAAGGCACTTCACAGAAAAATTTAAAAATATTATTTCATATCAAGCTGAAACTTAAAAAGGGAACTGAACAGAAAAGAATCATTTAACTTCTGAGATTATGGGATTTGTTTGAGTTTAGCCAAATTGCACCATGAAGCACACACAGACCTTGACCATCATCCTGTTCCGTTTTTTTTTTTTCGATGGAGTTTGGGCACATGTCAGAAGCTCAGTTATTTCAGCTCAAGTTATTTCAAGACAGTTGTCCAACAACCTGTGTTTGTTTGAATCATTTAGTGAGTGTTACAGATGTCAAAGTGAACTGATATAGAGTATGAAAAGAACCATAGAGAATGGACAATATAGTTTATATAAATGTCAATGTTACATGTTTTGATTGTGTGCAGCCTTTCCTTGTTTTGTAGATTATTCTGGTTGACCACTGGTTTTATCATGTACAAAGGTCTGCAGAACATTTGACATTGTCACCACTGAGCTGTCATGAGAAAAAAAAATATTAAAAACTAAATTAACTAAATTAAAAACTAATAGCATTTTGTCTTCAATTCAATGGGTACAGAGTCCTTCGTGAGCATCATTCTCAAGTGCACCTGCCTCTCACCTTCCACATGTGCACGCATACATAGAGTTAATGTGTGTGCATGAGGGCAGTGACCCACCGCTAAAGGAGGTGGAGGTTTCGAATGACCATGGAGAGACAATTGCAAACCCCAAAACATTTAACTCACCTGGAGTTGGATGACAAGCCAGTTTGTCTGAAATGTCAAGCTAAAGTATCTCCTAAAAGGCAAAATACCATGAACATGTTCATCTGTCTTCGCCTCGATCCTCCTGAGTATTTTTACCACAGCATAGACAGGGAACTGCATGAACAGAAAAAGTTTGTAAATACAACCTTTGTTGTGTCTTGAAAGTTGAAGGAATAGTCAGCCATTTGTTGTGCCGGTTAAGTGAACTCCTCTGCACCACAGCAGTGAACCCGTCACTCCATTCAGCAACAACTTGTAAACAAAACACAGTTTGTCACTTATCCTGTATTGATAGCAAGCCTTGATAGCTAGAGAGAATCACTAGTGGACAGACTGTGGCTGGATAGTGGTGGGCAATTAATTTGTCAATAGTCTGAGAAATGTATTGAAAGGTAGAACCGATGACTATTTCTGATACTCTTTAAAAAAAAAAAAAAATTGAAAAACATGCAAATGCAACATTCTGGTTTGTGTAAGGTTTATTTTTTTTGCAAGTTTTTTTTTCTTTTCTTTTTTTTTTTTTTGCACTTTAACTGTTGGAGTTTCTTACAGACTCTGATTAGTTATACAAAGCTAACAGGCTGTAACTGGGCATAAGTAGCAGGAGAAAAATTAAAACACATCAGCCTTGTCGTGTCTGGACCTTCCTGAAGGTCAGAAACATATCAAAATACGCCATAAATGATGTAAATGGCCCCACAGTGATGCAGTGGTTAGTTCTGTGGCCTCACAGCGAGAATATAATATCTTCAAATACCATGGCTATGGCTTTCTGTGTGGAGTTGCACATGTTTTCGCTCCGTTTGCGCTTGGGTTTGGTTTCCTCCAGGTTCGCCGGTGTCCTCTCACAGTTCAAGAACATGCATAGGTGAACCTATGTTGTCCCAAGGCATGACTGGCAGTGTGTGTGTGGTCGTCTGTCTTGCTGCGTTTGCCGTGTGATCGATTCACAATCTGTCTGGGGTGTAACGTATCCTCACCCGTTAGTTCGCTTGGATCAGCTCCAGTGCCCTGCAACATGTGATTAGGCTGGACTCCAGAGGCTGTAAGGCAAACCTTTTTTCAGTAAGCTCAGACTCTCTTGGCGTTTTTCTACAAATTGTGCACTGTTCAGTTAATCGACTGACACACTTAGCACTATAGCACTATAGCACTAATACACCAATTTCCTAATACATTTGTTCATTGAAAACATACTTGATAGGTTTACAGACTATGTGTGCTCTCCCATTTGTGTAACATTCTGTCAAACCAAGTTTGACACAAAATACAAGCCATTATGGAATCTAAACCGAGTAACTCTCCTCTGATCTGTGCTGCACACGTTGGACATCAGGACCGTGATCATTGGTCTGTGCTCTCCAGGAATCTTTTCACCAGTTATTATCAGGCCAGAGACTTTTAGTGAGACCATGGTTGGCGTGTTAGTGGTTCTCTGATGAAAGCGGCAGGGACTGTGCGACCTGCTCTGGTCTATACACCTTGCCAACATCCACTCCTTTGCAAGCAGAAAGACACGCTGGTGCTCCTTGACTTCATCATACTTGTTGCCCTGTGTTTAACTGAAACTTGGCTTTGTGAATGTATCGCAGGCAGCACTCTCCCAGTGTGGGGTTTTAAACTCTTCCTACCAAATCACAGCACAGAGCTTTCAGGGAAAACAAAAGAAAATGGAGGCTGATTTTGCTTTGAAAGCCACACAGAAATCACATTGTTGAATAAGTCATGCCAACCTCACTCAACAAGCTTCATGACCTTCACAACCTTGTATTTGTTTTCTCAAATCTGTGTAACAAACACACAACAGCTGGCCCACCAATTTACAAATGCAATTTTGAGGTGTTCATTAACCCTAATCACACCCAAATGTTCTGAAACACATGCATGATATAAAGTCTTTCACCAGTGATAAACTGTTTATAAAGGACACCTATCCTCAATATACAGACATTCTTTGACATTGATAAACCTGTGCTAAGTTCCTGTGTATGTAGAACAGTACAATGAGTCACAACTGGAGTAACAGGCCTGTTTTGATTTTACTGACTGAACAATCAAGGAATATGTGAGTGGGTACTGGACCAAGTTCAAGCAGGCCAAAAATAAGATTTGACAAGCGAAAGAAAAGCTTCTAACATGATGAACTTTTTTCAGTTGAGGGAGATTTTCTGAACCGGCTACACCAGGGACATTTCAATACTATGTAGTGGTCAAATCAATGGTGTGTAATGTTTTGGTTTAGACAGTTTGCATCAATTAGTTTATTATTATTATTATTATTATTATTATTTGTCCCTTGCCCTATGGAAGGATTTTCAACCTATGTGACATTGACAGGCTAAACGACAATTTCCTGGGAATTAAATTCCCCCAAATTGCACTGTCACAACATTCCAAAATTGCCTTGTCTCATCACACATGTTTATCTTTCTTTAAGTTCTTTTTCTGGCTTGCTCTGACTTCATGTCTTGCAATTCTCTCATGTTCCGATGTCTAGTGTAACTACCAGTCTGGCTCCTATCTCCACAGTTTTGTTTGTTGTTCTCATCGCATGTTGTCTGCTGTCTTTCATCAAGCCTTGACTCCCAGTGTGTCTGTTTAAGTCCTCTGGTCTCTCAAGTGAAAACCGAAAAGTTCTGCTGGATTTTGGCGGTCTGATTACATGACAATTGGTGCTTGGAGCCACTGACAATGCAATGTTTTGAAAATGGCTCCGGAGGTCAAGCTTTTTGAAACTGCTCTGACTCTGTCTCTGTGTAAACTGAGGAAAATGCAACCTTTTGAAAGTTGAACTGCACATGTGCACAATGGCACATAATATACATGAAAAAAAACAAAGAACTTTCATAATTGTTCTGCACACGTGCAATTAGGCCTCCAGAGTGTCATGAGTGCCAGTCTCTATTCTCCTGGAAATTTGTAGATTTATAGTTGAGGGTCACTATAAAAGTCATCCAACTTCATTATCTGTCCTTAAGCACAGTCCACACCATTGTTAATGTTTATAGCGTATTGTTCTGTGTGAACTCATTACAAAAATGAACAAATGTACCCACTACTGGCCCAACATAAATTCTACATTGCTTTCAGTGTTTCTGCTATTTCCGTGTAACAAGACAACATTTTCTGAATGTTGCCCTGTAAGTCCAAACATTTTCTCAGATGAAAAAGCAAACACAATGCTTGAAACATTGACATGTTAGTGGGGCCTCAGTCTGTCCCGAGCGGAGACAGACTGGCGTACCTTTTTTTCCCCCATGTTCTTTTGTGAACTGCTTGTTTTCGCTCAGTACTCTTCCCTCAATTTTGCGTTTGGATTTCCTAAGTTCACCGGTTGAAAAAATAAACCTTACTTTGAAATAAAGTGGTCATGCATTTGGGACCTCCTTCAACATGCTGTAATAGTCATGCTTCCAGAATGCCTGCTCAAATGTTTACTAATCATGATCTGCTTTGAATTTTGTATTTTGCAGCCTTAACAACATAAAGCATGTCAAAAAGAAAGGTTATATTACTACCATTACTCTCTTGTACATCTCTGTAAATCTAACAACTTTGTTTCAATCCATCTTTTATAATGCAGCATCTGCTTTCTTTCCTCTTGAACTGCTCCTTGGTGGCAAAGCTCCTGAGGATGGGTTTGGAGTTAAACAGTATCCGTTGCAGTTTTAGTAGTAGTGTATGTTGCAGCTAATAAACACACACACACACCCACACCCACACCCACACACACACACACACACACACACACACACACACACACACACACAGAAACATATGGAGACAGAGGTGAGTGTACTGAAAAACAAATACAGAAAAACTCACACAGGATCATATAGCTTTAAATCCTATTCCCTTGCCCTATTATCCTATTCTCCCTTGGGAAATTGACATTATATTAGCATCTTTTTTTGCTTGAGTAATTTTAAATGTCATATCACATTCACCTACCCACGTTTATCAATTCCTGCCATTCAATGTGTGGTTCACTGTCTCGGCCAATGACATTTTACATATGAGCATAGATGTGGCATCAAGCATTCAACCATGAGTTTGGAAGACAATCTGCCATATCAATCTATTGAACCAGAGAAACACTATGTGTATAAATATTGAGGCCAAAGCATAGATCCTGCTGTTATCATGCCTTGTTCATAGCATGATTGCTTTCCATCGCCTCCAAGCAGCAATCCACTACCAATGCACCTCATTTTAGACAAACACACTCATGGGCACAAACACATTTCCCACTTTAACTACGTGGGTGCTGGATGTGAAATCTGAAGTCAGTCTGAAACTAGTGGACTCTTCCACTTCTTATCTTGCTGTTTTTGGGTGAGTGTAAGATACAGTCCTTTGAGCTTTGTTGGTAAACTCAGTGAATATGCTATTTACCTGTCCACTTCAACTGCGACAAGCTAATTCGACATGTTCATCAGTTGAAAACAAAAACTGTTTTTACTGCACTCCCCCTCACCAACTTTATCTCAAGCTGACATGGATGCAGACAGAGATAATAGCAATGAAGCAATACATTAATTTCCCTGCCGCCTGATGTTCAAGAGATATTTCCCAGTAGTTTTACTCTGCATCCCACTTCTCCTCTCTCAGCTCTTGGAAGGATCAGCGGAACATGCCAACACAGTGTTTCTGCATTGTCTTTGTTTTCTCACTTGCTGCTTTCACGTCTCAATCCAAGACAAGAGAGCTTAGTACTGTGTGGGTGTTGGGGATTGTACCTGGCACAGGACTTTAATCACTACAAAACAGCTTCAGCTGAGTCCATTTGTCTGAATCTGATTCAATCAGCCAAGCACGGTCATGCCAGACAAGAAGACAGTTTTGCCATCCCTCCACAGTTTGGCATCACAGTATAATGCTGTCTTAGGATAACAGTACTCAATTGATATCTGATGAAGCAGTGGCTATGGCTCAGTTGCTCCAGGAAGTCATCTTCCAATATCAAGGTTGGAGCTTCAATCACGTTCTCCATCTGTCAAAATGTCATTTGGCAAAACACTGAGCCTGAAGTTGATCTTAATATTGTGCAAGGAACTTGCACTGTAATCATCACCACTGGTGTGTGACTGTTTGGGTGAATGTAACACTGGGTCTGACCAAATTGTAAAATAAGCTTTTGAAGTCAACTTTTGTTTTTAACTGTACATTTTATGATATGAGTGGTGAAGTTAACCTTCAAAGAAGATCTTGTCTTAACAGTAAGGACTTTCTTGATGACTGTCAACCATGAGTGAATGCAGGTCAGCAGTCCAACACATAACACAGACAAGCAAACAGACTCACATTCACACCCATGGGTAACCAGGATCGGTAGTCATACATGAAGTACCTGGAGTTAACCTATGCGCGCACACGCAGGGTTAAAAATACAAACACTGAGCACTGGAGTGCAGCCAGTATTTTTAAAACAGGACCTTCTCACTACGAGGCAGGCTGCCTTTAAGTTTGTTTTGCTAAAGTCATATCACAGAAAATGTTGAATAATTTAAAACTATGTACCTCTCCCGAAACTATGTTTTTTTTCAGATTGTACAAATTAATTCTCAAGCATCATTAAGCAAAATAGTAAAAGTGTGGGGTTCCAGACGAAAAGGTTGTTGTTATTGTTTTATTGGGAATGTTATGCAAAATTGTTGTGATGATTGTTAGTTTAAAGAGCATGCCTACTCGTTTGAACCACATCTCAATCAGTTTAATAAACTCCTTCTGGACTAACACACAAACAAGGTTTTGCCCATCTCCATTTTGGAAATGAACTTCAAATGCCTGGATAAAATAAAGAGAGTTTTGCAAGGATTGTGGTATTTCTTTAAATCACTGCAGTTTCTTTCAGCATCTCAAGAGAAAGCTTTTCACATCCTCTCACTGGTTCAAGAAGTACATTCTCTTCTCTGACTTGTTACTGCTATAACATGTTGCTAGATATCCAGAGCCTTCCGGTCATATGGAACCAAACTCGGGTGAAATAAATGAACACTTGAGGTCTGCTTTAAATCTCCTACAACATGGCTTTTCTGCAACGGTCCAGTAAACTATAATAGCTGTTTCTTAAAAGTTTGTACTTTGCAAGCATTTTTTAACATACAGACACATTTTTTCAAAACTTTTATTTCAAGGAAGTTCATTTTAAAACATTGATTTCCTCCTGTATAGCACTCAAATACCCTAATGGCTAATTAGTGTTGCTTGAATTTACATGTATTGCTTTCTTGCTAAAAATAGTTTGCCCTGAGTTGTACTTCAGAGCTTTACTTGTATAAAACCATGTGTCTAATTTGCTTTTCATTTTCATCAACTCTCAGGTAGTGTGTGAGCACCATGCATATAAAAAATGGGAAGAAGTGACTCACAGTGTAATATTGGGATCTCATAAGACCACAGAAAGTTAGTTTATTTCTAAGGAAAGAAATCTTCATTTGTCATGACATATGAAGTCTGACTCAGCAAGTCTGAGCATCACACCCAGCAGGGAGTCCGCCAGACACTGCAGTCCCATGGAAATCCTCCCCCTTTCTGCCCAAAGGACTGACTCCCCCCCACCATGCACTCAGCCAGTCACCGATTGGTTGAGGCTCCCAGGATTTCACACCTTCAAACAACCCACTTCATCAAAAGCATTTGGAGAGATTCTCTCAAAAAGCTTTGCTCCTGCCCTTCGCTGGAGGAGGTGGGTTGCTGGAAGCCACTCACTCAGTGTTAGCATACAGCTAACACCAGAGGCCTGCAACCAGCGCGCAAACAAGTCATCCATGGACAACTTGTCCAAAAAACTGCAAACCCGGATAACTCGTCCACGGGATTGCGGGCAACTCGTCCATGACAATTTTTTTCAGCATTGTTGATTTGAAGGATTGAATTTCGAAGTATATTTAACACATTTGGAAGGATTATTAACTGTATCTGACACAAAAACATGAGATGTATCAATATATTTGACACAATAATAAAGTTACAACGCCACTTCATCGATGACATCTTTGAGTGATGCCTCCAGGTGCTCGTCAAAGTGTCGGAAGCTGCTTTCTGACACAATAACAAGCAGTGGGGCTCGTACAGTTAGCGACATTACATGGTTTTTCAGCATTATTACATATTTTTGATGGCTTATTAAAGGTTTTTGTCATGTTTTCCTCCTCTGAACTGCTGCAAGCTCTATTTTTGACGCCGCCATCTTGGATGTTTTGCGTTCTACTATTGGACCAGCAGCTTACATGTGACTCAAACGCAGTGCAGGTGCATTTGCATATTCATAGATTGAAAAGAGAAAAAAAAAATTGTTAATGAAATGACACATAATTTTAATGACACTATCTGGTTTCAAGCTCATTGGTCCTCCTCCTTATGTCTGATTTTATGTTCCTTGCTCTATTGTGTTTCACCTGTGTCTGAGTGCATCATTTGTCTGCATCTGGGTGCTGGGTTACATATTGGGTGTCTTCTGTGTGTTCTGGTTGTTGGTTTGGTTGCGTTTTCTTTGTAAGTGTCACGGTCTGTGTTCTGCGTGTGATATCCACTGATCCTCAAGACATTGTGACTTTGGTCATTTGGATTTTTGGTGTTGTTGTTTTTTGTTTGCTCCCAATAAAAGGAACTTCTGCTCCATGAACAGTGGTGTCTGGAATCCAGAGTCCTCCTACAAACCAACCTAAACAAAGAAATTTACTTTTGACATCGGAAAAGCACATGGAAAGAATTATTTTATTTTCTCAACATTTCCTGATAAAGAAAATACTGTGGCGGTTGCTAGGAGCCAGGCCTCTCACCCAAAGGACTCTGGGTAAAGGGGTGGGGTTTGGGGTCTCCCGCGCTGGGGCTTTTGTGGGCTGTACCAGTCCAGTTCTGTGTTCGCTACAATAAAGACGTGTTCCAAGATTCAGCTCTGCCTCATCCTTCGTCCTGCCACAATACTTTATTTTATTCATTATGCATTGATTCATTTTTTTATCGTATCAATCCCAGGAAACCAGTGTCCAAAATAGTGGCAGCCAACATTTAGAGCTAAACGACTATACAACATTATCACTGCATTATTACAAAACTATTCAAAGTGTGACAAAACTAAAAATTCATCATGCAAGTCCATTGCTTTTTGTGTGCAAAACCATTTGCCACATGTGCTGTGCACGTATCATGATACACGAGATGTGACCAAATCACAATGGTATTAAAACAGTTTGTTTTGCTTCAGAATAGCAGAATAGCCTGTGGTATTCATTTTGCATGAAAATAAAATGAAATTAAACACATTAAAAAAAGCTTCATGCTAATTACGTTGCTCTGTCTTCTTGAACAAGATCCAGCATACTGAGGTCCTGTGGCTAAGTGTTTACATATTCACAATTCAACTTCCAT
Source organism: Blennius ocellaris (assembly GCF_963422515.1). Classification (NCBI taxonomy): domain Eukaryota; kingdom Metazoa; phylum Chordata; class Actinopteri; order Blenniiformes; family Blenniidae; genus Blennius; species Blennius ocellaris. Next base: position 14,932,754 of record NC_137664.1, read on the forward strand.
CTGCCCTTACCTTCTGCTATTTTGATATTTATAGTGTTTCCAGCAATACATCACACACACAGTATCTGACTGAAAGCGCATCGCCGATGTTCTCCCTCGTTTATCAGATGACATGCAATTATGCAGTACAGTGGTGAGGCTGTGGCTGAACGATTGCATTCACTAAAAAAGGTCAGTGTCACTAATTAATTTTGCAGGCAAGTGTGTTATTAAAATATGAAGTTTATCATTTGAGTTAAACTGCCTCTGTTTGTTTTTTGTTTTTTTTGAGAGAATCACAATTATCCATGGAAGCATAAAGGTAATTGTCAACATTTTCCATGATACATACAAATTTATTGATTTTACTTCATCACAAAAAAAATCATTAGAATGTATATTAAACTACAAGACATCCATATATTACAGATGTATATATGTCAGGCCTTTTTTTTGTTGTATTTGTTATTTAAGCATATAAATCAGGAACACTTTGAAAGATGTCGTATTTCTGTAGATATTTATTGGTAATATAATTTAAAAAAATGTATGTATATATATAAAATAGAACACAAAGTAGAAAGGAAAAGCTAATGTTTCTTATCTGACCATTAACATGCAATTAGGCCATAATACTGGTTTACTGCTATCATTTAATGCTTGAGGGCGTTTTGATTTTCAGCCACCATTAGTATTTGCTTTTGCTTCTTCAGGTTTTTTTTACTGTTGTGTAGTTTGGACACCTGCAAGGTAGAGCTATCAAATTATTTGGTGTGGTCCCTTGACAACCAAAAGGAGGGTGGTTTATGTCGCCTAATATACCAGCACTGGGTTTGTAAGCACATATCAAAATGCTTTAGCAAACATAAAGTACCACTTCTTCAGATGGAGACAGACTACTGCAACTTGGTGCAAATTGAGCATAAGTGCGTAATTGGACAGCACAACTTGTTGCCAAATGTGCAAGAAACTTGTGAGGGACTAGAAAAACTGTTACCGAGATGAAGAACAAAAAAAGAGTGATGATCGTGCGCTAAAACCATGACTACTAGAGCTTGAAGAAAAAAATGCACAGGCGGTTCTGGCACAGTGAGCTGCTGGTCGAGGCCTATGAACGATTCAGTTATATCTGAGCATGAAAAAAAATCTATTCATCAATTATGGGAATTGGGAAGACTAAATCCTCATTTACACAACATTTTCAAGTGAAAACTGAAAACTTTTTGAAAATGGTCTGACTCCATCTCTGTTGAAAAACACAACTTTTTCTGAAATGCTGCTACTGCACACCGGCACAACAGCCATAATGAATAGTTCTTTTGTACATGTAAGTAAATGGACAATGATGACAACGAATGCCTCCAGTGTCATAACTCCCCATCCACATTCTCCTGGGACTTGATAGTTTTATAGTTGAGAGTCAATTCAACGTCGTTATCCGTCTATATGCATGACCATGTACTCACCATTGTTAATGTTCATAAATTTCTCTGCAGGCATGTGTTTATGTGGTTTCATACTAAGAAAACAACAAAAAAAACAAGACAGCACCCACTCGTGGACCCACATCAAAACTCTATCGTTTTACGCATTTCTTTGTCAACAGACATGCTTTTCAGAATGTTGCTATCCAAACAAGAGATTTTTTCTAAAAAACAAAAACAAAGTGTTTTCACTTAAAATGTGCTAACTGGACCAAATTATCGACTTACTGTTTTTTAAATTGGAGGTACTGGTTAAGTTTAACAGGGTCATTGCGGGTTAGTTCTTAATTCACCTTCAACACACATTCTCCTTAGCCAGTGTGTTGGCTGGCTTGTGTGTGTGTGTGTGTGTGTGTGTGTGTACTTTTACTGTTTATTTAACTGTGAGTGCATGTTTAGCTTTTTTTCAGTTTTTTCCTAACAGAATGGTTCACTGATTAATATTAATATTGACTCTAGTGATAAAAGGATTGTTTTCCATGTAATTTCCATCTGCCCTTCAGCAGGCCAGACAGCCAGCAGCGAGCACGCTGGCTAATCCTCCCACCTCTCTGCAGAGGCCTGCTTGTTCAGGTGATGGCATTATTTAGGCCAGCTGACATGGCTTAAACACTCTGCTCCCAACTACTACATCATAACCAGGTCATTCCAAGGTGAACATTGTGTGTGTGGATGCTGTAAAAAGCTTTGGGAGGAGGGGGGGGGGGGGGGGGGGCTGCTGACCTCTCTGGTCTTATGGTGTCATTTTGAGCTCTACATAGACAAGGGGTGCTTGTTTGGCTATGTAGTAAAATCAAGTCAGTTGTTCATGCAGCGCTTCATGAAAAATGACCTCATGGACAATAGCAACATCTCGAATCAAAGTAATCGCACAACTAGAGAGCCAAGCAAGTCCTTGAGTAACAGAGAAATGACAATCCCACCTGGTATGTAGAGATGGCATCCTTTCACAGGAAGCTATGTTGGGCTATCAAACCATGTATTATTTGTGTCTTAATCCTGGATTATAGTATTTTTCCTTTGCTCTATTAAGCTGTTCTTCCACTGGTCGGTGCCTGGCATCTTGAATTTATGTTACAGTGAACCATGAGATACATACAAAGTCGTGTTGGTTTTTTTATGTCTCCAGGGATTTTGATCGACACTTCTCTATATTATCATTACTGTCGAGATTTTTGAGAGTTTTCTCAGAATTAAATAATGATAGATATGATGCCTCTTCTGCATGGAAAAAAAATCTAAAGTGAAGACAATGTGAGCCATCTTTTCAAGACTTATCGGACAATATGCAATTTAAAATGTGAAGTAATCATCTGAATCAGTTACAAAATCCAGCTACACCAGCATATCTGTGTTTTTCTCAATGTGATATCGTGAACAACTACATAATAGCCTTGCAAAAACATGCAGGATGAGGGAAAAATAGGGACTGGGATGGATGAAATGTCCAGGCACATTTTACGACTGCCACTAAGACTGAGGCGACAACTGAGTTCCTATCATTCGCACCATTATCCTTTTCATATCAAAATTCCATCATAAAAATTCTAAATAAAAGAGTATAATAAATTAATCAATAATGATGTATTACATACAAAAGATCCACGTTAACCTATTAATAGCATTGTTAAACAGCCACATATTCAGACCATAACCAAATATAGGCTAAGACCAGAGCATATTTACAATGGGATGTATTTACATTATGTTGTATTTGCATTTACCTCTGAAAACATTATTAGAAAATAAAAGTTAAGTGTAGAATCATCATCCCTATCAGGAATGATTACACTTTGAGGCCAGGTGTGTGGGGTGGTGGGGGATGAGGATTCCCTAAATGACTTTTTGCTTGAGACACCCAGAGTGTCTGCAAACATCTCTGGTTGCAAGCATGATCGAGCCATGCAGTTTGTAAGGGATTACATCACTTATACGTAAGTACTGTATTATTCTATCAGTTTAAAAGCCTGATTAATAGCCACTTCAAAAACAAGACATTTGATCACTCTGTGGTCAGGCTAAGTGCTTCCCTAATGCAAGCTGGCACATCATCTACTACTCACATGGTGCTTTAACTTATATTGTAACTACAGCCATATTTAGCCACGTTAGGGTAGATCAGGCTTATGCTATGTGAGAATATAACAACCAAGGGTCAGTCTGCTGAGTATCCAACTATATCCTTAATTTGGGGCATTTGAACCCAGCACATGTTGGGGGTGACTGATGAAAAAGGCATAACTTAGAGGAATCTTCAGGATAAGGTAATTTGTCATTGTGTCAAGGGGGTTGAGTTCACATTAGGCCTGGCAATTATTCTAGTCATTAGGCCTAATTGTTGGAGAACAAAATGAAAGAAATGTCCAGAAGATGTACTGAGTTCTCTCTTCCAAGAAGGACGGGCACACACTAGAGTTGTGCACAAAAACAAGCTTTTGAGTGAATTTAGAGGCAGAAGTTGACCGAATATACATGTCTCATAACATCTATGACAAAAAGCAAGAGTGCAAATCGAACATGCCCAAAGTCCACAGGGACATTCATCTGCCAGTATTAGAAAATGAACCCTTCTGTTGGAACATGTCATTGCTAACTCTTGTATAGATTAGTCACCCTTGACAATAAACAATAGGGTACGTTTCCAGAAATACACCCCGATATATCAACACATTTTAATACTATAACACATATCATTAAATTAAATTAGCAAGACACAACTTGTTCTTCCTGTAGCTTCCTGCATTAAACTTTTTTGGTTGCATTTGCTGTTTCTACTAGATACTATGCCATACTTACACAAGATTGTCTTTTTTCCTCCCCTCTTTCCTTAGTGGATATTATTCACAAGCATGGACTAAAATGCTGAGTGAGAGACCGAAGTTGCAATTTCACTTCCAGACGTAGGGAAAACAGAGCTCCCAAGACGACCAGTGAACTTTCTTTAAATGCTTAAAAAAGAACAGTAGTTAATTTTACAGAGTCACGAAAAACATTTTGCATATATAGCGAAGACAAATGGTATTTATTTCTGTGCTAATATGAATAAATTTCTCATGAGACAGGTTTTGGAATAAACAACATAATGCACAGCGGACCGCGTAATAAAAATGAGATTTGGGGGGGAGGAAAAAAAAACAAGAACCAAAAAATGCAAGAGACAAAAAAAAAAGACAATTTAGAATGCAGCAATGACACTGGGCTTCAAGTCTATAGCTGTAGGAGCCAACATTGCACTTACATCTATCGCTTGGTACAAACATTGTCTTTTCTCATGCTCAGATGGTACTCAATGCTGACCTCCACATAAAAACCCAAACAGACAACACTTGATGTGTGTACATGTGTAGAAATGAAAATAAAGGGGTGGGGTGGGGGTAACTGAGTACCCAATTGTTGAGTGTCTCACTTTTATCTATAGAGGAGTTTGTTTATTTTTTTATTGTTCAGTTTGCTGTCCTCCCCTTTTATTTTCTTGCTCAGAAAGTTCCAACATGGCTTTGTGGGCGTCGGGGCTTTTGATGTGCTCCGTTGACTGTTAAGATTATTGCGATTCATCATTTGTTTATATTCTCATTGAGAAAAAGAGGACGCCTCTATTATCGTTTTATAATTTCCTGCCCAAGAGGTTACAGAAGGCTAGAGCCAACTTTTGCTGTGCTCTCACTCCCTCCCAGACTTCATCGTGAGCTCTCCAAGGCATGAGACGCTCTCTGTGAATGAGCGCTACTCAGATTTCTTCATTTCAAAAAGCTGAGCTACAGAGACTGACAATAGCAGGGGCTGATGTCACTGTTGCTTCAAGAAGGATGGAGTCCAAAGATGGCAGCTCTTTATTCTTTAGCTATTGAAAAGCAAAGCAGAGAGAAGAAATACAAAAGCTATTTATACAAGAGGTTCAATCATTTTTTTATCTGTTTTTGAAAGACTGTTGTGTATGTCCATTTCGATGTGATTTTATCAAAATATATCCAAAAGGTTGGAACAGTTGCATTTTTGCAACTGCTACAGTAGTTTTTGTTGACAAAACTCTGGAACAGGCCTTTCCAAAGTGTGGGAGGATCAAAGAAAAAAAAAAATCATTGTCATGGAGCTTGAACTACATCACACCCTCAGAGCTCTCACTGTGCTGCACATGCCTCTTCTCACACCGAGTTGTTTAAATGACTTCACAGTGTTCTTTACATACTAAAATAATGTTGTTGGACTTCATCAGCAATGAAATGCATGACTCCGCTTGCATTCATTTGATCATTTTGTCATTTAGATTATCCATCTTTTAATACAGTCTGTCACTGTCAAAAGTGTTTCACTAAAGCTTCTTTTAGAATTTGACATAAGGACAGTAAAAATACATTCAGTTTTACAACTGTTTTATTGGGATCATCAATACTTTTATCTGTGCTTGACCCATCCACTTCCTACATCCATCCATCCATCCATCCATCTGTCTTTCTTCTGTACCACTTAATCCTGTGCAGCGTCGTTGGGTGCTGGAACCAATCCCGGTTTACAATGGGCAGGGGCGGGGCACACCTTGGACAGATCGCCAGTCCATTACATACAAACACAGAGATATCACTACATAGAATTTAAATTCATCAATTCACCTCACATGCATGCTTTTCAGATGAATAGTTTTACCCTCCACTGATTTCTTTTCATAATTTGTTCTCAATAATTAATAAGAAAATAAATGTTGAAATGCGTCTTGTGGTTAACTCGGGCTTTAAATGGTCTGCATGAGGAATGTTGGTCAGGTTGTGATTTATCTATGTGAAAGACATCCCGTGACTGCAACAGGCTGAAGTTACGCAACCATCAGACGGCAGTTCGCCTCCACGAGACAGTAACTGAGTAGACAGCATTTTTTTGAAACAATTGTGTGGGAAGTTAAAGAGATGTCATCCAGATTGACCAGCACATTTTTTTCACAGTGATCATTAAAAAATGAAACAAGGTGGCCTGTGGGTTGAGTCAGGAATAAAAAAACAAATAAAATTATATATATATATTATTATATATATATATATATATATATTCTAAACTTCAGCCTTGCCACGCTTAGACTGCTTTGACATGTTCAAGCTGCTATCGTGATGGGCCTTGGGAAGATAATTTACCTTATAATAATTTGTGTTTCACATCTCTAAATTGAGGGTTACAGCTTCAAGACGTTGACACATTGAGCATGTATGCTTTGTAATTGTGTTAAATGTAGCATAAATTAATTAATTTATTACATTTTTAGGCTCATTGTCTCTCCTTGGAACACTGGAAACCACCACTCCAGAAAAATTTAGGATCCAAAGAAACACAAAATGAAAGACAGTTGACAGTTTTGGTTGATATAGACTGAGAGATGTTGAATGGGTGGGTGACACATTTGGACCAATCAATGATTAGTTCAACACCTGGCCCATCCTACCTTTACTTATTCAGAAGACAACTTGACAGTATTTTACATAAAAATAAAAAAGGTATTTTTAGTTCAATAATAATGGTTTCATAATGATGTGCTCAAAATATGAACTACTCCATCCTTATTCCATAATAAATGCAACATTTTCAGCGTTGTGCTGCTAAGCTGGGTGGCCCACCGACCCATAAATGGAATACACTTGTGGAGTGATTTTTCAAAGGATTTCACAACACAAAGCACTCTTCCATTGTTAGTTACATTCACCCATTCACACACTAAGGACTTCCACAAGGACATATTAACATATGCAGGATTGACCCTGCATACTTCCAACTGAGAGACAATGTATATAAGGAAAATGGGAACATCTTTGAATATTGTGTAGTTTGTCTCTCGAAGGATTACATTTTAATTTTTGGATACAGTGATAAACAAGCAATAGTTTTGTTAGAATGCTCCTAAACTCATCAACTAATTTACGCAAAGGCATATTATGGGGCTTGTGTGATTTATACAAACAATTATTCTTTTTTCCCGATGTAAATCATGGAACTACTATTCTTTTTAACAATTTTTCTTTCTCTTCAGGAATGTTGGAAGGACGTAAGATTTTACCATAGTTTTTGTTTTTTTAATTTGACAGTCCTTTTTGTCTATTTCTAAAAGGCTCAGCCTTAAAAAAAAAAAACAAATATCTTTTTAGTCACTATCACGCTACTTAATTTCTAAAAATGTATCTATTGTAACCAGTTGGCCATTAATCAATCAATATTCTATACCTTTGTACCAACTTGGGGTCAGAGGGCTTGACCCAATTCCAGCTGACATTGGGATGACAGTGTGCACCTTGGACAGGCTCCAGCTGTTAATAAATGTGTCAAGTTGAAAATAAATCTAATACCGTTCATGCAAAGAGGCAGTTCTTCGATTGATCTGCATTTGCTGCAAATCAAGAAAAAAAATGTGATTATAACACTGTAAGTGAAATCTGTTTTACTATGGGTGTTTTGTCCCATTTTGATTAATCCTCACTGTATTATTATAGCACGCAGATGTCTCTGTTTGTGGCTATTTTTGTGATAAACAGAACAATTGCGAATGAAATGAGAAACAAATAAAACACCAACGCATGGTTTAAATGTAATGTTTTCAAGTGATTATTGAGTAAAAAGTATAAGTAACAGCTGCAATTGTCAGATTTCTTTATTCTCCTTGCTTCAATTTTTGGCAAAGCCTTGAGCTGACATGATTTAGCATTGGTTCATTTGGGATTTTTATTTTATTTCACATACCATCCTGGCTTTTCTGGAACTAAGGTTGTTCAGAAAAAAAAAACTCCATTGAAATAATATTAATAAATAACTGAATCATTTGAAGTGAAGCTACTGTACATAAAAATGAGGTTAAATATCTCATGTGCACCTTGCAGCAATCCAAAGATTAATGCTTAACACAGACTCGCTACCGGCCTTTCAGTGGAGGCAAATATTTTGCCAGCTCATGACCCTGAGGAGTACTGTTGCAGAATTATGATGCTCTGCACAGCCCTGATACTGGGCAATAACATCATACACCTGTCATGGTGTATTCCGGAGGTGGCTATATACGCCCTGTCATGTTAACAACGCAATAAACGTGATGCAGAGGGACCAGGATGCTGTTGGGTAAACCATGTCTCCTGGTTTTGGTATGGAGTCGTCTTGTGTGTAGTCACGCAGGCCGCAGTCACAGAAGCTAACTTGTTGGATAAATGATGATGCCGGCTGGAGGCAGAGCGGGGTCATGCCATTGTCTGGAGAAGCCCTGTGGCTATGTCAACACATTCACTGCGGGATGTTGTGTTGTACTGTTGGTAACTGAGCTTTCATGTGCTTCAACTCTTCTTTTCTATTTTGTTGTCTTCTGATTAGGGTCCCCTTTAGGGACAAACCTCTGGCCAACTCCTTTCTGCCCTGCAATAATAATGTAGATCATCTAGGCTCCCAGCCAAATCAAATGAGGTTCCTATACCTGGAAGACCATCATAGGCATCTCTGCAATAACATAATCAAGAAAAATAAGGCTGGGCAAATATTTTAAGGGTTATCCAAGCTTAGTTAGCATACGCTTTCTGAGCTGTCTTACGGCAATATCACATCAGAATAATGAGGACAGATATATTCCAGCTTTGGAGACTCTGCATAGCAACCTATGGACATCTTTGGTTTAACTTGCAGTATAAGTCATTCAGTAGCTTGCAGAGAACAATTCCATATCTCCATATCAGTATATGTTAAGGAGGAATTACTCATGTAAGATCACTATAAGGACTGTTATATAATAGCCAACCACTTGAAGTAAATCCATGCAAAGAAATCTGTGAGACTGAAGGTCTGAAAAGGAATTTTCAGAGATTATTTGGTGAGGCCGTGACAGCAACAATGGTGCATAGACAAGATAAGCTCTACTCGGGACAGAATATAGGCATGCATCTATAGAAACACGATGAAATAAAGTGTTGTGAATTTCAGAAAATGGCATTCTGTACTGTATACTTTCTTAAGATCTATTTTCATGGTTCCATCCAAAGAGCCATCAATAACGTTTTACTCAAAGAAAAAAGAGAAATGACAAGAAGGTGACAGCCATGCTGAATAAACAAAGTGGAATGCAAATGAAATCCTAAATTAACCTGAAATACCTGCTGTTATAATAATAATAATAATGTGCAATTACTTCATTTTGGGATGCTTGGAATGTTGAATGCTAAATAACATTTGCGCAGCATTGTCCTTTGAAAACATCCCTGTTTCCTCTGCGCTTGCTGTTTTATCATCCTGTTCTCCTGAGATAATTGTCAGATTAATTTTTAGTCCAATATGCCATTTAGAAGCATCCGATTTCAGTACACTCATATTTCATCCAAATGCCTATTCAAAAGGTGACTGGAAATTGTCAGTGTAACAAGTTGTTATTTGCCCTATTGATCTGTTGACGAATGTCAAGGAGGCAGATTTTATTAATACAAGCCTATTGGAGGGTGAAACGCAGAAGGGAGGGAGATTAATGTAGAAATGCAGGAGGGGTGCTGATAATGAGGAACTCTTCTGCTGAGACCAGATAATGACTAATAAATCTCACCCGGTAAGTATTTGAATTTCGTTTGTCTTTGTGTAAGATTGTAAAGGGGCACTTTTAGCACAGTGTGTTATTTTATGAGCGTCTGGGAGGCAGGTGGCACGAAGGCAGTGCAAGAGTGGAGAATACTGGGATGTATTCAGGGCCTGTGTGCTTTATTATTTATGAGGAACAGACAAGACATTCGGTTTATGTTGTCACACTTACATCTCAATTGCTAATGCATTGCAGATGTGCTCATAATAATCAACTTTCAATGGAAGACTTTTCATCACTTCTACCATGTTTTTTTTTAATATAACCTACTTTTATAGGTTTATCTGTTTCATTAGACAAATTTCCATATTCAAATCTATAATATGTTGACAGATAATTATTGCTACACAATTCAGTCTTAACTCCTTTCAATAATACATTATTACCTATTCTTATAGTTCTGTTATACCTATCCTATTCCATTTTCACCAATTGGCTCCTGCAACATGTGGTATTTCCTCACTGTGGGACAAGACAATGCATACCTAATTTGATTTAATTAGTTTTAGTTTTTAAAGGTATCATGTTAACATGATACATGACCAAGACATCTGTTCATCTTCACTATCATAGTATAGATACAACCCTGACCTATTTTAAACTATTTACCTAGTGCTCACTTTATAAAGTGAAATTATTCACCTCAAACACTGAAGCCCATGAGCATTTCTTCATTTTCTATTACAACTGTTTTTTGGGGGTTTTTTTTAAATACAAAAATACTATTTAAAAGTAAACATACCACGAGACAATTGCATTTATAGGATGCTACCTTTACATTTCAGGTAATTCACATTCTTTCCTTCCATCTTCTGTGACTCTTCCTCCAATTCAGGGTTGCTGGAGACGGTCCAAGCTGGCAGTGGAAGAAGGCAGGGGGCACCGTGGGCAGCTCACCAGTCCATCAGAGGAAGGACACAGAGACACAGATAATCCTATTCACACCTACGTACAATTTGAGAAATTAATTATTAAGATCAGGACATGCAAACACTACACAGAAAGGCCCGGCCAAGAACTCAAACCCATGACATTCTCACAATGAGGCAAGTTTGCGAACCATCAAATCACTGTGATGCCTGTCCCTCAAATTAAGCAATACAATGTGTAGTCTCAAATACTACACCCACTACTACCACATTTAAGTTAATGGCATGCTACCATTTCAATGTTTGCGAAGCATGAAAAAGTGCTAACTCATATAGATTAAACATTAAGCATGAGCTTGCATTGTTTGGACTCAACCCCACTTTGCATTTTAACACAATAGTTTGCTTACTCTATCAAATAAAGAAGGTGTTACAGTCATGTGACTTGCTCTATGCTTGGATACGTTTGTCATTTCATGTGAAAAGTTTTTGCTGTTGAAATGTCTAAGATTTACCTTCTTCATCAGAGTGATTTAGTTGCTTTGTATGAATCCTGAAAGCCTCAGGGGCAGCCTCAAAGGCCTGGGGGCAAAGATTGTGTCTCTGAAAATCTCTCAAAAACGTAGACTGAATTTGCACTAAAGAAGCACCTCAGTCAGTCTTTGCAGAACTTTCTCAGGGACTGTATTTTATATAAGCTGCTGTTGAGCTACATACAAAGAATGAAAAGAGGGAGCAATTTAAATTTGACCTCACTTTGTAAATCCCCTGCCATAAGTAAGGAAAACAAGCACCACATTTTCAATTGGTTTGATTTTGAGGCAGATGTAGAAACTCAGGAGACATGCAGGCAATGCACAAATTCAGCTTTGACTGGGGGACTTGCAGGCTTTTGAAGTAGCACAGAGGCTGAGAGTGGAGAATCTATCAGTGTCGGGCACCTTTCAGTCAGTGTGTAACTGTATGAATGTTAAACAAGGCATTGTTGCAAGCAAGCCTGCATGCTCAGCAAACCTTCCCTGAATAAATAAAGCTTAAAATAGAGAGATGAAGACATGTGACGAAGGTCATGAGACAGATTCCATGATCTTGCAACTTCACATTACACACCGGCTGCTTGCTGAGACACCAAGGCAGCCCATTAAATAGAATTTAATATAAAGAAAGAAACAGTATTTCAGGGGCATAAGCCAAGGCTTTGGCAGGAAGGAACTGCATTTCACAGAGTGCTGTGCAACTTTGTCAGGTAAACGTGACTGTTAGGGACAAGCAAAGATTGATGGAATCTTTTTTTCCCCTTGGCTCAGCAGTCTTTGATTTCCACAACACGGGAGAAGGAAGGAGAGAGGGAACGAAGGAGGAATGATAGATAGGAATTCATGTCATTTATATCCCTAGGTCAGTCTATCACACAACTGAGTGAGAGAGAATGAGAGGCGGGGAAAGAGAGGGATCGTGAGACACGGCTACAGTCTTAAAATACATGAAATGTCTATGTTTGCAGCAGCAGCCTCCTGTGCAATTTTCCGCAGAAAACCGGTGTGTGGATTCAAACATTTCTGTAAAACACAAGTGCAGCGATTCATTAGCATCTGTGTGCCTTTGTCTGATTGAATGAAGCAACTCCGTTCCAGTCCTTGAAGCATAACCGTGTAGTGCTTTTCAATTTCCACCTATTGCTTGCCTCGCCATCAAACATTTACTGGGAGGCAATGCAAGGAAGATGATTTGGGTTTAAAACAGAAGTGGTTCTCCTGATAATTGCTTCTGTGGAGACATTGATTGATAAAAGCCCTTAGGGTCGACTGGCCAGACTGAATGACAGGCTTTTCCAAAAACAGAGACACAGTGGCTGCTGGAACATGCCATTGCCTATTGAATTATATTGTATTTTTTATCGTATTTCAGTTGGAGTTAGTGGCAGCATCTTTACTCATCTGTACCCGTGCATTCAGTGCACAAGTTTAGCAGAGATATGCATTGTTATTTTTGGGGTCATGACCTCACAGTTGAGAAAAACCTAACTTTTTCACACTACCGTAGATCTACAGAGCAGCAATTTATCACAGTCTATCTTCTATAATCCAGCATGAAAAACATGTTTCCATTTGATTAGAAAAAACAATTAGCTATATCTAAAAGATACAGATTTGGCTCTTATCTGTCAAAGGCGTGTGAATAATTTGTGGGATATTCATATTCTTCATACTGTGAGGGTTATGGTGGGTAACCCTAATATGTTGTTATAATTGGAGCAATTGTTGACACGTGTTGAATATACTGTAGTACAGGGTATTTGTAGAATACACTTTAAATGATAAAATCTTTTTCTAAGAACATGTTTTTAAAAGCAGCTTTCGTTGAATGAGTATTTGTTTTTGCTTCTACATTTTTTTCTCTTGTCAAAGTCAAAAATTATTTATAGTCACTGGCATTTGCCAAAAAACTCTTGTAGAAACACTCACCTGTCTCTTCATTATATGTGCCTGTTCAAGTACTTGGTAATGCAAAAAGATCATCAGCAAAACACTTGGCAGGGACTCAATGTATTTAGGCACGTAAACATGGTGAAGATGAGCACCTGAAATTCAAACTGAACATAAGTATAGGGAAGACATATGACTTTAATGACTCTGAACATGGCGTGGTTGTTGGTGTGAGGCAGGGTTGTTTGAGTATTTCAGAAACTGCTAATCTACTGGGATTTTCATACAAACACAGAACGAGACGCACACACTCGCATTCAGATCTGCAGGGAATTTATAGTCACCAATCAAGCTCAAACACGTGTTGTTGGACTGATGAAAGAAACAAAAAGTAGCCAAAGACAATTACGAAGAACATCCAAACCACCACAACAAAAAAACAAACAAAAAACAAACAAATCTTCTCGAAGTGGACCTGAGGATCTGACCTGGAGGTGTTCTGGCTGTGAGGCAAAAGAAATAGTGTGGAGTGATACTCCTTTTGAAACCTTTGTTTCTGTAATTTCTTACTCTTTGGTTTCCGGCTGCTGATTTTGTGCTGTAGTCCTGGCAACCATTCTCAGATTCTCTAAATCCCCTTGTCTCTTTTACTCCCTTGCTCTCTTCCCTTCCATTTCATTTTTCATTGCTCTAAATTTTAACGTTTACCGGGCAAAATGATTCTCCCAATTCCAACTCTTGAAGAGCCGTTACCCCAAAATCAAATTGAGACGAGTATCACTCAATTGCTTTTTTGTCTCCCCTCTAGCCTTGTTCTCCCTCTCCTGCTTTTTGACTCTCTCCCTCGTGTTCCCCCCCTTTGTGCCTCTGCTCTCTCTGTGTTCATGAACCTGCCCGACTTTCTCATTTGAGTGACATGCCTTACAATCTCTGATGGATTTTTTTTGCCTCCTGTCTTTTTTTTTTCCACCTCTCTCCTCCCACACACACACGCACGTGCACAAACAGAAATTTGATGTTGTAAATGCTGCAATTGTACATCTTACCACAGCCAGAAATTGCTTCCATGCTGTTTCCCATCCATCCCATTCACTGTGCAAACATGGACTATGAGTGCCACCCGTCCAATTAATCGGCCATTTCCTCGGTGGTTTGTTCGTGCAGATTTAGAGTCCAAAATGAGAACGTTCAGGTTCATATTTACACAGGCAAACAATTGCCACATCCCTCCACAACATTACAGCAGCATGTTAAATGACCTGTCAATTGTGTCTCTGCAGCCAAATCCTATAGTTGCCATAACCAGGCTAATTCTGTGTAAGCCCATAAATTGGATCCCGCTGCGGAGAAAAACCCACGAGCTGTTTCTGCACGTGCTCATCCGCAAGACACATTACTCATCTGAGTGTTCATCCACAGACTGAAGACATCAACCATTTCCCATAAGTGAAGAGTTTGTTCATATGCAAATGCACCTCTCCTAATCCTTATTATTCTGTATTTGCATGCAGCTCGAAGATCTTCCCCCCCCCCACCTGCTTTTCATCATACAAAACAAAGGTGTTTACACGACCGCAGCAAGAGATTTCAGGCACTGCAGAAATGCAAATTGCACAACAGTGAAAGTCAGTAGCCACTAATCCATTTGCCATGCAAATTCACATTGCTGCACCTCTTTCACAAAAACCAAATTAAATGTCAAGACATGATAAGGTCCTGGGAAGCTTGTAATATTGCATTGAGTAGGACAGATGTCCATGAAATAAACATCTCGTCATTGAATCATCATTACAACAGTTTAATGACCACACAGAAATGTGATTCGAATTCTGGAGTCAGATAACATTATTTGGCTCTCATCAACATGTCAACATATGTGAAAGTTACCTTCTACTAACCAAATATTAAGCTTTCATGAAAACATATGGTGCCGGTCTGTATATTTTGACCAATAGATTTCTACATGGACCCAACCCATAAACATTGCACTGTGCAAAAGCAAAAAAAACAAAAAACAAAATCTAAATTTACATTTTCGAAAATGTCAGATCAGGTACAGGACACCCTCTCGTGGATGATGCTATTACAGAAAGTCTAGTAGAAGACTAGATTAGGGACTATACAAGATTCTGGAATATCCTTATATGATGTACAAATGGATTATGTTTTAATAATGTTTCCACAACAGGAGAATGCTCCTGAATTAAGGGTAGAATCCCTTTCAACCATAAAGTATTTCTTCAGGCTCACACTAGTGAGGTTAATATCTCCCATTTAATGTTTGCATTTATCTATGAATTTATTCATAACACTTGTGATCGTTTCCTTTTCTCGCATCTCAGACATGAGTTGCATTTTAAGCTTAACTAAAGCTCAGAAGTATTCAGTTGCTAAAAATTGGGATAATCTACATAAATGTTCACTGCATGACAGCTGTTTTGTAAAGTTGTTTGCCCTCACCAGCAACATAGCAACTCCATCTGTGTACACTGTGTTTCCCTTTGATAACACCTGCCAGTATAACTATCTATGTCATAATTGGTGAGCAAAAACAGATGCCTTCATATTATGAGCTCAAGCAGACACTCGAACTATGGTGTAACATGCCGTCATGTAATATTTCAAGTGTGAAGTAAATGAACATTAAATTAACATTTTGTTGAAAGCACAACATACATACATGAAGGAAGAAGTTTCAAATGTATTCAAATTCTAGATTGGACCCTCAGCTGTTAATATGGAAGCCAAGGTATACACCAAAAAGTCCACATATTTCTACAGTCCAAGTCCTGGTCCCATGTCCCAATATTGCAAGTTTGTGCTTATTATCATTGATAAAGGTATGGCACCGCACTTTGAAGAAACAATAGTTACATCTTTCTCAGCTTTCTGGAGATAGTATTGCAACGTCGTGCAAGTGTCATACAATTATTGCATGTAATGTATTTTCAATTAGATTTGAAAGCAGCAACCAGAACATTGTGTTTGAATTTAACACCGCGTCTCATTAGTAACAGCATTAATAGAAATGATATTGCCAACCAACTAACCTCAGAGCTCCGAGCCTGATTAAGATTAATTGTAACAAATTAAAAATGAGTAGTTGTTGGCGGGATCATCGGTTTTTGTTTGAGAATCATTCAACAATTCAATGTATTTAGGTTTATTGCTTAGGGTACTGAAGTGGGACATTTGCACACGCATGTGAGCCACTAAACTATATGCCAACAAACATAAATCTAAACAACATCCTGATTGATTGACCTATGTAAATTATGTCTCAAGTCAACTTGTGATTGTGTACTTGTTGTGTAGGCAGAATATTCGACATGTGTCGCTCGTTTAAAAGCTGTGAGGCAGCTTACCTGAATGGTCTTCTTTCTTGCTTGGCCTGCCTCTTCATGATAGAGTGAGGAGCTCAACCATGTGGGAGAAGCTTAAAGCAGAGGCAATAAGCTTGAGGAACCAGTTGAGGGGTTTCTGGGATCTGAGTGGGATTCCCTCTGGTTCTTTCCCATTAGAAATCTTCCAGGCATGTCCAACTGGGACATGGCCCTGAAGCCAGCTCAAAACCTGCTGGAGAGATTACCAACCCGAATTGTTGAAAGTTTGCGTGACTAAAAACCCATGCAATCTTGATAATATGACATGGGCAACCTTAAGAAAGCTGAATATCTGTGTGTTGCCCTTATCAGGTAAGCAATGTTTCTGCCCTAGTGGTGATTTGATGCCCAGTGTCATGTGATTATTGGTTTGAGCTTTGATGTGCGGTGCTGCCGTGGTTAAGTTGTCAGCCATATTGATTTACTTGAAGCAGCAGTGTAACTTATCTTTGTTATATGTGTTTGTTCATGGAGAAACATGCATCTGTCAGTAGAGAGTGTTGTTCCAGGAAAAGTTTCTGAAGTTTGATAGGATCATTTCAGTCTGGTTTCCACCCTCATCACAGCGAAGAAACAGCCCTCATCAAAGTCACCAACCAACAAACCGATCTCCTGATTATACTGGCTTCTGGACTTTTATTCATCCTCCTCCTCCTTGGTCAGAGTGCAGCATTTGGCACAATCTCCCACTCCACCCCTTTAACAGATTAGCTTCCTTTGGACTATCCAACACACACACGTCGACTTGTACAAATTATATCTCACTGTTCGCACTCAGTCCATTCAGTAAAATCTTTTGGATCACAACTATCTCCTCTCTCATCCGTTGTCCCCTAGGGTTCTGTTCTAGATCCCATCCTCTTCATTGCCTCTCTCCTCCATCTTGTTCATGGTTCTACAGATAACACTCATTCCTTCCCGTCCACCTTTAGAACAAGCATATTTAAACCTATTGATGTTGGTATTCTGCAAATAAAATATTAAATATTAAACATGGGAAGCTTTTGTCTCTCATTTGGAGAACTGTTGGCAATCTACCAAACTGCACTTCTCAAAGGGAGATCAGAATAATATGCATGTGCACAATACTGTACATTTGTACTATTCAATGAATTTCTGATACGCAATTTGATTTGCAATTTCTAAAAACATTTGTGCTGTTATGATTTGCATAACACATCGGCATTGAAAGAAGCAAATCAGACCAATTACAACCGCCTTTTCTGCTATAAGTTGAGCTGAGAAGGATTTCCTTCTTGTTTATGATGACTTTGTGACAGATGATCTATCATATTCATATCCAATGTGGCACAGGTAATGACGTGCACAAATCCCTTTCTTACATGCTCCTGTTTGTTTGTGTTACAATTCTTTGTCACCTGCAAAATTTTATAAATGGAAGCTGCACTATGTCTGCATTAGAACACAAATTTGTGCTCTTTATTTGGGATCACAGTAAATTAGGCATTAAATAGTTCGGCTGGTCAGAGAGAAGCTTTGGTTCCTGAGAGGAGGAAAGGCGATAGATACAAATTTTGAGGACAGGAAAAATAAGTACCTTGATATCTCTGTTGTTACTGAAATCAAAACCTTGAATGGGAAAAAACGTGATACGTCCTGATTTGACGCGGGCTGATAAGCAAACTGTTGCTGTATTCATATTCACCCCAAGTCCTCTTCAGCAGGTGTTGCTGTTTGAAGGCACAGCTTCCTGTCAGACAGCTGCAAGGAGAACACTTGACAGAAAGAAAAATATTCAGTATTTGTCACCTTTCTTGTTCCACTTATCTGACCGGGATGAGGAGACGGGCGGATGTAACTTTGGAATATCTGTTTAACATCCTAATTGGAAATGACAGGCACAGTGGCGCGTTCAGCCCTGCAGGGGAGATCAAAGAGCCGGTGCTCTGTGAGACGCAGCAGTATGGATTGGAACCAAACCGATCTCCTCTCGCCTCGACTAATTAACACCTGGCTGCCACTAATTAGCCAAATCCACTGACAACCAAGAAACAGGCACCTCCTCCAACACACAACTTGCTCTGTTTGAGATTTACAACTCAGCGTTGGACCTCAGGTAAATCCCGGAGGTCCCCTCCCTGTCTGTGAATGCAAATGTAGGAACAGGTGTTCTCCTCCCCCAGCTCAACCACGCAGAGAGGCAAATAACAGTAAAGTTAGGCATTTGAAAATCTTCACTCAAGGATTTTCTATCGCTAATGTCACCTCTTAAGTGGTCCCACTGGTGTTTCACACAGCACGATGTGCATGACAGCTTTCGTCACAGTAAATTGCTGGATTTTGACAAAAACTTCATCAAACATGTTTACATTTTCACTCTTAGCTATTACAAGTGAGTTTAGCAAACCAAAGTACATTTATCAAAACTGATTAAGTCTCCTCAGGAGAGTTTTTTGTAATATTATCTTGAGAAGCAGGAGTTTTGCTTTTCACAGTCTGTATCCAGAAAGAATTTCAGTGATAATTCAATACAGCATGACAACATTTTTCAAGCCATACGCGAGAAAAAATACAAAAACTGTAACCACAGAGGGATGTCTGTTCAAATGCCAAGACAACAAGAAAAAATGTATTAGCTGACCCCATTGAAAAATATTGTCCTCCCACAGATTACTTGGACGACTTGGAATGCAGGAAGAATGAAACAAAAAATTCTTCCACATACAAGGATAAGAGAAAGAGTCAACTATAACAGAGTTACAACATCAAGAGGCTTCACAATGACAGCAGTACATTTCAGGAGGGTACCAGTGGATGGAAGTCGACAAGATCATCATGATCCAAGAGGAGCCTGAAGGAGAAGGGACACTGTGCCTCAAAGACCAAGCCACTAAACGAAGACCGGACGGGACCCAGCGCCCAAGGGCTTCACATGCCGGGGCCCCACCCAGACTCAAAAGTGAAGTTCATTGCACACCCGGGAGCCACCACCTATCATCCGCTGATGCCATGGCCACAGTATTTAAGATTTCTTTTGTTTTCCTAGTTTGTTATATGTGTCTGTTTCTAATATTGGATTCCCTTATTTTCAGACGGTCTATTTTTGTCTTATGTCAGTGGAGCATCTTCCATCTTGTTTATATGCATGTGGCTCATTATATTTTGAAGAATTTCCCTTCCCTCATTTCAATATTTTTTCAATTCAGTTTTTTTCAACTCTTTGGAGTTGGAAAAATTTCAAAAACTGTTGCCAGAAACTCAAACTGTTGGTATGATGCAGATGAATAGGTCAAATGTTTTAAAAAAGTGTTTGATTTTGACTTGAAGATGTTTCTATTCCCATTTTTTTTTATTGTATCATGTCACACCCATAGCTTTATTGTTAACTATTTAATTCAAAATCTTTTTTTGGATGGGATACAATTCTGTTCAATCACACTTTTGTTGAACTCTTAGTATTGGCAACATAATGCATACAAAACACTCTGCTCAACTACTTTTTCCCATGTTTAACAACATTTGATGTTTACTCAGGTAGAAAACATCTAACTCAACTTTGCCTAGTTATCAGGTTTACATAATGTTGCACAATGTGAATGAAGTTACAATTATATACCATGTAGAGACACAATCTCCAGCCATGCTATTGCAAGAATATAATTGTTGGAGATTTTATTCGATAAACTTTTTTGAAATATTGCATTCAAGTGCAACGGAAGTTCAAGGTTATCACAGGTTATCCTCACATAAATTTCAATTAAAAAAACATTCACTCCAGCATTTTAAGTCCCTAATTACATTAATAGAATAACTCAGCATTTTTATCCTGTGTATAGAGAAAAGTGCACTGAAAGCTACTTCATCTAATCTCGTAGCCTCCACTTTACCCTGTTTGAACCCAGGAAGACAGTAGAAAAGAAAGAAATACAATCTTATTAGGCCCTCTTGTTTCTGTTAGATTTTCTCTTTTTTTTCACTCAACAAACATCATCCTGCAACAAAAATATCATCTAAAGTCAGTGACCACAAATTCATTTTGTCAGTTTCAAGTTTGTCGGCTTTTTTCTCTCACCGGGTCCCTTTCCATCACAAGTGCTGTTCAAAGTTAGATGTAGTGTTGGCCCAGCAGATGGAAACCGACTTAGCTGTCATTCTGTACTTTTGTGGAGGAAGATGCTGTAAGAAGACACTCTAATGTATCAGTGATAGTCCAGGTAATGAGTGAGAGGACTGTCATGCTGTCTGATTATGGGCCGTAATTAAGACATTGATCCCACGATTATAGGCAGCAGCAGGTTTCCTGCACTTCCAATACATCTTTTTTTTTTTTTATCTCAGTAGCTACCTCACCAATTCTTCCCCCCTTTCCCACAAGGGAGACATTTATACCACTATTGGAATGAAGCACTTACTACAGGTTATCAACTTCGAAAACAAATCTTTCCCCCAGTACCACAGCGAGATTATGAATTTTGGCTGAGTCATACTTTCAGCTTGCAGCTTTCATCTGTCCCTCCATCCCCGGTCAATCTGTTGAGCTGTTTGTTTGTCTGGGTCCGTCTTGTCAGCCTCATCCTTTGACTAATCCTCCATTTCCTTCCCTCCCTCCTTCATCCTTCACTTCTTTTCTTCTCTGCAGTATCCAAGACAACCTGGCCTGGCTTCCAGGGCTTCATGCTGAGGCACTTCTTCAGGGCCAATTTTCACCATGTCGAACATTTCGAATAATTCCTGTTCCACCTCCACAGAGACTGAACTTTATGCATCAGGACTCAGCACAGTTGAGCATGTAGTGTTGAACTATAAAGAAAATGTCACTTTCAACACACTGTGCAGTACTTAATATCATTTGACATCAAAAGTGTAGTATAGAAGAGCTTGTGCAGTAGGGCTGGATTTTAATTGAATTTCACCTGCAGTATTAGATATTCACTTTGAATATTTTCAGTATTGTCTCATATATAGATAGTACTCATTATTAATTGAAAAGAACTACATTGCGAAATGTCTTGCTTCCATATCAGGCTACCACAAAACTGACCAAGACAGAGACTCAGGAACCAAACTCCAATAGCATAGCAAGTCTTAGGCTTAACCTAATTTTCAAAATAGGCTTGGTCCCTTAAACACTATACTCTTTAAAAAAAAAAAAAAAAAAGAAAAAAAAAGTTGTTTCCAATTTATCTTTTACTTTTCCTATTTTATGTATCCCCCCATTTTTCTGTTAAAGTCCAATTTCAGAGTGTGGCGCAAATGTTACACCGAAAGAAAAAGCTGTTCACAAGAAGTCAAGTGCTGATTTAGTTCAGTCTCCAGGCAGATGTTACTTCCACCTTTAAACACACCGCATATCGATCTTGGACTCCATTGGTCTTTTAGTAGACTTAGTCCTTCGCACCCCCAACCCTGCTATGGTGTGACACTACACTCCCTGGCCCATAGAAGGTAGTGATGGTCAATGCAGTATGATCCTTCACAGTCATGGAAGCTTGATGAGGGTCACTAAAATGCGGGTTGAAGACTATGTTTGCACAAATATGAAGCAATCTAACATTAACTTAAGGTTTGGAATTTTTTGTTGAATCTCAAGAGTTGAACAAACACAATTGCATACATTTTGAGACAAGTATAGTATAATATGACTTTTGATTGTATTTTTTTTTTTACTTCTCGGTTCATGCAATTCTAATCCAGCATCATTTCAGTAAATGCAGCCTTATGTGAATGGTTCAGAGACTCTGTCAAGTGTCTTTTTTTTCCCCCAATATAACACTGTACAGTTAAAGTAATTGGAAAATTTGATACGTTCACAAGCACAACAAAAGCTGATTAATCAACCGAGTCTCTCTGGGGAGTGTGATATATTAAGATATTATTTGCCTTGGCTTCTGAAAATGGTGCGCCCAAAAGAGAAGAAAAAACCTGCATGCATTTTTAAATATATCACAGATCTGGAGCTCTTTGTAAAGTCAGGCTTGTCCAAATAAGAATCTCATTCTTTTTGAAAATGGTGTGCAGTTTGACTTTGCAGGTGCTTAAATAGTGAAGGGATGATTTCTACTTGTTACTCTCGGGAGACGCTGTTCAGTTCTTTAGAAGTTAGCAGCCTTGATGCAAACAAGAGCTTTACCAAAAATAACATGTCAGACTTTGAACAAAAAAAAAAAAAAATTCTCTGTGTGTTGTCCAATTGAAGTTAAGGTCTATTTCCTGCATTGAGCGCTCACATCTTTAGTGATCAGAGTTTTTCGATGGCTAGGGAGAGGAGAGAAGAGCACTTGAGAGCAACGACAGATTCAGGACGATCTGGGATTTGAGTTCTCTGTCCTTGTAGATGACCACAAACGAATCAGAAACTGCTGTCTGGAGCCGAAAAGAAAAGATTGCATGTTCAGTATTGCTTTAGCCTTGACTTTCTTTTTTGTCAACATGATGCAACTATGTGTCACTACTGTATATATAAATGTAAATGCTGAGTATGGAAGATGGAAAGAAGTTCAAAAGATGAAACACGTACTGTAGTTAAATTTTAGGTTTTGGCACTTTTGTCCATTATTAAGTCGTTAAATCAGTCCTCAGTGTGTCATTTCCTCATGGCCAAAGCTATAATGTGTACTGTTCAATATATGCAACGTACAGCATATACCAGAGTGAACATGTGAACAAGTGAACGTGTTTTTCAGTTCCTGGTCTTATGAACCTTTCATTAAAATTCAACCATTAAAATGTATGGTGTTCCAACAAACTCGCGATAATCCTTTGCTTATGTACAAAAATTGGACAATACTAACAAGAAGCTGTGAGTGGTGAGGGTAGGTTGCCTTGCTTGATTTAGATTTTTAAACATTTTGGGTGAAGCTTGCTGTTGAAGTTGGTTTAATTGTTACGAAGGGTGGATGACATCAAGCCCTCCAACTGAAAATGACACTCTCTCTATATATAGTATTCCCTATAAGACAAAGCAAAGTTCACTTGGATCAAACCAATTCACTTTTTTCAAGATACAAAATAATGTGTTAATGCTTAACTGAGCCTCCATATTCATCAGGTTTCACAGTGTAAAGTGTGAAGATGATTGCGCTGTCCGAGCTCTGCAAGAGTCCAGAGGTCAGGAGCCATACGGCTTCCTGATGGTTTTTTCAACAGTTTTATCCCAGCTAGCTATTAGACCCCTGCTGGTACTCTCTCTGCCCTGCAGACACCAATGTGCCTTGATAAATTGCGTCCATTATGTAGATAAATTAGTGGCCTGTTACGGCTCTGAACTCTGCTATCCGGCTGTTGGCTCAGAGCAAGATGTCTGTCATCACACTGAATAAATGCCATTTCATAAGTCCATCTTCTTTTAAACCCCGAAGGATAAGAGAGATGGAGGGGGGGTGGGGTTGGATGAACAAGAAAAATGAAGTAAATTAACTTGAACAGCAAGACTGGATGCATCTGAACAAGAGTTTGGGATTTGATTACCTGGAGAAACGGTTTCGATCTAAATGTGAGTGGAGAAGAAAGTGAAACTAAAAAGATTAATTTACTGTTGGGGTTCATTTTCTGGCTTCTTCGGTGTTGGAGAACAGTTTCAGCTAGATAACTATTCATGATTGTTGTGCTGTTTGTGAGATTCATTCACTCATTCATTTATCTTCATACTAGGCTTTTATCCAGCACAACAATCTTTATTGCGCTCCTGAGAAAACTAAGTTTGGGTGATAGCGTCTGTATCGTCTGATAGGAAGTAAACTATCATACACAGCGCATGAATAAAGAATTTTTGGTCGCAGTGTGGCATTTTGCTGCATCTCAATGTTCTGTGTTAATCACATTATGCTTCAGAATTGCTCACACAGGGCTGAGAAACATTATCCTAACACATCATTCTTTCTGGAAGGAGAAAACTATCAACAAATAAGCATGCCGAGTTCCCGGTTAAGAAACAAAACAAAACAAAACACACACCTACCATTGGCATTTTTATCAGTCATACCACCACAGTTTTGCACTTGCAAATCAATCTGCTGGTGTGTGTGTGTGTGTGTGTGTGTGTGTGTGTGTGTGTGTGTGTGTGTGTGTGTGTGTGTGTGTGTGTGTGTGTGTGTGTGTGTGTGTGTGTGTGTGTGTGTGTGTGTGTGTGTGTGTGTGTGTGTGTGTGTGTGTGTGTGTGTGAGAGAGAGCAAATCAGACGAGCCACAGTTGTGTTTGTGATCAGTGGAGGTTTGGTGCCCATTCTACCATGAAAAGGCAAACACCAGATGATGAAGCAGGCTTTTGTGCCCATGTATGACCTCTGGTTGAGAGTAATGGCTCATTGTAATGACAGAAACCTGAAACCACAAGACATAATGAGTCATTTAGTTCAAGCATCACATGATTAAATTAATGTTTACACTTTGTGTTGCTTAAAATTATAATAATACCAAATATGATGGGACTGAGGTTTGCTTCCTGAAGTGTGAGCACAATTTCTCCCTTATGCATTTTCTGCAAAAAACATGTATATGTATATTGCTTTTGTGCTCGGTACTGTTATCTGTTCCTTCTCACAGTTCCTTTTGTTTCATGTGTTCATGCTTTGGTTGCACGTTCCATGTCTATGTTGTGTAGTCTCATGTCAAGTACCCTCCTCACTCTGATTATGTTGATTACTGTCAGCTGTTTTGGGAAAATATGTTATTAATTATAATTACCAGTTAGTGCCACCAGCAAGTAATTCAATAAATGTTTCATTGTTGGACAATAAAAGTAACAATGCATTTTTTTCAGCTAGTTTTTGTTGTGTGAATCAATTGATTGTAATTATTCACACAAACAGGCTCTTTACTCACTATTGAAATGACAAAATGTCACTTTTACATGCCTTCAACAAAGAAACCGCACGCAGTTTGACAATATGAAATACACAACATGCAGACCAATTATCAGTAACTTTAAACCTGAACACTATTGAGATATTGCGACTGAATGCAAAAATTTCAGTCGAGAAATTTCGATGACAATGTTGGGCACTGCATTGCATGCACTGAGGTTTATTAATTCAATCTATCAGAGCAACAGTTCTTCCAGTAACCAGAGAGAAAATTATAAAATATGGATGGCTGGAGCATCACTAAAAGGATTTCCACCTTGTAAATTATTTTGCAAATATTTTATTCCCAATCTCTGAGGCTATTATAAAACCACTGGCCATCCTCTATACCTCCTATTCAGACTTTGACAAAAGCCACTTATCGACACTCCACCCAATTGACAAAATAATATTTCCTGCAACAGCTAACACCTGAAGTGTCAGTTTCATTGTCCGCAATAGCAGACAGTTGCTGATGTGAGTTTCACTGTACTTTTTTGGCAGTTTGGTTTGAGTCACCGCTAGAGTGTGGGGTCTAATAGTTCAATGAGATAAAATTAAAAAGACAAAATGAAAAAAACCGAAGCTATGGCTCTTAATTTCAGCAAACTTCGAAGGTTTTAAAAATCGAAGGCAACCATCTCTCACAACACATGTTAGTATTGTTGGTAATTGCTGTCGTTTCTGTATTTAAACCATGAACTAGTTGACAATTAAAACAAGTTTTATGAAGGGTTGCACAG
Organism: Blennius ocellaris; assembly: GCF_963422515.1. Classification (NCBI taxonomy): domain Eukaryota; kingdom Metazoa; phylum Chordata; class Actinopteri; order Blenniiformes; family Blenniidae; genus Blennius; species Blennius ocellaris. Next base: position 14,959,010 of record NC_137664.1, read on the forward strand.
GATTTTCGAGTGAAAATGGAAAACTTCTTTTGTGTTTCATGTGTTCCTTTACAAGACAACACTGACAACGCAACTCTTTGAAAACAGCTCCCAAGGCAGACATTTGCCTACTGCTACTGTGCATGTGCACCATGGGTGATTGAGTAATAGCACAGTGTTATTAATACATTCCTCAGATTAGCTGTGGGGGTTTTGGGAATCATGAAATGTTGCGTTGTCTCTACAAGGTCAAAATGTTGCAATGATTTTTACATTTTTATAGTGTTATGAACCAATACTGTCTTTGTATCTAAATTGTGTAACTCTAGTGACTCCTGAAGGTTGCAAAGAAATTTTTGAATATAATTCAAATTGATTTATTTTCAGGACTCTTAAGAAGAGTTAAACTTCTGTATAACACGTGTACAGTGTAGTGCAAGGAAATGCTAACCCACACATCTGGCATGCACAAGAAGCACAGAAGGCCAATGATAAAACAAAAATTGTAATCCATGCGCCAGATAGTTCACTCATTAAATTCTCATTGTGAGGACCCCACTAAACTCTGAAATTAATATTTTAAAACTACATTTCAGTCTTGAGGCTTCAGGGAATTTCATCTTACACCAAGGTCATACTTTTATCAAAAACCCACATCAAACTGCATCGTGTTGGGATTATATCTGCTCTTCTTTTTCCCTTTACCCCTCTGTCCTATGCCTTGAACCTCTATCATTTTATTATCTGTAATGCAAGTCAAGCACCCAAAAGATAGCTTTTAACAAATAGATTGATTTCAGAGTGCTTTATAAAAGCACAAGATGAACAACAACAACAACAACGCACTGCCAATAGACTCATGCAGTGGGCACTCAACCAATTCAGAATACTCTTGCCATTAGTTCTCTCATTTCCTACATCTTTCTCTCAACTTGACTTCTTGTCCTCTCCCTTGCCCTAACCAGTTGCAGTCTGTCCAAACACAATATATAGTTATACGATGTGTATGCACTGTGAGAAATGTAAGGCATCTTTCCCTGAAAATTCAATTATATATCAAAGTACCCATTGGACACACTGTTTAAATGTCCTAATGCACTTAAGGACATTGAGAATAGATTCATGCGTAGCACAGACTGGTTCCAATTGGGGTGAAAGAATTGCTACTCCGTCTATGTGTCTATAATTCCCATGTTCAAGTGTGCACACACATGTTTGTGCACTGTTTTGAGGTTGGATACTAACTCACTCCATTGGAGACATTCAACTCTGGGTGCATATTTTCTTTTAGCTTTATCTGGAGTGGATACGTTAGCAGGCATTTTGCACTGAGTACAATTCAGAATTAAACTCTTTTCTTTCTAATGCACTTTATTGTTTTGAGCACCATATTTACATTTTGAACGTCTATTAAAAGTCTACTCCCCTGTCCCATTTTAGCATTGCACTCTTATGATGCTGTCAGACTCACAGTGGACTGTTAAAATTGATTAAAATAACAATTACAATTAATTCATTGCTTCCTGAGAAGAATAGAAGCTGACATTTTTGTATTCAACACATCACATCCTACACTGGGGGGGGGGGGGGGGGTTATAGCCCAAAATACTTGCAGTTGAGCTTGTCCTAAATGATTTCAGTAAGATATTTGGGGGTGTTTGCTCTGCCACCAGCTTACATGGCCTCAAGATGCTAACCTTTAGTGGGGAGGAAGAGGAGGAATTGGCAGCCTGGTTTAGTAGCCTGACAAAATGTCATTCTGACCTCACACCCCCAGATATCTTCCTTTTAATTTTTCAGTTTCAAACTGGTTGACTTCAGCTCTAAATGATCCAAATCCGAGTGACATCACTTGAGGCCATTTATCAGATTTGATGTGTTAAGTTAGTTCATTTTACTCCTATGATCTTTGGGGTTAATTTGACTTAATGGAATTATCAGACTCTACAAAATAATGACAGAGTTTTCAGTGTTAATAGAGATTTGGAAAATGTAATTGATCATAATGCAGTTTCAGTCCTATTCATTGTTTATATGCATGATTGCAAAAAGTTATTGTAGCTAAATAATTAGTGGCCACATGTGAAAGGCATCTGCCTCAGATGCATCGGCACGCACTAAGTTTTTTCAGACATTTTTAAGTCATTCTCTGTAATAAAACTCTTTATTGTTTCGACCCTGAAAGCTTTTGTCCAGAGAAAAACCTTTAAAGACACATTGGTCCACTTAGAACAGGGAAACCTGTACCAAAGTTGTAGAAAAATGTCACAGGAACTTTTTCCATTTCCAGCAGTGTCCAGGGTCTAAAATTTTATAAGGATTTCACAAAGCTCGTTTGAATTGCCCCATCCCTGGATGTATTACACTTAATACAAAGTCCTCTCTGATTTTACAGCTTTGATACTAAAGCTTTAGATGTCTGTTTCTGAATCCCTAAATACATTGCTGAAAGGCTGTACACACGGTTTTACTTTTAACTTATGTGTACCATGTTTTATTCAAAATGTCAGAGATTCACGATCAGGTCATGTCTGATTTGCATGTGTTTGTGTTCATATTTCAAGATTTGGTCACATTAAGTGTTTTTTGACTTTTGAGTTCAAGTCAAATCTAGACTGCTTTTTAGCTTTCATGTTAAGCTTGTGTTGTTCTTGGCTGGTGTGTCTGTTTACCAGTTCTCTTCTTGTTTGGGGTCTTGTGTCAAACTGACCCTTGGTATACTTAGTATACGCAGCTTCAATTACCTTAGTGTAAAACTGCCTCTCATGAACTCCCAATTCCCAAAGAAAAAGGATTCCTACATTAGTTTCATCACAATTGTTTTAACATTTGAAATATCACTTCATTGTGTGTGTGTGTGTGTGTGTGTGTGTGTGTGTGTGTGTGTGTGTGTGTGTGTGTGTGTGTGTGTGTGTGTGTGTGTGTGTGTGTGTGTGTGTGTGTGCGTGTGTGTGTGTGTGTGTGTGTGTTGGGGGGAGTGGGGGTAAGGAGGCTATATTGTGTGTTGCAAGATACTTTCATTCGTTGATTTTTAATAGAAAATTGGTCACCAGACTTGGATTTGAGGCTTTCATGTTCAACCTTGACACGTCTTCCTCCAAAAAAGCAATGCCTGAAAATTATAGTGCCCCTGGCTCTTAAAGGTGAACAGACATGGTTGTCCCAATAGTTAAAGATACCCTTAAGCCAAAACAGTTTAATTAAGAGATTAAGTAAAACCTCTTTGAACCATGTGCCATATCTGTTGCCGGATTATCTTCTGTTAAAATAGCAAAAGTGAACTAGGTCAAAATGAAATGCATGCTTCAACACAGGATAGGGTAACTGGAAAAGAGAGGGATTGATATTAATCTTTGAACCTGATTTTTCTGCCAATAGCAATGATTTACCTTCACATGTGTGCCTTCTATAAAATTGAACTGTCTATGTCACATTTCAGAGTGCTATCGTCTATTCAGCTCACAGCAACGGGAGCTTAGTGTCAAGATGAGGTCAGACCATATCCTAACTCAGCTCGGAGAATCGGGACATCCCAAGTCTTTGTGTTAATATATCGAAAGAAGAAAGAAATAGTGACTCTGCATGAGCAGAGAACATCTACAAATATTTAATGTTTTTAAAAATTGCAAAAAAAAAAAAGCTTTCGCTTTAGCTTTTTTTCCCTTAAATGTGCCAATTCTTTACTTAACTTTATATTTTACTGTGTCGTACTACTGTAAATGGAATTAGCCCAGCTCCTTGCACATAATAAGTAGCTTACATGCACTGGGGTGGTTTTTGTCACTTCCTCATTCCTTTTGGAATCCTTATCAAAGTGCATATTGCAGCTGTGCAGCTTTTTTTGGTTCATCTTACCAAATAGATGAGCCCAAGATCTCAGCCTAATTCTATTAGTCATTCCTGATCTCCAGAGGGAAAGTAGCAGCTATGATAAATAAAAAAGGGGGCAGAAGCTAGTTGAATCCTTTACTCTCAGTGGGAACTGACACTTATTCAACCCCCCCCCGCGAAATCCTCTTTCCTTTTTGCTCTTTGTTTCGGATGTTTTCTCTTTCTTTTAAAGTGAGGTTTCGATGGGCTGCTGCGTTTCCTTTCCTCCCCCCTCCCACGTCTCGAATTTGTTGCTGCCGCTGTTGTTATAAGTTGGATGTCTTCCTCTGTCCCCCTTTTCCTTGGCGTCTGTCGGCTGCTGCTGTGCCTGCAGGACACCGGAGGAGACGACTGGCATCCTCAATGAGGAGGGAAGCAGCGCTCGCCTTCACGCTCCGGCGCCTGCACGCCTGAAGAGATGACAGGGAGCGGCAAAGGTGTAGGTTGACAGGCCACAACAGCTTTTGCATTCACCCAGACACACAAACACATTTTCACAAATACATATGCATGCACGCACATTTGTGCAGACAAACAATCATTGGACATAATGACAGCAGCGCTTGTAAAAGATAATAAAATCCAACAAACTCTTTCACGACCTTGTTGAATTGAGGGAAAAACTTCTGTTTCTGACTAAATCACTTTAAAAATAGTCCCTTCCCAATGGGAGTATTTATAAAAATGTTCCATCAAACATCTATTTAAATTAGGGACGCACCAATACCAATACCATTGGGTATTCGGTCCAATACTGCACGGGATACTATAACTCATGCTCATAAAACATCCCTGATGCAACCCGATGAATATTACTTGACGTCATTCATCACCAATGTCAACCGCTGGTAGACAAGAGAGGACGAATGATGTCCGCAGTTTGGGGGTTCTTTAAAATTAATGCGAATGAGAGCAGTAAGGCAGACTAACTTATGTTCTGACAAAATATCAGTGGGGACCGAAGATAGTCTATAAGAAACCAGCAACACATTTCGATCAGAAGAGTTAACCCGATGTCACTTAGTTTAACTGCTCAGTGGATGCAGAAGGATTTTACTAGCCATGCTGCATGCTAAACATGATCAAAGGATGACGGATATGCTCATTAACAGTGAGCTCAGTCTCTCCATCTCGTCTACAGTACACCCGTGTAGATAAACTACACACCACCCCCTATGCGCACTGTCGATGCAGTAGTATACTGGAGCTTTCATACGAATAGCCTTTGTATATTGTTTGCATATGGAGAATGAATTAGGCTTGAAGGTATTTAATAAATACCCGTATTGGTACTCGGCATCAGTAAGTAGGTAAACCTTTATATTCGTACTTGTACTCCTCTTTTTAAAGTAGTATCAGTTCATCGCTCATACACTGAATCATCGACACAGTCATAATGCACTTAAAAATATAAGCCATTACAAACAGATTTTATTACAATCGTTCAGGGATTTTCTTCAATTCATTTATTTACTTGACTGTTCTTCATATTCTCACCCATCATACCAGACCGCACCACCCACAGGTATGTGCCCTTTACCACCCCAGGATTCACTTGACCTGCACCACTCCAGAAAAATCAAACCATAGTTAATTATACCCCCCCCCCCCCACACACACACATACACACACACACCACTTCAGCATTACTCATTTGCCTCTGTGAATGTACTTTCCAGCTTTTTGTTTACTCATCATTACTTTGGTTACTGATTTTCTTTTTCTATTTCTGCATGTCTTATTTTGCTATGTTTTAATGTGTGTTTTTTTTTTATGACCTTGACTATGCAAATTGTTGAATTAATGGTTTTTCAACTTCACATTTTGGTTTTTATTCTTAACAATTTCCATTTTCCAAGTCAATTTTAAATGAAGAAAAGTATATCTCAAGGCTCCATTACTTCCTGAAATCATCACTGTAGGTCCTTGATGTCATTTTACAAAACAAGAAATACAAGGTCAGCATTGTGGCATGGCCACAATTTTCTTTAGTTAACCTCTCCAAGTTCTATTAATAAGTTTAAGCTTAAGTTTAAGTTTAAGCAACCACAGTTTCATTCAAAATGTAGCCGTCCAAATCAGTGAGGCAAAGGGCCACACTTCGGCTTAGAATAACCATGTCTTTTCAAAATTTTTATGTAACTTTTCTCACTTGGCAGCACTTTTCAGTGCCAGGAATAGATAAATTCTCTCATATAGCAGTTTTACCACTTCAGCAGTCTCAAAGCTTTTTACATCATCATTCACATTCAAACATTCCCTCATCGAAGGAAACAGCTGCCACGCAGATTGCTTGGGCACCATTAGAAGCAACTTGGGGATTAGACTGCTAACTTTGAGGTTAGGAGACAAAGATCTGTGACATTCCTTTTTTTTCTCCAGCATTTTTCTTCTCATATATAACATGGCCATTGGCGTGCTTCTTCTGCCCTCTAAAATAAAGTATTTATCCATCTTCTCCAAATTAGGGTTGCGAAGGGCTGGAGCCGATCCCAGCTAACATTGGGCAAAGGCCAGGGCGCATCTTGGACAGGTCCTTCCGAAAGCTGCCACACACACACACACACACACACACACACACACACACACACACACACACACACACACACACACACACACACACACACACACACACACACACACACACACACACACACACACACACACACACACACACACACACACAAATAATTAAGAGTCAGCAGTTAACCTAACAAGCAGGTCTTTGGATTGAGGGAGGAAACCTGGGTACCTGGAGAACATGCCAACTCCACACAGAAAGCCTTTAAACACCTAGAAACAATCCTGGGTCTTCTTGCTGTGAGACAACGTTGTTAATTACTACAAAGTTGGGCAACAATTTGTGATAAGGGCTTGCACTCATGTATTTTAATATTACATTTCACTGCATCCATGGTTTGCAATATCATCCAATCAAAAGAGTATTTTGCAAGAGACTGAGTTAAGTATATATTCCAGTAAATCTTAAGTGTGCACAAAAGTCTGCAGTTGAAAACCAGACCCCCAAAGACACAACTTTGATCACAGAATACCTTCACTAATGTGTCAATTGAGAGGAAAAAAAATTACTTAATTGTCAATTTCATGCTTCCAAGCCACCCAAAGCATGTCGGCAACAAACAGGAAATCGAATGCTACCGTGAAACTAGTGAGTCTGTTTCAGGTTTCATCTGAGACACCTGAGCCTCATGGCCTTAGGTAATATTCTGAGGAATCAATTCCATGAATAATCATTTTGCATTTATGTTTGTTTGGCAATGACTGCCATATGCAGTAGCCTATGTATGGGCACAGGGGGAAAAAACATTTTAAGGCGCTCATTGAAATGCTTAGAAGCTGGACAATTTAACCTTGTAATCGTAGTAATATTTATGATGTTTAACTCGAGTGGCTTTTTAAAGTCGAGTAAAAAGTAACACGATTATATGCCATTTAACAACAAGCTCTCACATTCCTAAATATACCTTTTTTTCTATGATTTACTCTTGTAACATAATGTTGATTCTCTCTCATGTCTTTACCACTCAGGTCACATTTAAGGCTTCTGTATGATTCAAACAAATGTTGCCATGGATAACTAATAATTACATTTTCTTCTAAACAAATTTGCCAAACTAAAGTAGAATGACACAAATGTAATTTTGAGAAGACAGAGGGCTTCACCATTAAACATTGAATGTCAAAGTGTCCTTGCATGCAGAGCACGGAGGGTTTCACAACAGCCCTCTAAGACTGTGCTGCCATATGAGCAACATCAAGCGTGGACAGACAAAATGAAATCAAGATAAATACATTGCTTGGACTGATGCGTATTCATCTTGAGCAGGTTGTTGGGCCTGCTAATTGATATTCTTGTCCAGGAAATGAATAGTAGCTGAACACAGACTCATCTGTGTCTTCAGGGAGTTTGATGACCACAGTGGACCAGAACATGAGTAAAGGATATGTTTTATATTTACTGTATTTTTGGACAACATATTTTTCATGGTTGTGTTGTAAAATATGTAGGCTTTGTTTGTTTGTTTGTTTTTTAATCAAAAATGTTCAACATTGTATACAATATAATTGACTGTCAAAACTGAGAGGTTTTGTTGTATTAGATACCTATGTGCCCAATACCATTACATGAAGCTCAGTAAACCACAAAACACTAAAAGAGTTGCATAATACCAGTGAATGAGATTAAACTTCGGTAAGTAATGGTTTTCATGTTAGAATTAAGAATACTAATGCTTTTTGTCTATATGCCTTCTCACTTGCAATTTCTATGAAGAAAAAAAAACAGTTTTAAGCTCCTGCTTCTTTTAACTAGGCATATGTTGTGTTACATACTGTGTTCAGAAATGACCACACTGTTATTTACTTGGACGAGGACCCTTTATATAAGAACTTTCACATCTCGAAGCAAACGCATTACAGACACAATGCTCACTACTTAACTTGGCCAACACTTACACTGCGGACCAACTGCTATTGGCTCATATCACTACATCTTTCTTTTCTTAAAGACATTGAAAGTTTACTACTCATCTAACATATCGTAGAGATTCTGAAAACTTTTCAAGATAATAAGGCAGAGAACAACTTAGAGAGGTCACCAATCAATCAAAGACTCATACATAGTGCATACGACTCATACACACACCACACACACACGCAGGCTTGAACAACCCATTCACACATTGGGAATAAATGCAAGTCCCTAAAATGAAAGCCTTGGAATCAAACTGGAATTGTCTAACTATTACTAATATTTCAACCCTGTTTTATACACATCGATGTTAAACTTTCACTCGGCCTTTCAAAACCTGTGTACCCCCACTCATTTGTCCAATCACCATCTCAGTCCACCACTGAGTGTCTTCAAGATTACTATCAATTGTCAACCATGCTGCTCCACCACCAACATACGAACTTTGGGACCTCCACCTTCATGTGGGTCACTGCTGTATGCTGTTAATTCTCGTTAGTAGAATATTAATTTTGAGTCACTTGTAAAAAAACATTTTTAGTTCTACCTCTGGTTTTAACAGTGGAGATTAAAAACCATTGACGTGAGTATTTTTTTTTTCCATACCTGGAATCAGTTTTCTGGGTGCAGTCTGTATGATTACTTTGATTGACATGTACTTTCATCCTGCTTTTATTCATAAGAAATGTTCTCTTTCAATTTCAGTCAAGAAGGTATCATGTTGCACAAAATTTCTGGCCTGAGCTAATCTGTGAGTGTTATATCTGCAAACCTATTGATGCACATTGGGAGCATTAAAACTGGCCTCAACCTTTTGGAATCAAACCGAATAATGAAATTCACAGATTTAACTTCAGATTCCAAGGTGGTGTGATTGCACAGACAAGTTTCCATTTATTTATTCATTTATTTTTGTTCAGTAAATGAACAGATTGCTCATGCTTGATCCAACATTTGGACTGGCTGGGCTGGTGGGTGAGTTTGGCTCTGTAACGTGGACAACAAGATGACAAATTTTCTCAGCAAAAGGTTGTATGTTAAGCAAAATACATGTAATTAAATCCAATAAATAACCTCCTACCACCAGCTGCCTCGATGCATTATACGGTATAAACACATTCTATCAAACATGATTGTACAATGCAGAACAAACACTTTTTAATGTCTGCAAATTACAACCTTTAACCAAACATTCAGAAATATAGCTGAAAGCTCAACTAATTGGAAGCTTTAAGTCTTCTGTTTTGGTCACTTCTTAATACTATCTGCCACATAACAATTTGAACTCAGACAAAAATATAATTTAAATGTAGTAAAGCGTGACGTTTTTAATTAAATGGTCCTTGCTTTTGGCCAACAACTCTAGAAAACAAACTTCCAAAACAATCACAAATAATATAGTGTGCAAGTGCTGTTATTTGGCAATTTCCTGTTTGACACATCGCATTATCCTTTCACTTTTCAAGCCACAGAAGTGGGTAATGGCAATGCCAGAGCCTGAACGTCACTTTGGCACAGACTAAAATATCTCATGGATGGATTGCAATGACATTTGGTGCAGATATTTACAGCGCGCAGATAATGAATCCTGATGACTTCCAGGCCATAAATCTAATGGTGTTTGTGACCCTCCGCCTTTTCCTCTGCTGCCACCATGTGTTTGACATTATTGTTTTGGACGTAGTGTCCCAACAAAGATTATCATTGTAATTCAGAATTAATAATAACAGAAATATCTTTACAAAGCCCATAATTTTTATTTTTTCATCATTATACATGTTGGTAAATAACTAGGATTTTTTTAAATGTTCATTTATGTCCTCAATCAATTAGAATACAGTAAATCTATAATGTACCTTGAAAGAATCTATTCAGATTCTGGTCTCATCAAAACTTCTTAAAATATGAATAGATTATAATGTAGTGCTCCAATTTTGATATTTTTGGGAATACATTTTTTTGAAAATGTGTATCGTAGTACTATCTTACAAACAGGCTGGTCACTGTATCAGTGTACTCATCTTTAATACTGGATTGCTTTAAGTTAGACAAACAGAGTTTGACACTATTCTAGTAAACATATGCAGGAAACCATGCTACGTATTGAGAAAGGTCACCAATACTTTACTCTTGAGATATACATGGCCAACTACACACAAGCGAAATGGAAATTAAAAATGACCAGTTAACCGAACATCATTGTCATTAAATTGTTGGGGGAAGAAGAATAAAATTGGCACTCTAAAAGAAAACCTGTGCCTTGGCTATGTTGGGCATTACAACCACTAAATGTTTTCTTTACATCGATTATGAGACTTTTTTTTCTCATCATTCATGAAATGAAAAACAAGGTATACAACAGTAAGGCAGTAATTTCGGTGAATCATTCTCAGGATAGCTTTCACCTCCAAATATCAATATATTTCAAACCGGTTTTCACACATCTTCTAAAACCTTGTCAATTGAGAACGGAAATGTTTTGGAGAGTTTTAGGTGTCTGTTGACAATGGTTCTCTGATGACCAAAAATGCAACTTTTCAAAAGCGTTCCAACCATCTCCATGTAAATGTGGGAAAATGTAACTTTTTTCAAACGCTGCTACTGTGCATGCGCACCACACTAACAACAATGGCGGCCTCCAGAGTGGCATGACTCCCAGCCAATATTCTCCTTGGAAATAGTAGAGAATCATCCATATGTGTGCATGGTTTCATTACAAGTGTCCACTAAGTGTCATCTCAAGCACCTGCTTGCATTTGTATACAAGTATGTTAATAAAAGAGTCATCTCTTAATAAGTGCTCTCTATTCACTAGCTGTTTAAAAGTACAATCATTTTCATAGCTGAGGGCCTCTCTCAATCTAAATAAGGCAAGATTGTTGTATTGTGGTTTATAAATGCACTGTATTTAAAGAAATGTATCACCACTGCTTAGCTGGATGGCAGGGACATTATTGTTGGTTATTTGACATTATTATGGTTATTTCAGTTTTAAACAATTTGTGCAATGAGAGACAGACACAAATGAAACAATCAAGACTTAACACACGCCAAAACATTTGCCGCTTGCTAGGTCGACTGCCTTTTATCATCAAAACATCAATCTTTCATTTTTGATGACATAAATTCAATAACGTGCTAAAAATATTTCTCATAAAGTTTCTTCAGTGCGTTTGACATGGTTGGAGATTTCTGATATGGTGTGTTATCCTGTTTGAAGGAGCCATCAGAATATGGGTACACTCTGGTCATAAAAGGATGGACACTGTCAGTAATAATTCTCTGCTAGTCTGTGATGTTTATGTGATGCTTCATTGGTACAAAGGTCCCCACAGTGTGCCAAGAAAAAATATGCCACACCATTATATCACAACCATCAGTCTGAACTGCTGATACATGATACGTAATACACATGTTTTCATGTTGTTTACACCAAATTTGGATGTTAACATCTGAAATGAGGATGAAATCTTCCTACGTTGAACTTGAGTTTCCTGTTTTCGCTGACAGGAGGGGCAGCCGACGTGGTCTTATGGCTACTGCCGCCCATCAGGCTCCAGGTTTGACATGTTTTGTATTAAGGGTGGTCTTCTGCATACCTTGGCCATAAATACTTTTTATTTGAGTTTATGTTGCTTTACTATCACCGCAAATATGTCTGGACATCCCCCCCTGACATTTTTGCAATGAGAACTGATTTTGCAAATTTTCCCATTTAATTTCCACATTGGTAATTGTAAAACATTGTCAGACTTCATGAGCCTCCAATGAATGCAACAAATAATTTTGAACTTGAACATTTCTCTTTTTCAGATCATTCCCTTGAGACGGTGCATATAAATCTCGTCTCAAAGCAGTTGAATCAGGTCACCTGGACTTGGTCATATGTCTCAAGAGATGTTTCGCTTCTTTTCCAACTGTCAATAGAACAGCAGAAACGGATGAAGCAACTTGGATAAGGTGTGAAACGTCTTGGGAAACATACGACCAAGCCCAGTTGACCTGATTCAAATGCTTTGAGATGCCTCCTACCTTGACAGAAAATAGTATATACATCAAGGATGTCAAGCATGAGACCCATTGGCCAAAACTGGACCACAAAAAGCTCCAATCCGGCCCGCCAAACCACCAAACAAATGGTATAAAACAGTGCTTCTCAAATGGTGGGGCGCGCCCCCCTGGGGGGGCGTGGTGGGGTGTCAGGGGGGGCGCGAGGCGGGCGCGACTTTCAGTATTAGTGTCTTTATTCATGCTTGAACAATAAAAAAAGGGCCTCCAGCCACTAGGTGGCAGCAGTGCTCAAACTAATCAACAGGCTGCCTGTTCAACCCAGTAGAGTAGAAGAAGTACTACACATGAACACCGGTGTACAGAGCTGGCGGAGGAGGAGGAGAGGTGGAGAAGTTTCTGACAGGAGTGAAAATAAAAAAGGATGAGGCATCAGAGGAAAAGAAAACAGGTGACAGTAACCGGTATAAACCTAGTAAGAGCAGGAGATATGACGATGCCTACATAGCACTTGGGTTTACCGTGAACACGGTCGGAAACGAGGAAACACCCGTTTGTGTTTTATGCCTAAAAACTCTGGCAGCGGAGCATGAAACCAAATAAATTAAGACGGCACCTGGAGACCATACACCCGTTATGTCAGTAAGCCACTGGAGTTTTTTCATCGTAAACTCCATGAGTATCGCCAACAAGCCGGTCATTTTGTCAGCGCGGCATCAGTAAACAAAAAAGCCCTGTTAGCCTCTTACAAAGTTTCCCACCACATCGCAAGGTGCAAAAAACCTCACACCATAGCAGATTTATTTTGATAATCAGGCGATTGTATGCAGAATGCTGGTGCCAGCAACTCATACAGTGGTTTATACAGATAAATAAATAAATATTATCAAGTTCTCAATGGTAGTACAATTCGGGGGGGGGCCCTGAAAAAAATTCTGTCCTCTAGGGGGGGCGTGACAGAAAATAATTGAGAACCACTGGTATAAAAGAATGTAAAATGAAAACAATTATTTTAAAGCAAGTTTCTTTGGAGGAGTGGACACAACACAGACCTGAATTGAGATATCCAAGATGCTCGCTACCTCATTGCTATCAAAGTATCCTCAAAGGAAAATCCAAGACAGTTTTTATGCACTTGTACTTGCCCTGTTGTTATTGTTGCTTTTGTGTGGAAGCCTTTGGATACCATATTTCCATTTCTATTAATTATAAGTAGTTTTCTTTATTATATACTAAAATTTTAAAATTTAAAATTTTTCACCTCATTAAATGAAATAATGTATTTTTCTGCCAATTAATAAATTTGTATGACATTCACAACGTATGACCCACAAACGTTGACTGAGGAATAATATTAACATAGTTAGTATAAGAAACCCTATCATGTTCATTGATCAAAGAAAGGTAATTCCCACCTATTATTGATTAGTTTATCATTAAATAACAATTTTAACCTTGAATTTATAACAATGTCGTCTGTAGCTCTTAATCTATTAATCTTCAAAATATTTCAACCATCTATGTGATGTTCCTGTTGTCAAATGACTTTTTCATTTTTAGAAGTGCACAACTTCCAGTCAAAGGAGAAGTGATGTAGGGTGGAGTAGTGGGTAATACAATAGCAGTGCTTAACAGGAGTGAAGTGGTCCAATGGGGGCATTGATTGATACAATGTGATTAATCAATACTCTGCACAGTTAGCGCCACTGATATTTCAGTCACCATAGGGGCCATAGATCTTACTTGGACAAACCTGAGTCCAATGAAAGATCAATGAGTTGGGGAGACTCAACATCCAAACAACCCTTCTGTCATCTGTACTTGAGGTTATTGCACAAAACATGCCAAAGTATCTCATGATTTATTATCCTCTGCAATGACTTTTGTCACAAGGTTCCTCCAAAGCTGTCACTGCCTTTAAAAACAACACAGTCCGGATCTACTGCGGTCTCCTTTTCTGGTTTACCTCGACTAGGGTTACGTTTACTTTCTGTGTGTGCCAAACTTTTTTTTTTTTTTGCTTGTACAATTGATGATTTATATGTTCTTCTGACAGAAGGTGCTAAGAGCTTTAACAAGAGGTGATTTTCTCTCTCATGAGACAAAGCCACCTACTTTGTATATTACATGTTTACTTAACACCAGCATATTACATATCTGACCTATTTGCAATGTTTATCACAAAGGTCCTGTATGGTGTGAGGTGGGCTTTTGCATAGGCCGGTGTACAGTGCATGTCAGAATTACAGGCTTACACAATAGAGATCATAACAAATGAAGATGATTCAGATACTTTTGTATTAACACAATATTATATTGAATACCAAATGTTTCTTAGGAACAATAACACATGTTGACTTGTTATTTGGCAACTCCAAATTGATGATTGAAAGTGTCCGTCTGGTTTTCTCTGTGTGGACAGGTGATCTGTCCCGGTTTTACACTACCTTTGCCCATAGTCAGTTGGAATTGGCTCCAGTACTCTGCAGACCAAAGTTGGATTATCAGCGTAGGAGATGAATGAAACTCTGTTGGTCATCAATCGATGTGGCCACATGGATGATAAATAATGGGAGTAAATGCTGATACATTTAAAAAATACCCACGTGAGCACTTCTATCAGATCAGACTGACTCCATCTGATTCATACTATAATGTTATTGGATAAGGTTTAAATCTCTTCATGACCTAATGACACTGTATATTTGTCTCTTAATGATAAAATGATGAACGGATTGTTTCTGTCATGCTGCAGTTAAAAGAAAAGACACACAACAAACTTGTTAAATCGAATTAAGAAATCCCGCTTTTGTACTGGTGGACATTCAAGTGAGGACATTCATGTTACACCATAAAGCATCATGGGATAGATCCACTGACTGAATCAGATGATATCATTGGTTTATATAAACCTGCACATAAATCTGATCACTTTATTCAGTGGTCATTGAAAGTGCAATCTGATCGCTCAATTGGAAATAATTCCATCAGATTGCTAAAGAAAAGTAACTATGTAAACATAACTAAAGGCCATTTTTGCATACAGTGGATTTTCCATTATTTGTACCGCTCTTTCAGTCATGGTGTCTTTAGCTGACCGAGTCCTACTTGATTTTTAATGCAGTGTATCATCACTTCTAACTGCTCCATCTGAGCCTGAAGCTGTTTTGATATGCTGTGCAGTGTTTATTGTATAATTTGAAAGAACCAGGCTTCTCTCATTTAGTTTCTTATTAGCACCATGTGCAGGAAGGGTCATAATATAACTTTGCACCATATTGATAACATAATCATTATTACTTTGTGGCCTTTGGAATTGTTTATTGAAATTTTCATGTCGTCAGTTTAGTGTGTTTGATGGTTTTGATGCTACAAACTCATAAATTGACAAAGTAGGTCAGAAATTGTTTACATTTTAGCAAAGATGAATCATCTTTTTTGAATTCAGCTTTTATTAAGAATGTTTGGACAACAAATTTATATTTTGCTTCAGTTGATTCAGATGTTCTGAAAAATGTGTTTCAGTAATCATGAATACATTTCAACAATAGTAAAGGCTGCTCCTCAAGAATGTGGTGATCTCTACATAAGGCAATATAGATAATCAGGTTTTGAGATATGAATAAAACATGTTGCTTCATCAAAGTGATGTGAGAAAACGGTCATCTTTGTTAGTGCCTGAAAAACTAAAAAAAAACTAAAAATGATAAAGTTCAGACCAAGACAGGCAGTGTTAAAGAAGACATCTGTGAGTGACAGCCAGTTAGTTGGAAAAGTGGGAAAAGGGGGATGACCTTTCTGTGAGGAGAGGTGTCAGCTCCAAGAGGAGAAGGGAAGGGGACAATGTCTCCTCCGCTTCAGTGACTTCCCCTCTCCTGTACAAGAAAGCTGTCGGCCCTCTTCCAAGAAGACTCTTCCACCCTTTCACTCAATCTCCCTTTATCTTGCTGCCTATCCAAACCATCCCCCCTCCCCCCAGCATACACAGTGTCACCCAGCTCCTCTCTCAAGGCCCCGCTTCCCCTCCACTCTTACTTTGTCAGGCTGTGTTAAATCAGACAGATTGCAGGTGTGTTTCCACTGTGAAGGAGGATTCACTGCTGCTGCATGCCTGCAACCTCTCAGCATGACACAGCACCTCTCCCAATTTACTGTGCTGTAATTTATCCCGAGACCCAATACATACTTAAACCGCATTTATGCATGCAGGCCGTATGGTTATCCTATTTATCATAAACCCCTACCTCTGCATTAATTCTGTGGCATGATTCACTACAAATGCCACTGTCCGTGAGCATATAAAGTCTCGCAATAAACTGCCCAACTCCATCCACTGCCTGCACAGTGATGGAGATATTACTCAAGCGGCCAATCTGTGATTATTCTGCATTCATTTACCCCTGGCATTTTCCACAAGACTAGATGTATCCAAGCCGAATACAATTTGATATCTTGCCTGCTGTGTTTTCAGGCATATTTTTTCTACCCTGTATCCTTAAACTGGCAGCTGCTATCAGTAAATGGGACCAACCTTTTCTCGGTGGAGTGAAAATGACTGCCTTGTAAGCTTTGCGCAGGTCTCTGTCCTCTCCCAAGATGGTAGTTTAAAAAACGATGTTGACCTATGCACGGCCTCAGGACTGTATATCTCAGCCAGAACAGCACGCAGGAAATAATCCCCCCCAGTTTTGAATTATTATGCATCCCAAGGTCCCTAAATGGATTTTCTTAGGAGCAATATGAGCCTATAGAAGCTGGACATCACACTATTTTGCTTTGTTGGTGTTTTTTCCCTCCCTTTTATTGATTTTAATATTACCTAGGCTTCCATAATCCCACTTATACAATTAGGGTTATCTTCACTCTTCCAGTGGTGCAGAACGACACTGATTAATTGAGCCTCCATTGACAGGCCTCAATTAACTGGACAAAGCACTGGATTCTAAATGTACAAAATTAATCAACCGGTCACTCTATATCAAGGATATTACATTGATAGATGAGTTTAGTCTGGCCTTTTAAGATCACAACAACATGGCTGAGACTATTGTGGCATTTCTAAACGATGCTTATTTTTTATTATTATTGTTTTGAAAGTTCTATTTGTGACTGCATAGTTTGTTTGTTTTTTATAACACCATCACTCCACTGGCTCTGTCCTCACAAGCTCTCAAAGGTCAGCCTGGACAGCACCAAGTGATCTAATTATATTTTGCTGGGAAAATTGTCTAGGGACACCAGGTCTAGCCATACTGTAGCCGCCATGCAATAAAGGTGTTTGTCTGCATTAGGGTTAGGGTTCAGTATAAAAATTGCTTTACTTTCATGGGGATGTAAAGGTGTTGACCCTCTCAGGCCAGGTCCTGCTTAGGACCTTGCCACCCGCTCTGGGCTTTTTTTATGAGCAGCAATGCAGACACAGACAATATCAACAATGGAGGCCTCCAGAGTGGCATGACTCCCAGTCCATATTCTCCTGGGACTCTGTAGTTATATAGCTGAGAGTAACTCAAAATAGCATCCAACTCTCTTGTCTGTCCATACAAATGTCTGTGTACTTGCAATTGTTAATGTTTATATCATTGTCCTCAGTGGACATGTGTGTGGTTTCATTACAAAAACAAACCAACAGTGCAAATTCATGGCCTGGCATGTTAACAACATAGTTTTCGCCATTTCTGTGTAAACGGATATTATTTTTAAAACATTCATGTGTATACACAAAGCTTCTCTGAAACAGAAGCAATGTCTTTTCAGATGAAATGAAGAAATTGTTTATTAAGTTTGTAGGATAAAGCTTTCTTTTGCTGTGACAAAAGAAAGTGACAAAGTTTCCATATCAAAAGTACCTCACAGTTTCAATATTTGATATGTCATTGGATGCTACGAGTGTCTTTTGTTTTCTTTCAGGTAAATCTTCAGAAAATCTTGCATACAAAAAACATTGGCAGGCACAAAGAGGCAAAAGTGTGAAAAAGGGAGATCAATAAAAAAGCCTTCAGGAGGACACCTAAGTGGAGAGAAGAGAAGCACAAAACAAGTCAAAAAGTCAGTGTCTGATCTACTATAACTGTTTTGGCAGCAGATCTCTGTTAAACTATGCCTCTGTTCCTATAACTACTTTGATATGCGAAATAGATAACCCAGAGTTGTTGCTTTTCTGTCAGTAAGAGACTGCTCACTGCTCTGACAAGCTCACAAAGGGAAATGCAGAAACTCTAATTGACAGGCCATTGTTCGGTACTTCAGTTTATTAATCAAAGGGATCCTGAAGGGCCTCTAGGTATAATGGCCACTTTATCAAAGTTACTAGCTATGATTGATTGATTGATAAAGATGCACATTTCACATTCTGCATACAAATATTTTTCAAAAATTGAAAATCTTATGGTTCAGTGTTTATCAAAAGCCTTTCTTCAATCTATAGCATGAGGCAAACTGGTCTCCCGAGAGGGTTATTTCTTCTTTTTTGGCAGCATTCATTCTTTACAATAAGGTTGAAGGTGAAGGTGACCCTTGCAGGGCAAGAATCTCAGTCTGAACCACTTTCCCCTGTAGCTCTCTCTTGCCACATGGGCCATCAGAAAGCCAGGCTCAATCCACTTTTCTAAATTGCTACCATTTAATGGAACAACTTGACCTGACTTCCCTTCGCACCAAAGACAAATAAAGAAGTTGTTGGTAAAAACGAGGCCCTGCAACTTAGGTAATGCCAGTGGAAAATTGAACAAATCAAACATTGCTTTTACTGGATTGCTTGACAGATACTTTTCTCTGGGTAATCTTTAGTGGGCTAAATACAGGGGCAGTGTTTTGTGTCTCTTCTTTTCCAGATGGACTTTGACTGAACACAGATATGTCATCCCCCCATATATATACTGCAAAAAAAGGTCAGAATTGGTGCCTTGCTGTTGTATGCCTCTGCCAATCAACAAAGTTGTGATAGATTAGTATGGATGTCCATCTGGACTCATATGTTGGGAGGCTTTCACAATGTATCATAACAACTACAGACTTTCAAGAGATATTGAGTTCAGAAAGATGGTATAAATATGAGGTGTTTGTGACTTTTACCTCTCAGCATTTCACTTTTAATCATGTTAGAGAGAATATTTATTCAACATTTGACAAAAGAACTGTTATGAATTACATATATCTCAAAAATTACAATAATTACATCAAAGTGCTTTGAAAGTACTAATGATCATGTAAAGCAAAGCAGACAGCCCCAAACCATAAAGCTGACTTGAATGTGTTATGAAACAGATGCATGAACAAAAATAATCTGAAAATCTGAAAATCCTCACCCATTAGGGCAGTTCTGAATGTGGGTGAAGAGCAAGCAGTCAGAAAAGGTATGATTTCTCATGTGTGTTAAGTTTCAGGTGGTTGCAATATGACCTGCAGGCACAAGTGGGAAAATGTAGAGTTCAAACAAGGAATAGCAAAGCACTTTTGAAAGTAGGTTTCTTCTTTTTTTCTCACTCCCGGTTTCCATAGCAATTATTCAGCTCATCTTTTTTGGCTGATAATCCATGCAAAATTCAGAGGTTGACTTTTATCTTTCAACATTTCTGAAAACACCACAAAAATGTACAGTAGCTCAGTGGGGCTTCTTTGAAAAAGCTGGTGTGAATTAAAAAAAACAAAAACTGCTTTTGTTGCTGAGACTCATTTTATTCAGGTTGATTGTCATCCTCAGAGTGTACAGTAATCCCTTCAGATCCAAGATCTTGCTAAATCAATCCATGGAAGTAGAGTTCTTTAAACACCAGCACTTTGAAATGTTTTAACTCTCAAGGTTTAACACCTCAGAGGATTCTGATGATAATTTAAATGCAACAGCCCAATAAGCATCCCACACATTAAATTAAGCCAGTGAGAATCTAATTAGCAATGAGCGCTGACTTGAGTGACAACTTGTTTATGCGAAACGTCAATAAGAGAGTGATGTTTGCCAAAACCAAAGGGATGACAACAAAGCTTCTGTTCTTAGCCTGTGGCTTAGTGGTGAAAGCAAACTTGATTGCTTGTGAAATCATCTTAATAAAAGTTTCAAGTGAACAGAATATTTCATCAATGTGGTTTGACATTCAGAAAATCATTTTAATTTTGCTCTGAATCGAAACTGACTGAACTCACATCAAGAGGGGAATATGCATATCTTGGTGATTATGCAGATCAACATATTATTTAATTATTTATTCTTTTTTTTTTTTTTTAGAATGTTGATCTATTTCATAGTGTTAATATACGGGATGCATTAAAGGCATTTTCCTGCTCTCAGCTGGTTTCTCTGAACTGGAATTTTAGATCAGTGCAGGTGAGCTGCAGTTGAAATCGCTCCATGTTCACTGGTATCATGTCCAAATGTTGCAACAGGCAGGAAGAGAAAAAGGTGAGATCACACTTTCACCGGCATTCAGGGTGGTCTTTTGATCTCAGATGGAAACCCACTTGCCTTCTGGGTGAACTTGGAAGGCATGCTGAGTGCCCAACGGTAGTTGTATGGAGAACCTGGGCTGAAACCCAGCTGCTGTAGAGAAATCCATGCAACATCTGAACCTTCAGCTCACAGAAAAGAAAAAACAAGCATGTCGTCGAGACATTTCAATCGCAAATGGAAACAACAAATACTTTCTCTCTGAGCCTTGTGGGGCTTTGTGCTTTTCCAAAACTACAAGGACCATTCTGATATTCTGTTGTGACAGCAAATCAGATGGAAGAGGTGCTCAATGGTTTTGAAAACACATGAAAAACTCATAGAAAAGTCACATTATCCATAATTAACAGCAAAAATATCACACATTTTTAAAGGTAGCAATGCATTTGAACACATAAGGCCAGTTCTTTACATGTCCCTACCAATGGGAAAAGAGAACCAACTTCCACATTTGGACAATTGAGTGTTGGTTTGTCATGGTCATCTTGGATCTTGTTCATGATTCAATACATCTATTACCCTGGACCAAAGAGTCCTGAGTTATCAGAAAATATGGATATGTACATTATGCTATCAAAGAATCCCCAACATCATGCTTCTCATTTTAGCACTGCAATTGCATGTTAATGAAATCATGTACACTGACTTCAAAATGGTACTTTGATTTCATGTAGACTTGAGTATTGATGGGTGGGTGAAGGTCCAGGCCTTCATTTGCACCGTTTCATCAGACCAACCACCAGTAGAAAAGATTTGTTCCATACTATGGGTCTAAACGGAAGGTCACTCCTTAACTTCTGACATGTGGAATCAACTGATTTACAAACCGTTAACACATCACAAATGAACATTTAGTTCATGGTAAAAATTTCATTGTGTTCTTTGTAAAACCATAAATCAGATTATTGATTTTTTTTAAAGGCCAATTTTAGCATCTTAAAAAACTGTATTACCTAAATATAATTACCAAATGCTCATCATGTACAAAATAAATCTGTAAATGGGATTAAAGAAAATCTCTACAAAACAATAACAGTTTTTTTTTTTTTATGGTTGCTAAAACCATGGTCATAAATTTTTGTTTTATATTTGTTTGAATTAAAAAGAAATCTCTATCATTAATTGGCACTTGTGCCCTCTTCCTCTCAGTTGAATGATCACTATAACCTCGAGATTTAAACAAAATATCATCATCAGTAAAACGAAGAGACAATATATGCTCTGCTAGTAACCTTGCCAAGTACTCAATGTCCAGTGAAAAGCACTAGCAGTCTAAAAGGAGTACAATCAATAGCAGATCCGTTTCCATTATTATGTTCGTTTCTGGTCTCATCCACCTTCACTTATCCTGTGAGCACTATATAATCTGTCTCAGTGCAACACCTTACCTTGATCCAGCTGACCAGGCTTATGGATTACCGCCTTTTGTTGAAAAGAACAACAGAACAAGGACAAACCTCAGTCGCTATGGAGAACTGTGAGAGAGCATTTCTTGCTTTATATAGAACTGACACCCAACAAGCCCCAACCAGGACATAGACTATGCATCTTTATTTAAACAGGCTGGTAGAAATGTCAGGGGGTGCGTCATCTGAGCATTATGTCATTGATTCTGAAAGTCATAGAAAATAATCTCACCCATTGCGATGGAAAGATAATAATTTTATAAGCAACTTAATGATGACTTGCTATTAATTACGATTGTATTTGTAATTTTCCTCATGGTCACGCATCGCTGTGGGCTGCTATTCTATTTTACGACCAGCATTTATCACTGGTCAGCCAACATGATCGTGGAGGTCACGCTGTCCAAAAGTGGTCGATGGGGTTAAGGTCAGGACTGCTGCTATGCAACGAGTACTTGAAGCTCAAGTAGTCATTAGCAACAGTGGAATGGGCTCTTGAGTCCTCGGTGGTGAAGATTGAGAAAAAGTTCCAGGGGCATTACCTACTCAGCTCTGTTTGCTCATCTCACCACTTCATGTTCCCTCCAAATGTGGCATCATTCAAAAAGGAGTGTATTTAGTCTGTTATAATGAAGTGACACACAGTAATGCGAGAATCAGTCGAATTATGTTGGACAAAAAAGGATATAGTATTCTACAAATCTCCCTCTTGTAAAGAAAAGCCATTACCTCCAACATCCAATTTGGTAGTCAGTATACAGCTCAAAACCTAAAGCCAAAGACATTTGTCCACTGCCAGGTAGAACAGCAATCTCTGGTCCTGCCAACTTACTTTACTCATGTTAGTGTTTTGCATGTGAATTTTTCAGACCTTCCACTCTAAAGATTCCTTCTCCACCTTCTGCTCTGGTACAGGTATCACAAACAAAGTTTGTTTGTGGTGGTGCAATTATTTGTAAAACAAACTTGACAACAAAGTCTTTCAACAGTGATTAATCTCTTTGAAAACAATGTCCTTGTCACCTTGGATCATGAAAACATTTTGAGTAAAAACTACGAGTCTGACGTGGTTTTGAATATCTGGTGTTGTGAGCAGCTTGGAGATAACGGCTCAACAAATAAAATCTCAAGGATGAACGCAGCTAGATAAAAATATTGTTTATTTGTGATTTGGCCTTTCCTGACCCTTTCGAAACTGCACTGTGTAGGAGTGCTTAGGTGTGGAGAAAACTGCAGAATAAAATCGATCCCTGATGCCTCACCCGTTAAAGTATCGCCTACTATTTTCCCATTTGAACTTAACACATTAACATTAAAATGGTCCGTGTGGTTTGGAATTTTTGTTTGGCTGAATTTCCTCAATGTAATCAAAGACAGAGCACATCAAGGGTCAAACACAGGAGGTGATTGTTTTTCTTTTCTTTTCCAAGGGTGGCCTAAAGGGAAGATTTATTGGTGCAGAATTGTGCAAAATATCAATAGAAAACTACGTTTGGCAGTTTCCCAATCACAGCCAGGCCCATAGATCCTAACTGGGACAAACCCCAGTCAGACATTCAGGATCAATTAGTCAGACGAGGCTTAAATATTCAAGTAACCAACTACTCTACTGCTCGTCTTAGGGAGGTTTAATGGTTGTATATTTTTTTGTGAGAAAATTAAGTCATTCCTTTCCATTCTTTAAACTGAATTACTGATAAGGACACCAGCAGATGTCCTTTAGCTCGTGAACACTATTAAATACCGACGTAGCACATTGAATAAATGTATTTGATATAATTTTATTGTTCCTTTTTTTTTCATTTTATCTTTCCAGATTATCTGTTTATTCACAAATATCCTGAATTCTCGACTTTCTGCTTGTATCTAAAATACCCCTGCCTTTTTAGTAAATGCATACAGATGGAAATACCACTGACTGCCGGCCTGATTCACTAAGATCCTGCATGAAGTGTACTAAATTGCATGCTCAAACAAGTAAATTTTGTGTGTGATCACCTAAGAATAACACCACCAGTGACAAACAGGATTATTCAAATGAGGGTTCTTCATGCATTTAGGGCTTGTTTATACAAGAATGAGCGACTGGAAGCGGTATCATTTCAGTGTTCACTGTTGCTTGCATTCACAACGGAGCAATGGAGAAGCGCACCGAGCCGCCATATGAACAAAAATTGAAAGTCAAGCCATGGAGCAACCCAGCTGATTATGTCATGTTGCCACCCATTTTAATTCATAAAAGTAATGTCAGCTACAGTCACGCCTGCAATGTACTACTACCACTCCAATCGTAACCCATCCTTATTTAACCCCGCTATATTTGAAGCCGGCTGACTCAAACAAACAACACACCTGGAATGCTGGCAGGTAGACCAACCTGAGCAGGACATCAGTCTCACACTAGGAAATGCTGGAGCAGTTCCAGAAGTAAAGACACACACTACTGAGACGTCAGTACAGTCAATCCTATTGATGTGTATTGTTTAAATTCTGCCTCTGAAATTAATTGTGTATTATTTTTATTTTTTTCCAGTGAAACAATTTAAAGTGTCCAACCCTGGCAGTGATTAACGACCTTTGTTGCCCAATCTTTAGTCTGTCACAACATCACAGTGAAGCCAAAGAACACCAACTGTCACGAACACACAAAAGCAATCGATTGGCTCTGCTTTAGACTATCTGAAGTGTTTTTGATAAAGAAAAACTGACCACTGTTACTTTGCCATATACATAGAGCAGATGCACCTTAGTCTCACCTCTTGTACACACTTTCAGCTTTTTCACCAAGTTCATCACATGCTGGCGTGAGTAGAGTCAACTAATCCAACAATTTATTATATTTTGGGTCATAGGAAAAATACAGCACAAAGTCAAGTGTATCTTTGTTATTTCTCCTCCTCTACACAACTCATCCCTCCCATCATAATCCTAATAACTCTTGTGAATACATCATATTTCTCTGCTGATTTCACGCTTCTTCAAATGAAGTGCCCAAATTAATCCCATGGTACATTAGTAAATCTAAACCCTGAACCCAGTTTGGCACATTGAAAATAAATTGCGTAATATTTATAGAGGTAAATTACAATTGACAGAATAAAAGTCGTATCATCTCTGACTTCCCAGCAAATTTCATGAGTAGTTTATTCAGGTACGCTTCTTTGAAGAGTGATTTTGAACACCAAATGAACGTTTTAAGCACATTTTTGGTGTTTTCTTTCTTTCAGCTGATGATCACAGTGAAAATATTTGATCAGTTACTCATACTGCAATCCAAATATTGTTTGCACTAACAGACACATAATGATTTGTCAGAGTTGTATACTGCAAAATATGTTCTCACCAGTTTTCTTCTGAATCGTCTTTGGTCCAGTTTTTTTTTTTTTTATTTTAGTTATTTTTTTTATTATTTACCATTTCTTGGTGAGTTTTTAGATAAAAACTGTTCTAGCTTGATATGCTAATGCATCAGATGGATGTTGGAGGAAATGGATGGCTCGCTTTGATTAAAGCACCCCGCTTGGCTAGCTTTGCACATCATAATCTCAGAATGGATTACACTGCGGTAATGTGGGTCACAATATTTAGCAACATGCCAAGGCTAAGCCACTGCAGTCCACAGAGGAGGGAGAACAACAGCCACACAGAAGATTACAATAAGACACAACTTCAACATTATGTGATTAGAGTGTGCACGACTGTACAAAGAAATTGGCCGCTGTATATTAAAAGGAGATTTTCTCTCTCCGGCCCTCTGCATCACTCCTCCGCTCCTGCCTCTCAATGAAAAGGTGAGGCCGTGTGCGGAGCATATGCACACTCGTCTGTGCATGTGATGGAGTGTACCGAGTTATTGACCTCTAGCAAGGGAGGAGCATTAATGTCCAGTGTGCCGTGAAAGCGGCCTACGCCCCGTGTCCAAGGTGACTGGCACTGCCCCGTCCCATGGCACACTTCTGGGTCTGATGGATTGACTGGGCCTTGGAGAAGGACCTCTTGTAGTTTACTGCGTCTTTCCCTCTGAGTGTGTGACTGTGGCAAAAAAAAGAAAGGGGAAGAAAAAAGAAGCAATCCTTCTAAACTTATAATCGTCTGCAGGATACACGTTTAGATTTGGCTATCTGCCTCCATCTCTTGTAAAGCCGTTGTTCTCTTGGTAACTCCTTGGGAACATTTATCAAGACGGGGACTCTCCCTTCATGCCTCATGCTAATGAATCCCTGTACACTTGCTACTCTCTAATGATCCTCAGGAAATGCTCCCCTCTTGTCTCCCTGTTATCACCATCTCCCATGCTCCTTTCAAACGCTCCTTTCATTTATCTAATGCAGTCTTTCATTTAAGTAACGTATAAATGAAATGTGCCTGCAACATTTTCTTCCCATCATGTTCTCCTTATCTCTTCCCCTCCCTTTCCTTTCCTCTGCTACTTGTGATTGAGTGGATGAGATGAACACCCGGAGGATGGTGCTAAACTCCCACACGACACTGGATTGTATGAGCCGGTTTCATTTATGGGATGAGTTATGGATTCCGCCCTCCACTGCATGTGTAGGAAGGAGTGTGGACAAAACTCCATAGCATACCTAATTCAGATATCCGATTACAGGCTGCAACTTAAAGTTTTTCTCATATATATTTTAGAAAATGCTGAAGTTATTATAATTCTCATAGCAGTCACAAGAAAATTCGAGTATTGATCGGCTGGAGACTGAAGACCTGTTCATTTGGTGATATACCTTCAAATTGTACATTTGGATATGCTCATCTTTACTGCTCATGGAAGCTAATCAAGCGGCCTAAGGGAAAACACCAGTTTGTAATTAAAATGGTTCAATATTATCTGCCGAAAAACATTTGCCCGAGTAAATGAAGCGCTCACTGTATGTTTATTCTTTTCAATGTTGTTGGCTCCTGAAAGCAAAAAGACATTGTGAAGCTAAGATGTAGCTGTGTATAGTCAAAGTCAGTGTACCAAGGAAACAAATAAAGTAAAGCACAGTATAAAAGTACATCCAAACTGTAATGAAGGCTTTGCATCAGCAACTATATGTGCTTTGTATACATGTCTATTTCCCAGAGCCAGCAGCAGTTAACTGCACATGCTGCATTAACTGCACATATTGATGTTTATTCTGTCTCAAAAGGACAAAGTGATTTGACACAAAATGATAAATTTTGCACATTGCACACCAAATTTCCTCCGCTATAATGATTGACACAAATTTGCTAGGACCCCAAAATCATTCATAGAAATGTAACAGAAGTATTTTCTTTGCTGCAATTTAATAATAAAAACCTGAATCAGGGAGTTACTGCAAACAGTTGAAGTTGAAATGTGTTCGCTACTTGAACTGGAGGAGGCAATGATGTGAGCTCTAATCTGAGGTGACATCCACTGGAGAATTCAGTGGCCAATGAACTTATCCTCTGCAGACTTAGCCTTAGGTGTAACAATAATTATGAGCTCCTGAGCCATCTTAGCGCGCATAGAACCCCCAAAAGCAGGACTGTCTAGACCATAGAATATGGCTAACACAGTTGTGCCTTACCCATGGAGCAGGAAGATATGGATTCAAATCTGAGCTGTTTATCGCTCCATTTTTTTTTTTTTTTTCATTTATGGGGTAACACCAGTGGGGTGCTTAATGCAATGCCACTGGGATTACATGATTGGCCTCATAATTCGCAACCGCAAGGCAGTTGGATCCAGAATACAACAGGCCTTCTTTAAATCTAAAATGTTGTTGATGTGCAGAGGGAAAACACTGCCTGTCACTCACCATGCATCACTGCCTTGTCCTCTTTTTTTAAAATTAGTTTTAAAACAACAGACTGCATCTTTGTGTTGCTTGTGTTTTTCTGAATTTTATCATTTTGAAATGTTGTAATTTAGTTAATTAGCTCTCTCTACTCTTTATGTTCCTCGAATAGATTTTGGCATTTTATCCAGAAAACAGCAAAATAATTATTTGCACTTGGTGAGACAAAACCGTATTTATACATTTATGAGGACATTACCTGGAGGATCGATGGATTTTAGACATCATTCTATATTTACTTTATCTAAAAATACATAACATCATATTTATTACTTTTTCTTTCACAAAATCTGGTTCTAAAGCCTGTTCTTCTAATCTTAGAACTAGTTCATAACAGCATTATGGATGTTGTTCCCTATATAAGGTTTTGATCCTAAGATGTACACTAAGTGAATTAATGGGAACATGTTGCATATATTCAAATTGCTTTCAGATGAGTCAATCAGTGCATTTGTGAAAAGAACTATAATAAACAACTAAACTGTGGTCTACAAAAGAGAATGAACCCACAGAAAAGAAGACACCTATGGATCAAACTTAAACATCTCTGTCAGCTGCTCTGGAGTCTCGGACCTCCCATCCTGCTCACTGAGGATCAAGATGATCAAAAATGATCTTAAGCATGACTCAAGTCTTTGAGCAGGATAATTGTCTGGGCCAGTTCGAGGCTTCAAAGGGGCTGGAGGACAAATGTGGGCCCTGATCAAGGAGTATCACTGATGCTGTTGGGGAATGAGGCTGCAGATTTACTGCTTTTAGTTCAGAACAAGTTCATGGGGCCTTAAGGTTTCAGTACATAATAAAAAGACAAGTGTCTACTGAAATTCAGTGTATGGACTCAGGAACACTGAAAAGCTTTGAACACACGTATAATTATACTCTATCTTTGTTACCTTTTAACACGGGTAAAAGACCTCAATAATCAGACAGGCTATTTGGACTTCCATTCTCATGACACCAGAGACATTTTATCAGATAGGAGGATGAATATGTTATGGTGCATGTTTTGTTTCCTGTACAACTTTGAAATTCTGACAATGTGTGCAAACATCTTAAAAATAGACTTCTTAACATGAAGATTCTTCTTGGATGAATTAGCATATCAAAAACACAAACTGGGTGTGTGTTCATGTATCCTTCTCCAAAAACAATGCATATTCTTTCTCCAAGCTGAATTAAAAGAAAAAAAGAGCCCTGCTATCCTACCTCATCGCTCAGTGCTGCATGGCTAGTGGCTGTATTCAGTTGTCTGCATATCTCTTCACTCTCCTTCTCCCCCTGAGGGGAACACACACACACACACACACATGCACACACACGCGCACACAGCAACAGAGTGTAGCTTAAACTGATTCAAACTGAACCTCAAGTTCCATGAGTTGCTTTGTCCATTTTTCTTTCATTTCCCCCACTTGATGCACTCTCAGGGCAACTGTGTTTTATTGATTTGACATTATGCTGTTTCATATGTTTCATTCATAAGATTAATATTCTGATTAGCCAGTTAAACTTGGATTTTATTATTTTATCACCTTCTAATGCCCACTCTTGAGCTGTTATCCCCACATGCTCCTTAGTATGAACAGTGGTCTAGTGTGTTAATGGGTGAGGGAAATGAAAAAGTCTGCAGAACTAATGCATCCTTTTATGTCAGGTCTGACTCGGCAGTCTGGTTCACGTGCATCTATTCTACCAGCCACATCTCAAGTATCCAGCTCAGGAAAAACACAAGAGGTCAGTGTGAGCGATATTGCTGTGTCTTCACATTTTAGACAGCATCTAAGCTTTGGAGGACTTGGGTTGGTTTAAAGAATTCAAGAAACTTTTGAAGAGAGCCACCTGGTTATTGAAAAGGATTTCAATTGACTGCCTCCTGGAGCTGGTCAGGACACTGCAGAGGATGAGCACAGCTGCTGTCAAAGCACAGTGACTACTTTGAGGAATTTCAATCAACTGAATTTCCATATATAGATTGAAAAAAAAAAAAGCCCCTCAGTGTCTCTTTGCTATTTAGGTATGTCGATGTTTATGTAAACCTGGCATCTGCTTTACTTTATCTACTTCTCGCTGTATGCTTTCCCATCAGTGCCAACTGACAAGCTGCTTTGACCCTGTGTGTCTACATGTCCCAGCAGTCGATGGAGATGATGATCGATGCTTCAAGTGACATTTCTCAGCTAATAACCTCTTATCCTATTGATTACCTGCCGAGATATCCTTCTCTGCTCGCTTTCAACAAATGGATTTTGTCTCCTTCTCTCCTTTTCCCCCACCCAAATATCTTATTTTCTCATCTTTTGGAATTTTACAGAATATGTAATCTGGGCATAATGTATTTTTTTCTTTCTTTGCACTCTATACAGCGCACCCCCAGGGCCAAAGTGCGGAACAATTTAGAGCCACATAACACATCTTTATAGAGGGTGCTCCCTCCACTTCAAAAAGTCACTGTAGTTTTCCTGCAGGAGCAATTGTGACTGCAAGTTATTGAGAAAAACAAGTGTAAAGGGCAAAAAAGCAAAGTTATTGAAAAAGAACGTTGCCAAAAAAAGATCCCAGTCAAGTGTTACCAGGCTCTTTGTGGAGCTTCTCAAAGGAAATGATGTTTCTGCACACCCATATCACAAAGGCAATCACAGCACACTCACTCACATCTTAATTAAAACTTTCAGTCTTCAGTGTCTGCTGGTTGTTCTGCCAACTTTCATATTCTTGTCGGGGCAAAAAAAAACCCTCCTCTCTCATTGTTTGACTTTTAATCAAATTACTTGTCTTTTTTTGCATTCTGTTCATGTCTTTTTTTGCATTCTGTTCATGTATTTATATGTTTAGGAAAGGATAGAGGTCAGGGAAGTTCAAAGACTGGACAAGATACTTTACTCATTTGCTTACTGAAAACATTTAACACTAAAACAAATGTTTGAGGTTGTAAATGGGTCTACAAAATATGGATTGTTAAGCATTAAATTTGCTGGATGCTGACACAAATGCAAAAAGAGTCTGTTTATTCATTCAGTTTGCAGCTGACACAAAAGTGAGCAGAGAGTAGTTTGATTTTCTGTCCACTGGTCTCTATACAATCGTTGATTACATCTATGGAGAAGAAACAAGCCAGAAACCCGATAGACCATCATTGAGTTATTTAAATTCTGTTCATGATTAATCACACTGTGCACACTATAATGCTGAATAAGAATGCATATAAACTAATCAAAATGGGCACTGCAGCACATTTCCATTCAACTTGACAGTCCATCAACAGTCATAAAGTACAAAGATATTAAAACTCACTATGGACTTTGGACATTTATGCGCCTGCATCCTTTTACGAAGTAAGATTTATACACGCTAATGCTATTAGTGAATATACAATGGCTGTAAAAGAAATGAAAAAACTCTGGCATTGTTTTGCAAGTCCAAATGTCACATTTCGAATTTCAAATGTATATTTAGGCAAGTTCATTTCATTGGCCACAGAAGTTTTAGAAATGCTGTATTTGCTAAATTGTAGTACTCTGAAGCTTTTCTTTTTTCCCCTCATAAATAACAACATGCTTTGGAATTACAGCAGAAGCTCATGATTGAATGGCAAAGCCAACAGTCGATCCCACTTAGGCTACCCGCCCACAGTTAATCAAAATCTCCGACATGGGTTAAATGATGTACATCAGTTGCTTTAGTGGGAAATCTCATTATCGCAATCATTTAGGACTACAAACTCTTTTTTATTCTTTTTCCAGCTAGAAATAAAAGATCAAAT
The DNA here is from genome assembly GCF_963422515.1 of Blennius ocellaris. NCBI lineage: Eukaryota > Metazoa > Chordata > Actinopteri > Blenniiformes > Blenniidae > Blennius > Blennius ocellaris. The sequence goes on from NC_137664.1 coordinate 14,990,790, forward strand.
TATATGTGAAGAGACCAGAAATATGTTTTAATACTGTTATTTCAATATACATTTGTGAAATGTTATCAGGCAGCCATATTTCAATAATAAGGTGCTAATGCAATAAATAGATGCTGACACATTTTTACCGATAGTATTTGCGGGCTACTCTGCTTGTAAGTTTATTAAAATGTGTGTAGGTTATGCCATTAAATGAGCCACTCAAAATCATGACTTAACACAGTATTGTAATTGCAGCTTCCTCCTTGCATGACTGTTTTGAATAGGGATGAACCTATGCCACTTTGTCAATACCAAGTACCTATTTTATACTCATTATGCAAATTATATGCAAACGCTAGACATGTGTTGCCTCAATATTGATGATGTGTGAAACTCAACAGCCTTGAAGGCTCCAATGTACTACTGCATCTGCACTACACAGCGGGTTAGGGCAGTGTGTAGAGTCTATATACACCTATGCATACTGTAGACTGCAGAGCAAGGGTCCGAGCTTCCTGTGTACCAAACATTCACTCCAGCTTGCAATTAATGAGTGTATCCATCATACCTTAATAATGTAGCATCACTGGTGTGTTAGCCCCGAAACTCTTTTGCATGTCGCACGGATCAGAGCAGCAGTTAAATAATGAGCAACAACGGGCTATTCTGTTGGTCCAAATATCACTGCTGGTTAAGTTGCTGGTGTGTTTTTTTAATTTTGGCAGAACATGATTTACAGTCTGCCTTACCATCCAAATAAGAGAATTTCCAAACTGATGAAATTGCTCATACTCTCTTGTGTACCTGACATTGCTGACAGATGTCACGTAATACTTGATAGGTTGTATCATGGATCCTTTACCGGTATGACTATTTCGTGCAGTGTCAGACCCTGATAGTGTTACTGACACTGGTACTGGCGCATCCCTAGTTACATATGCATATAGGCTTCAGTACCTCACAATATGTTTGTTGTGTTTAATATTAGAATATGTTCTTTCCGCATGACATCAATTGCAGGTAAATGAGTCAAGAAAAGGAATGAGTGGCTTCTTTGCAGCAAACACTGTATACCATGTGAAAATATGCAGTTTATAGTGAACAGTCTCATTCCTAACAGCTTGACAATATACATTTACCTCTGGGATAAGAAAGCCTATACTTGATGCTTGAGAGAAAGGGGGGGATTTATAATGAGGATATATTCATTGTGTGTTTTTGATATTTTCTTTTTGTTTTTCTCGAGAGAAATTATAAGTTTTCCCCTTTTGTTTACTTGTTTAATTACTCAGCAAATGTCTAAATCATATTAAGTGTCATTGTTTCATAATGTGATTGCAGTGATTTTTCTGAATTGAAAAGAACCGTCCCAGTAAATCAAAAACCAAGATGGGCAGTATTTGCACCAAAGTGATTACATAAGATCATTCTGCTTGGGACTAGAATAAATCTGACTACACATTTGTATCATCTCATAAATCTTGCAGTCAATCTAAGCAAATATGTGGTAGAAAAGTTGGGTTTTCATCCAAGTGCATGTCCTGGCATTGACTCAAACTCCCAAATACACCATTCATCAGAACTACACATTTGGAAAAAAGAAATACATATTTTAATATGGATTCAATGTATTCCTACACCTCTGCCTTCTTTCAGCATGATTTATGAAAATGCAAATAGTCACCGCCTTCATCTTCCCTCTATTTAATGGAGCTAAACTGGGTTGCCTACAAGTTGATGTATTAGAATGGTAATATATTTTCTGCATCACTTACCGCAGCATTGTCCTACATGAGTCCTTAGCCTAAATACACATCATAAGTTTACAGTAATAGTTTCTTAGGTCTCACACATATGAAATGCTGACTGTCTGTAACCTGAGTGTAGCAAGGGCAGTCTTTGAAAAAACACAAAGTTATGCCAAAGCATGACTAAAAGCTTGATATCTCATATGTTTTAGTTTTTTGTGTTTGTATGTTCACAGAGAACAATCCCTGAGTGTATCCAAAGCAGGAAATCCTCCCGAATGTCTTACACATCTTGCTTCATGATATAATCCATTTAATTGATTAATTAAGTAAATTCCTTTTTGCAATTAAATTCTCTCAAAAAGACCACCAGACACACTTAATAGTTTCAAGGCATTCAACGCTGTTTAGTATGAGCAGTGGAACTTCAACCATTACTTTAGAAAGGTTTTGAACAACGTGTCATATTGATAAATGCGAGTTACACAAGTTTTTTTTAAACTTTTGATTCTTCAGTTGGCACTCCATCATCACCAGACACTGAAACTTTATTCATATAGTCTTTAAAGCCTCTATGAATAAAGTTTCAGACTGTGCTCAGACAGTGATTATCAGATGGATAAATCATATATAGATTACATGCCGAAATATAACTATTCTGTCTAGGGCTTTGCTTATTTAAGATGTGCTGGGTGAAAAATAAGTGCCAATTGGTTTGATATATAAAACTTTAAAATCTTTACTGATGTTGTTATGTGGGCAAAAAGAAACATCCAGCACACAAATCAGCAGAGCATTTGTGGTGACTTACCAGTGAATCAAGTACACATGACTTTTGCACATTTCTGAAGACACTATTCAAAAGCCATTTATCAAACTTTTGTACCCACTTTATCTTGAGTGTGGTCATGGGAGCTTTAACCAATTCCAACTGACATTGGATGAAAGACTGGGTCACCCTGGACATGGTGCCAGTCCATCAAGTGACAAACACAGACAGACAATCAACGGCACATATTCTCAGCTATCAATCCAATCAGGAATCATTAATTAACCCCAGAGAGATGTCTGGCTTCCGTCTACAGAGCAGAGTGATCAAATGAAACGCACACAGCCAAAAAGAGACCAAACCAACTCAATACAGAAAAGCATGGCTTTGAACTCAGATCTTCTTGCTCCTGACAGCTTCTTCATTTTGTCACCGGGGAGCATGAATACTGGACAAGATATGGTGCAACTGGGGGAACATCTTTTCATGGGAGGACTGATAAATATCCAACCGTGTGTGTGTGTGTGTGTGTGTGTGTGTGTGTGTGTGTGTGTGTGTGTGTGTGTGTGTGTGTGTGTGTGTGTGTGTGTGTGTGTGTGTGTGCACGCATGAGCAGCCTTGGGCGCTGCAGAAATCACCCAGATAAAGTGGGCTTTGCTCGCCATTACATCAATTACTGATCAACAATATAAGTGAGTGACATTAAATTAAACCGATCAGTGTTGTTTGATGTTCGAGACTTGGGGTGCTTTTTAAATTGCCCATCGCCAGACTTGTTCGGTGATTGGATAGTCAGTTCTGGTTTGTTCTCGTGTGTTTCTATGAGATGTTGAGATGTGGAGATGGAAATATTGAGCAGTGAGGCCGTGATTATTAACTCTGTTATAATTCTTCTAATGATAGTTATATTTAAATGCACACAAACAGAACAAACCCTAACTCTGAAAATCGAAGGGCTTAACAAAAGCACACAATTTATTTTGCAAGTCTTTTTGAGGCACAATTCTAAAATGCTTTGAAAGATGAATGGATGTGTTGGTGAAAATATACCGGAGGTTAGCTTAGTTTTCACTAAACTCAGGCTAACTGTCATTTCAAGTAAACCAGCCACAAAACACATTCATTTTCTAAAAGGACTCGTTTAGCATCGTGTATATTTTTCCAAGTATGTTCACAAAAGTGTCATCTTAATAAGTGCTGTCGATTCACTATCTGTTTAAAAGTACAATACTTTTATCACTGGGACCCTCTCCCAATCTAATAAAAGCAAGATTTGTGTAATGTGCTTTATAAATGCACTGTATTCAAATTAATTTAACGCTAGCTGAAATTGAAGAATAATGAAGAGCCCCACCTAAGAAATGTACCCCCGGCCACCACTGTATAGAACAACATAGTTATGGTGACCAGTATACTATATTGACACATGTTATACATTTATATTTACACTCACACTACAGTAACAAGTCTCTAACTGCTCTTATAATCCCTTCTGATTCTATACAGTCTGTTCCTTGTCCCAATTTCTGTCTTTCCATCCATTCAATGTGGTGTTGGTTGACAATGGGAGATTTCCCATAATGACAAAAACTTGCTATGAGACAATAGTGCTGATCATTGTTTCATCATGCAGCGGTCAGCACTATTGTCTCAGCAAGAGACCTGGGCTCTCTGTGTATGCCTGGGTTTCCTCTGGGTTGTCCAGTTTCCTCCTGCTGAGGTTGATCAGTGACACTAAAGTGCCCTGTGATGGACTGGCGACCTGTCCCTGCCAGTTTATCCTTCCTGAAATGAATAGAAGTGGTATAGATGATGGATGGACCAAGGAGAACTACGACCAATGGTCACTTTTTGTACAGAGGTATAATTTTGGTAAGAAGAAATAAACCCACATAATTTGTATGTTAATATATCAGCAACTCTTTGATAACAACATTCAGGTTAAAACGTCTTTGAACATGCCACCTACAGTTTCCAATTAGCCTTACCCTCACTGGGCCAATACATGTACTGCATGAATTAGAATTAATCTACCTCAACAAATTAAACAAATTCAGTGTCAACCAACCACCTCCACTCTCCCCTAGTTTGTAGTGAAGCCTTTTGAACCTCAGCCCTTACATGCTGAGTGTGATAGATTTGATTGGAGCGTTTGCCTCTGTACACTGCAAAGAGGACATTCATTACAGATGAACTATTAGATAAAGCGTCAGACTAAAGCGTCAGACTAAAGCTTCAAGTCAGTTTCTAAGCCATTTTGGTGTCTGAGATTCAGTGCTACAGCACACTAAAATGGCTCTTTTGACAGTGTCCAATAAACATGAAACAAAGTGAGGGACAGGTAGGAATGGTTTTGTGTGATCTCTACTCTTTCTTCTTTGTGTTTTCGCTGTGACTGTTCATTTTGTTGATTTGTCACACTAGGAAACTAGAACTTTAATTCCATACCACTGTCAATCACTGGCACTGTGTACGACAGCAGAATCATTTATAGTGAAATGTTTGGTCATTTCACTCTTAATGAAATCTTTGGTGAAGGCAACTCTGGATTCTGTAAAATGCGTTAGATCGAACAGTAGCGAATGGTAGATTACACACAAAAAATAAACGGATGCATGTAGTTTTAAACACATTATCTTTTGTGTAATTCCCAACTTTGTCAGAGAAAGAGTGAGTTTATCCACAGAGACTGAGGTAGTGGACTTTGAGCTAAATGCTGTTATGCCCTCATCCACAGACCCAGCCAATCTGCTTTGCTTGATCATCTTCAGTATCACACGAAACTGCATGGGCTCAGACTGTTCCCTTGCTCCCTGCTGTACATGTTCTATTTTAATTTGTTTGAGGATGTACTTAACAAGGCTGTGAATCTGTGGCCTCGTTAAACATTGTAATGGGACATTTCTCCCATTAGTATAAAGAACAAAGACAAAGAGGGGGAATGGTTTGGGGTTGCAGATAAAGACAAAGATGGATCGAGATGTAAGGAAAGGACAGAGACATGGTAGTTGTTGGCCTCAGAAGATGCAAGTTTGGCTCTGGATTGCATTGTATTTGTGATTTAATTACCAGCTTATATAAATGAAAGGTTAATTAATAGAGTAATATTTTTGTAATGATTTTGATCAAGAAACTTTAAAATATCATTAATAGAAGTTAAAAACTCTAAATATGGTAAAAGCTAGAATACAAATGAGATCTTCATTGTAAGTACATATTGAGATCTGAGAGCTTTATACATTTCCCTGCCTAAAATTGTCTGTCATTTCAATTCAATGATTTCCCGCGACCCTGAACAGGATAAGCGGGGTAGAAGATGGATGGATAGATGGATAGCTGGATGGATGGATTCTCATTTTTCTCAGGATCCTGCTTAATGGCATATAATAATTTTACATAACAGGTGTAAATTTGTACAAGCAGGCAATATTGCAACATAGAGCAGTAGTCCACAAAAGGAGACCTGCTGTGCACAAACTATTGTTTACCTTGATCTTCTTATGAGACATCGACATGCCGGTCAACAAGCACACAGCAAGCTTTTTGTTAGGAGGGTGAAACCCAATAGGAGATCATTAAGAAGGAAATGTCTGCATGAGGTAATACACAAATTGACTGCAGTGAAATCAATGAGCAGACCAGGGTCACAGTGGTGGGAGACGTGTCAGTGCTGTTGACATGCACTAAACATCAACAAAGGAAGTAACTCAGTGAAAGAGTGTAAAACTGGGGAGTTTTATCTCATCTCCAAGATCAGTGTATGCGATGGAGATAAGAAGTCCATTGTGTGAAACTGGATAGTGCAGGTACGCTAAAGAAAACAAACCTTGTTCACTTTATTTCAGTGTATTTCTTCACACATTTAGCTGCTGTTTTTGTAATTGTGTATTGGACAAAAAGCAGGCTTATCTCTCAATCTGAAGGTTGCAGGTTCAATCCCTCACTTCCCCCTGTCCATCTCGGAAAGTGCCCTTGACTGTGACACTGAACTCCAAATTGCTCCCATTGGGTGGATTTAATGCTTTGAATGGCAGCTGTCACCATTCATTTATGAGTGTCTTTGTATGAATGAATTAATAGACATTTGCACTTGGTAGATCTCATACATTCACCAATGCAACGCGTGTTTGCGGAACCAAGTTGGCATCACTAGCATGTTAGCCATTAGCACATATCAATACTAACTCGGTAGGTCAGGTCGCAAGATTACTGTGCGAAACACTGAGTGGGTGCACACAGATAAACCACGTCCTTAGTCAATGCGCTCACACTGGTGTTTCTGGATACTTGCTGAACCTATTATCGATCTGAGGTAATGTAAGCCCTAATTAGGCTCATCCATAGTACCCCCCCCCCCCCAAGTGTATAAATCCCCCTCATGTGAATTGGGTAGGGAGGGAATTCTTAGTGAGTCATAAAAATTGTGTTCATATTATTTTTTCTGATGGAGTCCAGGGATTATAAAAGATCCTGTTTGCATTCCAGAACACATTGGAGGGTTATTTGGAAAGGGGAAAAAAAATTCTGATTGGTGTTTAACTTTTTTGTGCCCAATAGAAGGATGACTCAAAAATGGCTTGCCTGTTTAGCATTTTTACTTCCTCTGCTGTTGAAAAGGGTCTTGGACTGTCCCACACATATTTTAAAGCAAGAGCAAAACTGGTGGGTGTATGTTCACACAGCCAGGAAAAAAAAAACTTTTGGGGAAATTTAGTTCAGCTTGAACTTTTTCATGACTCATTAAATTATTTATTTTCGCTCCAATAGAGTTTTTAAAAAATTCCCCTTGTGTTTCCCAACCAATAATGATAACAAGGACATCATAATTAAATATAATTTTTTTTGTTGTATTTCATGAATGAGATGGTACATTTTAAACTTAATAGAAGAATACCAACGACTTTATACACCTTAGAAATAAATGCAAGCTCCAAAAATATACTTTAATTTGACTCTGTGGTCCAAGTAGCCATGTTTTAAATCCAATTCAATTAAATTTGTCTTTATTTATTTAGCACTTAAAACAGTCTCAAGGGGGACTGTACACAGAAAAAATAACAATTAAAAAAAAAAAACATTTAAAAGACAAATAAATTATATGCTTAAAAAATTAAAACAAGGGCAAACAAGTCATGAAAATAAGCAGCTCACAGATTAATTTGATTTGATTTAAAAAGAGATGAAGGAGGTGCATGTCTGACGTGCAACAGAATATTATTCCAAACGAGCGACTGAAGTCCCACTAGTGGCAACAAAAGCATAGATTACAGCCTCAAAGTGTTGACTTTGAACAACTGGCTTCATTTTAGAAGGATGTCTCAAATGAGAAAAGCTTCATTTGACCAGCTCCTTCAAATGACTGTCAACGTTTTTTATGACCTATTGACCTTGACATATTGTCAGTGGTAATACCAATAACCATCACCTCCGTCTTGTAGCCAGCAATGCTTAAAATCTATTTCTAATCTATTTGACTAGTTTGCATGACAAAATAGTTGTTTGTATTGGTATGCACATTTAGTTAACATTAAAAACAGTGACAACCTCACCGTAGTACTGTCCAGAGTTACCAGATCTTGTAGCCTGTTTCTAGTCATGACACAATATAAAGTCCTCCTGAATTAAAAAAACAAAGAAAAAAACCCAGCCCAAATCACACCCTCTCTACAAATGATTGTTCAAAATGTTAAAATTTTAATACGCGCAATACAGAATTTGCCAAAGGCACACACTGCTTCCCAACTACACAAAATAAGAAAAAAAAAAGGTTGCTCATAATTCACAGTTCTGTCCGCCTGGCCTCCAGCTGAAAATACCCACACAATCAGCGAGTTTGTGCGACTCAGTTTTCATCTTTGCCTCCAGTTGAATAAAATTATTATTCCAAACAATTCAATTAACAAGCAACAAATAACCGCAGAGCATTCCATGATATCTGCCACAAACAAAAGTTAAAATGATCCATTTCCTTTTGTGAGAATAAAAGGAGTAGGAGTTCAGCATTATTAAGGTTTATTAAGAATAAACGTTCTCCTGTAAGAATCATCTAAAGACATCCAACGCACGCATGTTTTCAACATGTGTCTAGAGGATGACCACAACCTGGACTGAGTCAAAGCTGTCTCTATTTTTTTTTAGGCGGCTACAACATCTGCTGCACTATGCTGAAGGTGTTTTATGAGTTTGTGGTGGCAGTATCCTCTAAGCTAATGCATGATAGGACAGTAAAGTAAAAGTGGCTGGCACCAAACAGGCGCAACAAACTAATCAGAATGGCCAGTGATGTGGTGGGGGTGCAGAGGGACTCTGTACAGGTGGTCTCAGAGAAGAGCATCTACATCGAACTGAGGTCTATCCTGAACATTGTCTCTCACCCCCTCCATGACATCCTGATCCATAGCAAGAGCACCTTCACTAACAGACTCATACAACCAAAGTGCAGTACAGAGTCACAAGAGATCCAGCATACACCCTGGTCAGGCTGCCAGCCCATCACAGAGTAGACAATCGCACTAATTTTCGTACCTACGTGCAAGGAATGCGCACCAATTAAACTCAAGAACCCAGCATCCAGAGAAAACCCTAGCACAGGACGAACATGCAAAATGGCCTCGCCACTAAGAGTACTGACCATGGTATCACCTTGCAAACCAAATATTATCAACTAAAGTAAAGTAGTATCTTACACTGAAATCGTACTCCACCAGCCTGCGTCTGTTTGTGTTTTCTCTTTTTTCTTTCCTTTGTTGTAAATCACTCAGAAAAAGAAAAACATCGCATTGTGGGAGGCTTCAAACTCTGTGTCTGCCCAAAAAGCTGCTTTGCCAATTAGCTTGATAATTTTCAGAATCGTGATCTTATGATAGTTATGCACAAACTCAGACACAGTAATTAAGCTGCCATTTTCAACATTTTGCCATTTCCAACAGAGGCCCAAAAGCTTTTAAAAAAGCTTTTTAAAAAAGCTTTTTCTCTAAAACTTTTAATAGCTAGATATGATTTCTTGTAATAATGAAACACTTTTTTTCTTAACTGAATAATACAATGACCAGTTTTGAGTGTTCGACAAAGTGGAAAATGGTACCAGAGGTAATTGAAATGATGATATTGAGTTGGATGTAGAACAGAATACCGCATTGAAAATAATGCATATAATGAGGAAATAAATATGTAAACACAATGGGAACGAGTTAGCTGTGAGCAGAAGAAAAAAGTGTGTGACAAATGAAGCAAGTTAAAAATGTTTTGATGTCTCACATGCTACATACTTATGCCTAATTTATGACTCAGTGGTTAATCCCATCCCATCACAGCGCAAGGCTGTAAAATTCAGGATTCAACCTTGCGCACATCTCATTATGAAGCCGCGAAACATTGGAAACATATTTTGTTAATTAGTGCACCAAAGTGGAACTGATTATGACATATTCATCAAAACATTATTCACTGAAATAACAGTCACCACCCCCGTCAGCCACACAAACAGCTGGCCGAATTCATTGACTTCATAGTTGTACATACACAATGATTAAAGAGAGGAGCTAAATCAAGCGTCACTTTTGTATTTAGTGCAAAATAAATGGTAATGTGCAATTAGAGTGTACGTTTTTTTTGCTTCTGTTTGAAGGAGGAAATAAATCTGAGTTTGACACATGAGAAATGCAAATCTGGGAAAGAAACAGGAAGCAAAAAAAAAAAAAAAAAAACCCCAAAAAAACAATCCAAGATGTAGAGAGGTCGGGGAGATGACTGGAAAAAAGAGATCGGGCACAAAGTGAAACCAAACATTCCATCTTCTGTTTCCTGAAGCGGTTCATGCCTCTGCTTCCATTAACCTCCACGATGACAAGTAGAAAACAAACGGATATTCCCCGACTCTCTCTGCTTGAGCCCACTGGCTCATGTGCCGCCGAGGTGGGGAACGGATCACAGGCAACACAGATTAGGAGTCAACAGGGTTTCCTTCATCTGGCTCGATGCAGCTGGAGGGCCGATTAGACAGCCCAAGCGTGGGTGAGGAAGGGGACACCCGATGCTATCAGCCTCCCAAACTAACTTCCTCTCTGGGAACTCGGCAGACGACCGTGAAATTGATCAAGCTCCCTGAAAAGATGCTGCAGTGTGTGTGAGTGACATGTCAAAGGAGGGAAATGAGGATAACTGCTATATGAAGATGCCTGCAGGTCATGAAAAACCTTTAAATGATCTGTCATTTATCTCAGACTGCTGTCTGGAGTCCTTGGTGAAATCGGTCAAGGTGGTCTAATTTCTTAAAGTCTTTCTCAATGCATTAATTCTTTTTTGCACACTTTCGAATGTCAATCATTCCATCTCGAGCAGTTATCAATCAATATGAATGAACCTCTTGTGCCAATTCCTCCCCCCCACCCCCCCAACTCCCCCAATTAGAGCGTCAACACCAAATAGATCCTGTAGACATTAAAATTAGTAAAATAGTAAACCATCAAACCCCTATTTTCAGAACTTCTCAAGTCTATAAACACACTCTTACTTTTTAGCTATACTCAGAAATTACATTAAAAAATGTTATTGATCGGCGAAACTCCCATTTATCTATCCTGCCTGGTTTTCATTTTTGTAATTCCTTATATTTCCTGTGATCTGATCTTTTACTCTTGGCCTGTGTTTAGCATCTTTTTGCTCCATCCTCATGTGCTCCCTGTCCTCAACCTGATTACCTTTGATTGTTGTGTCTCATCAAACCCTTCCTCCAGGTGTGTCTATTTATGCCCTGTGGTTTATTGGTTCATCTCTGTATTCTTGTTTTTCTTTTCTATTGTGTTGCAATGCCAGTTATTTGAAGTTTAAAGTTTTTCCCCCTCTATGGCTCTTTTGTTTTGCTTTGTTTGAACCTGGTTGCACGTTTTCTCCTCAATCCATGCTCTTTAATTATGAACAGCTTGAATCCAAAATACAACTTGTCTTTTTGTCTCCAGATATTTGGAAGATTGGAACTGAAATAATCATTTACCAAATATAAAACTTAGAAAACTCAGAGCCACTGGAAATCCAACTTTTTGAAAATCGCTCCCAAAGCTGAACTTTTTGAAAATGCTCAAACTCCAACAAAAATGGTCAAATGGATTTCACTTATATAGCACTTTTCCACCATGCAAGACACTCAGTTCATCCACTGGAAGCAGTTTGAGGTTCAGTGTCTTGGTCCAGAACACTTGAACTTCTTCGACTGTCCTTACGAATTCCCATGTACTCTCCATGGTTAATGTTTATAGTGTATTACTCTCTAAATATGTTTGTGTGATTTCATTACAAAAACATCCGACAGTGCACACTCGTGGCCTGCCATGCTATACTACATCATGTTCAACGTTTCAGCTGTTTCTGTGTAAATGCAAATCATTTTTGAAAACGTTGTTGCATAAATGCAAAACTTTTCTGAAAGGAAAAACGTGACGGTGCATCAGAGTTTAATGTCAATAAAATACTATATTGAGCAATTTCATTTGTGGCATTTATTTTACTTACCCACTCAAAGAATTGGTGTGTTAATGCCTGTTTCTCCTAGCAGGCTTCTCATGCAGGCCAAATGTGTGCAATTTTCATATACAGCTTTCAGGATTGTGGCGACAGCATCAAACAAAGTGCCGAGTTATGGCAACTGCTCTGGAAAATTGTCAGTTGTTTCAAGTTTTCAAAACAAGATGATAAGTCTCCTCAGAGTGGATTAACACATTTCAAAACATTTAGATATCTTTCTAAATCCCTTGCAAAGCTGCGAGGCATGCACAACCGTCCTTCCAAAGGTCTTTAGAACTTGGCATGGTGACTATACATACGTCAATAAAGAAAGAAAAGCAGAGGTTTGAATTAACGAATGCTTTGAAAGTAACCTTTATTTTGACAGGATCAAATGTTCAAAGACAATGAAGTGTTTGATGGGCCTCGCATGAAGAATAAATCCTTTGGGGTACATGCTCACGTTCATAATTGTCTGCATTAGATGAAATTGACCCATCTTTCAACAAGGCAGCATAGTTTGAGTCATGCAAAATTGGTGTTGAACAGCATCTTTTATTCTATTGGACTTGGTCTATGAAAGATTTTCCAGAAAATTCATGGTCAAACCTTTAAAATGACAAGCACTGTCTTGGTGAGAGAAACGAGAAAGTCCTTTGAACGAGAAGACAAATGTTCTGCTGATCTATTCAACCACCCTGACCTCCTCCCTTTGTGGAAATGTGGAAAAATTGTCACTGTCTGACAAAAACCATTCCAACAATGTAATGGGAGGCTTTTTCTGTGTTTGTTATCTTTTTAGCGTGGTGTCCTCAATTCAGTGAGCGCACACTTGTGTCTTGTGACTTGTGTCACAGCCTTGGTAATCACAGCAGCCTCAGAAATGCCCTCGGTCACACAGGAACAGCAACACATATAAACACGGTCACGTCATTGGTATGGCCTGTGAATAAAAGTATATCTTTTGTTTTTCCTCAAATTTTGTTAATTAAATTGACTAATTCCTGTCATTCAGGCGCCTTAATTGAGATAGCAATTGTAACAAAAATCAATTGTGAAGAGAAAAACTCCAGGCCCCAGGAATTTTGCTGAGCTTCATTTTCATATGCATGGAAAAATTCGTGAAAAAATAAATAAATAAATAAATCTGTTCATCACAACGAGTGTATACTTCCTGGCATTGCAAGAAAAACAAATCAACAAACTCCCATTTAAAATGATCAAATGTCGCTATATAACAAATCAACTGCAATTTGGGAAACACAACATAGCTCATAGAACAGGCTATCCCTGGGCTATCTACGGTACTTCTGATGCACTCATTGTAATGTGACCCATTTTGTAAACAAAACACGTGATCCGACAAATTGTTTCCTCAACACAGCAGTTACTAATGTGTACTGAGAGTAAATGATAGCAGGCGGTGAACAGAGAATGTTTTTTACCCCACAATACGCATTTATTTTTTTCTTTGCCTTCAAGAGGCATTATCTCAGCTGCAGATTGCATCTGTCTCTTTGAGACATGTGAAATGATAGTAATCTCACCCAGTGGTTCATTTTAAATGTGTGTGGGAATAGATATTCTGCCACCATGTCAGAGTGCTGTGCAGTTCTTTCAGAGACATTCTCCTCTTAAATTGGCCAAATTAGAAGAAGAGGGTATTTCCAGGCAATCCAACATCTCGGTCTGAAAAGAGTCAATAAGATCTTGGTTGAGGTCACGGTTTGGAATGGCTCCAGGATGGTTTAAAAAAAAAAAAAAAAAAAAAAAGGACATCAGGCCACCTTTTACTTCCTTGTCTCTTGCTCACTTTTTCACTCTGACACATTTGTTTTTCTATCCCTGTGACCTCTACTTCTTCCAGTCACTCATCCCAAAGTGGTATCTGGGTCAGGCTGACCGTTTATCACGCACACATCTGAAGTGACCTGACAGGACAGTGTTGACTGGCAATTTTCTTTTCTAATGCAACCTAGATATGTTGGCTCCATATTTTGTTTCAAATACATGTGAGCAAGATGATGTTTTTTTTTTTTTAATCCTGGGCCCATGTAGATTTGATGCCGGATATTTGATTTAAAAGGGAAAAAAAATTAATAAAAATGAAGCTGGTGTCATGCCCCATTAACACAACAACATTTTCAAAAGAAAACATGGTTTATATGACAATTTACATGACAATGAAGCATGGAGCCACTGAAAACGCAGCTTTCTGAAAACGGCTCACAAGGTGGAACTTTTTGAAAGGCCTCTGACTCCATATCTCTCTAAACAGAAGAAAATACAATTCTTCCTGAAACACTAGCAAATATTTCGTCTGCACATAGATGGACAACAATGGCGGCCTCCTCAGTGACATGACTTCCCGTTTTATCGTCACCTGTAAGAGCAATCCAACTTCATGAGGTCATAGATGAAACCACACAGACATAAACAATGGCGAGTTAACGGACATTTGTATGGACATTCATGCAAACTGGAGCATTTCTCCCGTTTCCTTGTAAACAGACATCAATTTCCAAATGTTAAAATGCAAACATTGAACCTTGAAACAGTGTCGTGGAGACAGGGGCCCATATTGGAGATAAATGAGCGACAGAGCCACAACAGACACCTCCCTTGTCTTGTACTTTCACAGATCAGATGAACAGGAGGAAATGCATATTAAACATATGCTCAAAAAGAAAATAAAAGCAACTGCCTCTTCTTTGTCGCATATTTTAGTCATCCGGGTATCCACCAACACAAGAGCTAGGCTGTGAAGATGAAAAGACTGACTGTCTTCAGACACATTTTCTAGAGTAATCTACATTTGATCTTTTTAACCAATGAATACTGTTTAATGTGGGTCAACCTGTTTTCGATGATTTAATTCCAAGGATTTGATGTATGACACCTCTCGGCCAGGTCACCCTTGTAAAAGAGGTCTTGATATCGATGGGTTCTTTTTCCTGGTTAAATAAACAAAAGACAATGTGAATGTTTGTTCTTTCAGTCAGTGGACAAATGGACAGGGAGATTCTGCATATAAAACAACTCATCTCTCCTCAGCATCTTATGTAACCCAATAACAGCATAATGAGCCATCACTGAACTGTCAATTACAGATACAGTTTTGTTCTCTGTGGTTCATTTGTTTTGTCACATGGTGTGTTATCACCTCGCCATACATTATGCAGTCCTCTAGAGAGTACTATTTGTAAAAAAGAAAAAAAGGCGGGGAACAATTGTGCTTATGTAAGTAATGACAGAAAAAAAAAAAAAGATATCATGGCTGCCACTGGGGTTTTTTTCTCTGAAGCCAGGTGAAATGCATCCACACTTTAAAGCCAGGAAATACTGATGGTAATCAACGTAGTTGCAATATTATGAAAAAAAAAAAGAAGTTTTTCTTTGGGAAAAAAACATCTATAGAATAGAATAGATACCCTTATTTATTCCCTGGGGCATTTAGGCCAATCAACACATATTGCCAGGTAGGTCCTTGTCGGAATACATCCAGTATATCTTAGTTTATAAATGTTAATCTCTGTTTACATTCACTGCAGTCAGCTCTTGTATCAAAATTGCTTGTTACCAGAGATAACTTGTCATAGGAAAATACCCTCTTTGTCCTGTCATTGTCCTGACCAGTATTACGATATACACATTAATCCACTCAAAAACAATTTTTGGAGTAACAACATATACACATGTACTTTAGCATATGGCATTTGCTGCATACTTAAACAAACAATGATAATTCAGCTTCTGACACCCTTCAGTGAGTAATTTAAAATGAACTTTCAAAAATAAGGACATCATCATATAACCTCTTCAGATTTTGTCTTTATCCTCTAAAGTGGACCCTTGCAAATGCCAGGGTTTTTTGACAAGCAAAAGGGCAATAAGCCAGAAGAAACTCATTAGCTTCCCCAGCGCCAATTGAAGTTCGGCAGAGTAGGCGAGCTCTATCAGACCAACCGTGAGCACTCGCACTTTGTTCAAGCTTCTGTCCTGTTCTGCTCACTTTCCCGTGACCTCAAGCTGCCCCTTGAAATGGAATGACAGCTTAAACCACCCACACATGTTTGAAGGGGATGTGGAATAGCTGGCAGCATCAAGTGAGCATAAAAATGCATACAGTGGAGGTCTGTGTGACACTGTCACATTCTATCATCACATGTACAAGTTGCAGTTTTTTGACCTTTGCAACTCTGCAGTTGAAAAGATGATCTGTGAAATCAGGAACATTTTCACTGGAGTGGGTCAGTGTTCCTACCTGTGCTCGCTCTTTTGTGCAGTCTCTGGAGAAAAAAAGGAACACACGAACATGAATATGCCATTTTTTCTGAACATTAAAACACTTGCTAATGGACGCAAAATTGTATTTCATCAACAACCACTCCATATTTTTTTCTAAAGGATAATTTTGGGAAAAAAAATAAATGTCTGCTATATCTATTGTGTGCTATATATATATATATATATATATATATATATATATATATATATATATTGTTGGAATTCGTACCCGTGTTCCCCTGAATTCCTGCATGTTCGTTTGATCCGGGAGAGGCAGAAAGAGAGCGTTCATTTCTTCAATAATGCATTTAATAATTACACAAACAAGAGATTACAAAAATGCATATCAGATTATACAATGCTACAAAATTCCATATATCAGAGATTACATTATACGAGCTCGGACCGTTCTTCCTTACAGACCCAAGTATATAGGCTGGGTCTACAGTGAAGAAGGGCCCCGTTGCAACGCGTGGTCCCTATTTATACATTTGCATATGACACCTCAACCTCACATTGGTCAGTTCCTCGTGATGTATGCGTGGCTATGGTGAAGTTGCTATTCCTTTGTCTCCAAAACTGCTTAAAACTGGTTCTCCTCAGAGCTTGACGTTCTGTGGGACCAAAGTGACCTCTGACCTCTTATCTGTTCCAATCTTACCTTAACCATAAAATGTGCAGAGTGGAGCACTGAGGAGACATCGCCAACCAACTTGGAATGTCCCTGAACATTAATTTATAGTTTTGTTTCTCCCAACTTTAGCAGTGGGAGAAATCCCAGCTGTGTAGGAAGATAACAATACAATGTGTTCAGTTGTCCCACAGAAATCAAATGTTTAACTTGTATATTCCTTCAATATATATATATATATATATATATATATATATATATATATATATGTAGCCTATTGTTCTCTGCACACATGCCAGTAATGTTTCATTACAAAAACAACAGCAGCCACTCGTGGTCGTACATAAATGAAAGTTGCATCAATTTTCCGTTCAGTCTACTGTTTCCGTGTAAACAGAAATCATTTTCAAAATGTTGCTCTGTAAATGTGACACTTTTCTTAATCAACATGCAAAAACGAGTTTTTACTTGAAACAGAGCCTGAGTCAGTACTATTTTTAATCATCCTTTTGGCCGCTAGTAGTAGTATGTGAATGCTTTTCCCACTTCTGTGCATCACTGAAACACATTTCCATCACTTTTGAAGACTCTTCTGTTGCTCTTAGTAGTTCAAGAGAGAGGGAGTAATTTAAGAAATGCCTTGTGATTATCTTTTTTCTCCCTACTAGTTATTGTACTTGAATTTAGAGACTGCTTTTGGTGACCTGATTTTCATGCCTATTGTAAGAGATCTCAGTGACAGGAATTCAAACTAAATATCTCTCCGTTACTCAATCTTTTTCCCCTGCACAGTGGAGATGTTTTTGCCGTGCAGCGGGCAGTCATTCGGCAGGGGGCCAGCGGGCGCCAAGCTGCTTTGCTCCAGCGTGTGTGGTGATTAATCACGCTGTGACTCTGCGTCTCTGGGGCCTGTCAAGCCACTTCGGCCGCATGAGGTCCGGGAACATCTGTGGATGTCTGGGGACGTCGTGGGGTGACCATGGCCCATTCGTCTCCCAGGGACAGCGACCAGACGTGCCGCCTCAATCTCTCAGTCACCCCCTCCACGCTTTACCTTCTCGGTGTCCCTGCAGACCCATCTCGGACGAGAGGTGTACGCCCTTATTACATGACACATAACACACTGAGGAACTGTGAACAGAAGAACGTGATGGCTTGGGGGCGGTACATCAATGACACTATCAAACTGGGGCTGGTAATGTGCCTGTTGGTGAGCCATCAAGAAAAACAACAACCTGCTGGGTGTGGGAATAAAGGACTGACACATCGCTTTAGAGAGAATGGCTTCAAGAGACGATTTCCGCTTCAATAAAATATTGTGACACCAATGATATAGATTAATCTCAAAGTTATTCCAAATGCTGCACATCTAAAAGTGCTGAAAATATGCACCGGCTGAAAAGCTCTAAAAGTCAACACAAAAGGAGTGACAGCTAAAGTGGTTTCAGTGGTATATCTTTTCTTGAGGGGCTTCACAAGAAGATCAGTGTTGCTGAAAATAACTACATGGCTTCTAACAATAGAAAACAAGCCTTATCTGGACTCTTTAACCATCCTAGGCTGATGTTACAAAGAAATAGTCATCCGTCTCCATGTGATATTTGGCTGCAAAGAATTCCATTTATCCTTCTTTTTAAATGACACCCTGTGGATTTTACTAAACTGCAATGATTCAAATTTAAATGCAAAATATATACACCCACACAATTAAGATTATGTTTTATTTAACAATGTGACTGGTTGCAACTCCAAGAAAAAAAGAAAAAGACCCAAAACTCCAGATTTAAATTATCTCAATGCAGGTGACCTGAATATTAGATCATGAAATATGCAAGAATTCTCGAACAATTGCTTCCAGTGGGCAGTCATTAAAACAATTCCCTGAATTACTTTCATCATCTGACGAATGTTTTACTTCAGGCATTGTGTCCTCTTGCCTATTTGTAAACGGAAACCTGATTATATCAGAGGTACAGTCCCCGGCTATTCAAAGCAAATCAATTCAGTGAAGATAAGGCGAATCAGCTGCGATGAAGTTAATGCAGATGAGGTATTTTTGGCATAAAATGAACCGGCTGATTATGCAGTAGTGCCTTCTCTTGTTCTTGCTCTGGGAAACCGTTCGACGGCAGAGATGCATGAGCCACGTGTTTTCCCCTCTTCGTCTCTGTACTGTATCTGACGGAATGATGAACGATCGCCAGGGGGGCAGAGCACACGGATTTCAGCCAGGGCAGGTCTGACATGGAGGAATCATGGGATATACATGTGGCTAGCTTTGTTCGCATGTCCTGTTCAGTTTTTTTTTCTTTCTCCGTTATTGTGGAAGGTCCTTTGAGAGTACAAATGGCCGTTTGTAAGCCTTAACTCCGGCACAATGTTTTGACAGGTGGTGAGTTCCCAAAGCGTTGTTTCCCATACGTAAAAATTTGACGTTTTTAAATCCTGCTTAAATCAGTGCTACCGGACGTACATACAGAGCCGAACAAACACGAGAGAGAGAGAGAGAGAGAGAGAAAGAGAGAGAGAGAGAGAGACATGGCTCTTAGTGACTTAGTAGAGTGTGACGGGATTAGCATTGGCTCTCGTGAAACTTCAGCAGAGGCCAAACGGATATAGACTCTAATCTCTAATGTGAAGGTCAGTATATCTCAGTTAAATAAATTATTGACAGGGGAAAAAGAAAAAGAAAATGCACTTGTGCACACATCCATGCATTATATCCACACGAATGGGTGTTTGAATTTTAGCGGTACAATTTTGTGAGAATAGTAACCTGCTGCAAAGGGATACAGTCAAGGAGACTTAAGCAGGCCTGATTTTATCCTAAGAATCAAATCTCTTTTACAATTTTGGTATCACTGCTACAATGACAATTTCTACATTTTCGCAGGTGTATCCTTTTTCTTTCCATTTTGAACGCTAATATTTGCTGCCTTCTTCAATAGAAGACAAAAAAAAAAAAAAAAAAAAACTCCCAGGTGCAAATTTAACAGGACATCTTTCACAAGGTGGACCATATTGCCTTACTTGAAAGGCCATTTGCATGGAGATTAATTCTAAGAATGTGTCAGCGAACAAGAACATTGTGAAGCATTTCTTAAAACAGCACTTGCATTCGACTGTGGAGAGCTCCTTAATGCTGCTGTTCATGGAGCTAAGGGGAATCAATTCAATTGTCCTTGACTTGCGAGCCATGAAATGTACTTACAGGTATAGTCTGTTAGATTTAATTACTATTGCCCATGTGCATTGTTTGACAGTCACTGTAGTGTCTAGGCTGTCTTTTGTACAACTCCAAGAACTGTGGAATTGTTATGTTTCTTGTGGTGAGCTTTAGCATCTAGCTCAAGCGATTGCTTGGGATAATCTTCTGGCAATGAAAAACAACCAAGATGCATCATCCTTTCTTAATGGATTGGGGACAGATTAAAATGCTGATGTGACCCATTGCACCATCTTGTACCTTATAATGCAGGAGTGTCAAACACAATTTAGTTCAGGGGCCACATATGGCCCAATTTAATCTCGAGTGGCTTGGGCCATTAAATAATGCCAAAATGACTTTTAAATTGAAAAAAACTGATATTTTCATCATGTACACCCTGTGCTATAATGCAGAAAAACCTTTAATTTTCAAAGCCAAACAACATTTTCGTGCCTTTCATTGTTCATATTGAAATAATAAATGCATTTAATTTAATTTAATAAAACATGTAATGGACTGTTGCAATTTTTGGAAGACAAAAGTTTGTATCATTACCATTTGATGGAAGTACAAATTAAATTCCAACCGTGACAGTTAATCTAGGTGCGCTGCGCACCATTAACAATTCATGAAGGTGATGTCAATCTTCAATCAAATTAATTGTCCATGTGTCAGGAGGTAGAAAATTCTCCTTTAAGGCAAAAAAAAAAAAAGTAGAACCTATCCAAATTTGTCATGCTGTACCGACATGCTTTCACATGTACATGTAGATGAATACCACAAAAATGTGTGAAGCAGCACTTCTTCTAAATTAGATTAATACAACAGCCGACAATGTGGGCAAAAGAAAAGGCTCGACTTCAAGGACACACTAATAAATATGTATGATAAGCATAGAAAAAGCCCACTAATAAAGGCACCAAGTGGTCATCCATTTGATGGGTGTTCTACGCATCATTGCTAGAAAGGCAATGACATTCTCATATGAAGAGCAGATGAGAAAGGGGGGTAGTGGTACTGGTGGATTTTTTTTTTTTTTACATTTTCAATGTTTCAATGACAAATCTAAAGGTATTCAAAACTAAGTATATAAATGTATCCGTATATTTCTCAGAGGTGTTCTTTTATTAAAGCCGTTGAATAGATGTTTGTAGAGAGTTTGTGAGATTTATCTGTCTTTTAAGAACCCAAACTTTCTCTTAACCAGCAGGGCTGTCAAGGTGAAAATTCACTGGAATGAATTAGTTTCACATTACGAGGAGAACATCGTTTCTATTGTAATCTTCCTGCATTTGCAGCTTTATTTTCTTAAATTAAGTCATCATTTCTTTAATTTTGTCCCAAGTGTACTTCATGTACCCTTTACTAAACTTCTTTAATGCCTCAGTTGGTTGCGTGATTAATACTCTTTCACATCAGTGCTAACAATACTTTATTTTCCTCCTCCCAAAAGACACATTTTTCTGCTGGAGTGAACCGAGCTGAGTAGCTTGAAGCGGTTGCTTGGTCAGCCATGTTCAGTTTGATAAAAGTCTTAGTGAAAAGAGACAAGGTCATACGGGGGATGTTCCTCCTGACTGAATCAGCAGGGCAAACAAGAACAAGCAGCTGTTTGAATTATCTATTTTCTTTTATTTATTTATTTCCGTGAGGTCAAAGCTGCTGAAATGAGTCCAGTCCAGATTTTCAAAAGTTTTTCTGCAGTCATTTGTTTTTAATTCCAGCTCATCGTGGACGGGGGAGCAGCTCAGCACACTTTCTGGAGAATCACACAGTGGCAGAGAAACATTGGCTTAAAGGAGGCGTGGCAAATATAAGGCCTGTGGGACAAAAAAGGGCAGTAAGAAGCTTCAATCGACTCTTACAAAGAAAACATTTTTTGTTTAGTGGATTTGCAAAGTATTGTTTCATAAACAGGATCATGTTATATTCAAACCAGTACAACACACAGGAGCCAGATACCTGGTACTGTTGTCAAATTTGCTGACACTGCCCCTTTTTTCTTGCCCCATTGTTGCTCCTCAGCAATCTCAGGCCCATGCATGCGCCATGAAGCCAATCCTAGTACTGCTCAACATCCTATCAATCCTTGGACTCAGTTTTTGTATTTTTTAAGCTCTGCTGATTGGCTGTGAACATACATATGCACATGTATATTCACAGCCAATCAGCAGAGCTTAAAAAAAAAAATAAAATACAAAAACCATGTCCAATAAAGTAATTGTCAGTCTTGGAATTTCTAATATAGTATGATCATAATTCCTCTTGTAGCTTACTAATAATATTATTGCCAAGTTTTCTTATTAGAAGGTTATTACTAGTGTTTCAACTGATGATAGATATTTTGTCTAATAGTGGAAATAGTTCCTGAGAATGACTTCCTATGCAGTTAATGAATGAACCACTTATTTTGATTGTCATCCTCGGTAGAGTCACACCTTGGCAAAAATTGACTCCAGCCACAAATTTGTGACAAAGTGCACCGACAAACGATGTTTGTGTTAGGTATAATGGTATGAGTATGAGACGAAACCCTGTGTGCGCATGCACACTCTATACCAACAGCCATAAACAGTGAATCAACCCAGAGGCTTCTCACTGTATCAAGTACTCCATCATGCTGATGATTCTTCATGCACCTTCTTCTCATAACATTATGAGTTCGGTTCCATTTTTCCCCAGTTGCTACAGCCAAACCTCTTCCAGTCATGGCACCAGAATAAGTGTTGAACTTTAAATTGTGCAAAATGCGCCATCAGGAATGCAAGCTTCAGCGCCTTTAGAGGGTCTAAACAAGATGTACTCTCAACATTTTAACAAATTCTTCAAGAGAATGCTGATAAGACATGCTGTCATCCGCTTATTTGCGAACCAAGACTGATTTTTAAAGTAGCACATATAAATTGTAATGTCATTTCTCTGCTTTCCATTATGTTTTTAGTGGAGCAAACATTAGAAACCAATCATACCACAGAGAAAAATGGAATTGCATTCATAATACTTTTTTTCAAGAAGTTTCACTGTGATTTTGAAGGGCAGGTCATTCATTAATATGCCCACAAACACTGAAAGGACCCAAACTTTAAAGTCCACCTACGGCATGGTAAGGACAGCCACGGCTAATTTCTTTGTCACTAATGTCGCCAGCACACTGTAAGGTTTAAGGGCTGGTCTGGGTGACATACCGAGTAAAAATAGTGTTGCTTGCCCAGTTGTACGGTCAACTGCCAGTCCTTCAGAGTTAATAGTATGACGTTGCTGCAGGTGTTTTGAGTTCTTGTGTTAACACCAGGATTGATGTAAAAGTAAAACTGATGTTTTACTTCAAAGACTGTGCCCTCTGACAGCTGCCACAACAGATACATTTTATTATTTAAAAAGATTTTAAAAAGCATGGAGTGTTTCATGCATACACGAATGACACATGCAATCTATGCCAACTGCTTGAAAAACTTTTTTATTGTCATTATTTTTCATTGTGCCATTGAAACCGGATTTTTGTTCAAGGTAGAAGCTGAGGTGAAAGGCTTTCAGATGTGACTGTCCTTGATGCTGAATTCACTGAGTGCCTTTGATACAAAACTGCAAGATTAAATTGCTTTGCACTTAGTTGCAATGTGAATTGCAAACAGAGGAAGTAAACAACCAAAGAATGTGGGTTTCAAATAAATGGAAGTATTAATGCTCAATATTAAATTGGTCTAAAATGCACCCTATGAATTACAAAAAAAGAGGTCTGAAAGTGATAAGATTTGTCAAAGGCTCCCAATTGCGGGCATAGCATATTTGGATGGGTAAAAGTCTGTAATAAATGATGTAACGAATCTGCAATCACTAAGTCTGGAATGGAATATATACACTGGATGAAGCTGAAACAGTTGCAGGTAAATGTTTTCCATTTATATGTCTATCTGATGATTCAACATTGTAAAAAAAAATATATGACATATTTCAGTATCACAAAATTGATTTATAAATTTGACAATTTACAACCACATTTAGGCCACTAAAAATAGCTCCCAAGGTGGAACTTGTCGAAAACCCTGAAATGTGTGAAAACGCAACTTTTCTGATAGACTGTTCCTATGCGTGTGCTTCACACCCATATCAAATAGTTCCTCTGAACCTGTGCGAGTCCATGGACAACAACAACAATGGCAGCCTCCAAACTGTCCTGACTCCCAGTTGATATTATCCTGGGACTTGGTAGATTCATAGTTCAGTCACACATGATGGCAATCCAACTTTGTTTTTGTAATGAAACCACACACGTGTGCAGAGTACGGACAGATGACAAAGAACATCACCCACGAGTGGCCCAACAGGGAAACTATCATGTTCAGAGTTTCTGCCATCATAATGAACTAAATTGAAATATTCTGAGGAAATAATGTGTTGAAATAATGTAAAGCTTCACCCGAAGTATTCTTATTTTTCTCATTTAATTTCTTTCTCAGAAGTTATTAAAGTGTATTGTGTTGCATGTGTTTGCTGCCTTACCCTCCATTACACTAGTAGTATCGGACATAAGCTCTTGAAGATATATAAACTGTTTGAGTATAGGCAGTTTTTTGTTGTTGTTATTGTCGTCTTTGGATACCTTTGCAGTCTGTCTGCAGTCTCCTCATGTCCAGGGGTTGCAGTCAGTGTTCCTTATGAAAATAGCCTTGAGTTTTGCACATGTCTACCAGGACATGATTCATGACAATATTCCTCAGTTTTCACACATCAGCATGCTTCTCTACTTCTACACAACACAGACAGGATATTTGTTATGCTAATTCAATACTAGCTATGACCCAGGTGTGTGCATTTATCATCAATCACACCCAACATTCAGTATTTAAAAACAATTCACAAGCTTCGGTCGGACAAAATGTGCGAAGACAATGTCTCCTACACCATTACGTCACCGCCAGCAGCAGCATGAGCCATTGTAGCAGGATGGAGCCATGCTGTCATGTTGTTTATGCCAAATTCTGACCTGACTATTTGAATGTTGTATCAGAATTAAGACTCATCAAGTTTGCAAAAGTTCTTGTGATCTATCATCTAGTTTTACCCGCAAATTAAAATCTGACATTCATATTCTTAGCTCCTATCAGGTAAGCACCTGTTTTGGTCCTCGGCTTCTCCAGCCCACCTGCTCGGGGCTTTTGTGTGTTTAACATCAGCGTTTACACACCTTGGTTGCAATGGGTTGCTATTTGACTTGCTTTTGCTTTTCTCTTATCTCATTCCACTCTGAACATGTTTTGTTAATGCCAGAGGTCGGGGGGTGGGGGGGTGGGGGTGTTCAGCCAGAGAACTGCTGTTCACTCTGTATTTTCTCTTCCAGGACTATCTTCTGTAAATCCCAGAGATGGTTGCACTTTAAAATCTCAGTAGATCAGCAATTATTCAGGCAGCCCATCTTGCAACAACAACCACACCACATTTAAAATCACTTACAATACAATTTCTTCTTCGTCCAATGCGAGGTTTAAAGTTTGGTGGTGAATGCTGACACCAGGTTTAAATTGTTAAATGTATGGAGCTTCTGCCATGAATGTCTTTACTAAGCAGTTGTAACAATTAGAAAGGGAATTTTGCATCAGATGACACCTTTAAATTCTAATGGTTTTCCACCACAAATATGTGTCCCCATACCAGGGATTGGTGCCCCAGAAGTGAAGAAAGTCTGTCATCTCTCTCCCTGGCTTGTTTAATTATTTATAATGTGTTGCACAAATGAGCGAATCAGAAATCAAACCCTTTATCATGTCATCAGGGGTTTAGCCAATCCCAATCAAATTAGGTCTTCACTTTTAGTCTTCCACAATTATGGTGCCATGTGCCAGAGAAGAGCTGCCTGAGAGGAAGTACTTCCTCCTCTTCCCAAAATCGGCATGCATGAGCCAATGAGCCAGTCCAGCACATGCAGACAGCAGATTGTGAATACAGCTCATATGATCCTATATTCAAATGGATGAAAATCAAGGGAAAGCTGGATTTGGGGCAAAAACCTTTGCGTACAATGTTGAAAAGCTGTATAATAAGGGATCCAACACAGGTATGCATTTTGAATTAAACTAGAATTATTACATTTTAAAATACACTCTCTCGCTCTCCATTCAATGAACAGGGCTTAACACACAATTTTGTTACTAAGGGTAGAGAAATGTTGTGTATACAAAACAAACTACAGTTTGGTACTTCATTTCTAAAAACACAAAGTATAAAAAATAATTTATTTAGGTACAGCTTAAACAATAAACCATTCATATCTTTGAGGTCATGTTTTGTATTTTGGGCGTTATGGTTCATGCCGACACCTCACTCCGCTGGGACTGTGATGGGTTCAATAATGATGGGTTAATTGCCATATTAATACCAACCACCAGTTTAGGTTGTAATGGCATATGCCAACAGGTCTATGTTTGGCTTCGCTCTGATGTTTGGACAAATAAGAGGTCAGAAAAAGGGTCCAACAAACATTTTCAGAGGCAATCAAACACAGGTTTAAAGTATACACACAATGCAATCAGTCCACTGTCAATGATGAATTTTACGAACTACTTCATGCTAAAATATGAATCTAGATGAGGTATACTTTGAGGGATAAATTCCAGAAGATTGTATTGCTTGAAAGAGTTAAATTAATAATGAAACACTTCTTTTGATACTTATGGAAATTACCACCTGATCTTTGTGCAGACTGTCCTCTCAAAACCAGGCCTGATAGCAATATTTATGAAGACTGACACACATAAAGGCTTACTGTAGAGAGTGTAAATGTCTTAGTTTGAAATCACACCTTCATGCATGCTGAGACATAGAAGCAATAAGGAAACACACACACACACACACACACAATGTGCTCAGTTTGGCAGCGCCTTATTCACAGTGAAAGACCCTTTCTCTCTGGGCACCAGTGGAAATGACTGCCCTTTCATTAATCTCCCTGTCCACAGTGGAGACCTCCCCTAATTACAGCCATTGTTTACCTTTGCGTTGGCATGTCCATTGAATTATTGATGGCTGCCCTGCCCCACTCAGTGCGAGGGCCTTTCCAGTGGGCAGGCACAAGCCAATGGACCCATATCTGCCAACACAAACCCCACGTCTCCAGCGTGACAGTTCACTGAATTATTATGCTAATAGCAATTTGTTTTCATGATGCTGTGCCAGAGGGCAGAGAAAGGCATGCCATTAACGCTCTTTGCATCTACACTGTCTTGCAGATGCTTGATGAAATGATAAGTCATAATTCTGCGGCATTACTGCATCATTAGATGACTTCAAAACATTTTTGGGTGTTATAGTTCACCTCATTTTGAGAATCACTGTGGCTCATACACCTGATTTAAGGTTCATCTTTTAAATTCACTGAATAAACAAATGACCAGCCGATATTATTCAAATAAAATGGCTGACACATCAACAATCATCGTTACTGCTTATTGCATGAATTGAAATGCATTAGAGGAATAATACAAGTCACATCTAATTTGCGAAACCTGCCTTCAGTGGCCCATTATAACCCTTCTAATGGCATGCATATAAAAAAATCCCCCTATCTCCACTGCAAATAAAAAAAAACGCAACTGAGACCAAACCAAATCCGTGAATGATTACCCCCAACAATAAGTAAATCTGCAGAACTAAAATTCAATTTTCAGCAATCCCACAGTCCTAGTGCTAGACGCCATTCAAAGCTCATGAGGATTTGGACTTAAGGCGACTTAGAGGTGATTTATGCAGTAACCCAAATGGCTACGCAAGGAAGAGAATAAACGCTTGGCCCCCTTGGAGATGGGGAAAAAATGTCCGTGTCATGAGTCACTTGGAGGCTGTGCTTGACAAGGTAGGATGCCGACATGGATCAGATTGTCACATGCTTCTACTCGTGCACCTCCCACCCTCTCTTATGTCACATCATTAGCACCAATCGAGCAGGTTGCTGGCTCCATAAAAATAAAGACACCAATCTGAAATGTCGGATTCATTCAAGATATTTGTGGCATAGTTGTTTAGAGCAGGTCCACTTCAGTATACAAATCTATAATGCAATCACAATGTACAGTATATCTCAGTGGACAACACAACAGGGAAAGCCAGTACAAAGTGTCAAAACAGCAATACCTAAATGTATTTACTGTACTTTGGGTGCTGCACTTTAGTTCATCGTGTCAGTTTGATATTGATTTTGTTTAGGGTTAAGACAAGGTGAAAGGGTGCAGGGTGTCAATAAAAGTCTTTCCAGAGATTAGCATCTGTAATGTGTTCAACATGATTTACGCAATGTCCATACAGAAAGCATTTACACAGATTTTGTTCTGAATCAATGAACTGATGCAAGCAACAAAATGAACGGAACTACAAAAAGATTATCGATGGTGGCTGGACAGGGTCGAAGAGGGGCAGCGTTAGTGGCTCTGCGAGTTGCAAGAATACTGGAACAGGGGAACACAGACGAACTGGCCACAAGATACACAACTAAAGCCCAATATGTACAATATGTATTACAATCACGAGTTGAAGAAACCCACACACCGAGGCACAGAGGACATATCAATGTAAAATGTGTTCTCTGATTTATGGTGTCTGAAAATGCTCATTCATAATTACCTTTAATTTGAAAAGGAGTTTCAAATCAGCTCAGCTTTCAGCAGAGATGCTGATGTTGCATGGCGCCAGCTAGCTTTCCATGATGTTTGTTTCTTCATTCTTGTTTCGATAAAGTCAACAAACAAAGTCCAAACACGAGAAGAGGGCTTAATATATACACTGGAAGAGAGAGGACACAGGAGAAGCTCAATCAGACACATAGAAGGAGGGTAAACCGGATGCGTATGTGAATGGAGATGTGGACAAAACAGGCGAGTCAAAAGAAAAGTCAATTATCTGTTACTTCCTAAGACAAGAAGATCCCTCACACAGATAAACAATTAACACGCATACAGCTGGGATTTAATAAGAGAAGCCCATATTTACATTACAAACAAAGACACCAGCTGAGCATTTCTCCAACTGTTTTCATGTAAAAACGTGAGTAACAATCTAAAAATCCATCCATTAGAACCACATCAATTTGTCTTCTTAAAAAGTTACGTGTTGCTTCCGCGGTGCAACCAGAAATAATGATGACTAGTATTCCAACAATTGTTATCTATCCATCTGCTTATTCATGAATTTAAACACTGCAGTTTGCCTACAGGCCTAACATCGGAGTAGAGGACGCCGTCATCTACCTGCAGCAGCGGGCGCTCACCCACCTGGGGCCTGGCGGGAGCCCAAGCGCTGTGAGGGTCATGTTCTTTGATTTCTCCAGCGCTTTCAACACCATCAGGCCGGCGCTGCTGCGAGGGAAGCTGGAGGACGTGGGAGTGGATGAACATCTCACTGCATGGACCATTGACTACCTCACGGACCGACCACAGTATGTGCGGCTGCGCAGCTATGAGTCTGAGGTGGTAGTCTGCAGCACCAGGGCCCCTCAGGGCACCATCCTCTCACCGTTCCTCTTCACCATCTACACGTCGGGCTTCACCTACAACACGGACAGCTGTCATCTGCAGAAGTTCTCCGATGACTCCGCCATCGTGGGCCGGGTGTCCGAGGGGAACGAACTGGAGTACCGGTCAGTCATCATGGACTTTGTGGACTGGTGTGAGCGCAACCACTTGTGCTTGAACACCAGTAAGACGAAGGAGATGGTGATCGACTTCAGGAGGAAGAGACTTCCACACACACCGGTGAACATCCAGGGGGAGGACACTGAGGAGGTGGACAGTTTCAAGTACCTGGGTGTTCACCTCAACAATAAACTGGACTGGTCGCACAACACCGACGCCTTGTACAAGAAGGGCCAAAGTCGCCTCCACCTTCTGAGGAGACTGAGGTCCTTCGGAGTGAGCAGGCCTCTGCTCAGGACTTTTTATGACTCTGTGGTGGCCTCTGCTCTCCACTACGCTTCCGTGTGCTGGGCCCCGGGCAGCACAGAGCGGGACAAGAACAGATTGGACAAGCTGGTCAGGAGGGCCAGCTCCGTCCTGGGCTGCCCCCTGGACTCTGTGAAGGAGGTAAGTGACAGGAGGGTGGTAGCTAATGCCAGCTCCATCATGGACAACAACACCCACCCACTGCACGGGACTGTAGAGGAGCTGAGGAGCTCTCAGTGGCAGACTGAGACACCCTCAGTGTAGGACGGAGTGCTACCGCAAGTCCTTCATCCCCACTGCTGTTAGACTGTACAACAGGACTGTGTAGTAACAGTAACAGCATGTGAAACAACCCCTGCACCTAGGACACTTTATCTAAGTCACTTAATTTGTAAAATTGTATATAAGATACCTATATTCTACTAACAGTTTGCACATTCCTCTCCTTTCCTCATGTGTCCTCAAGAGCTGTATGCAACAAGTAAATTTCTCCACTGTGAGATTAATAAAGGCGATCTTATCATATCTTATCTTAATTGGTGGCATGGCATATGTTTATACCTCCAGATTATCACTCTACTCATTCTTCCCAAAGTATTCACTGCAGTGTTTTTGACTCTCAATAAAATAAAATGGCCTGAGAGGCAAACCAATCATCTTCTATCAAAACGTTAGGTACAATTTTGTATAATTAGTACAAAATGCCATTTTAGAATTAACACTCATGTAAAAACTCATACATATCTATATTATGTTAGTTGAACTTTTAATTGTTATATATGAGGAAGTTGAATAGCATCACAGGATGTGAATTTCATTAGTGTTGACACCAACTCTAAATACGGCAAATGTTTAAACACACAAAGAAGAGGAAGAAAATCCTCATTAAACATATTCCATATGATACATGACATTAATTACGAAATGTAAGTATTTCCTTATCTCATTGGCCTCAGCAATACAGTGCTATGTAATGATGAAAGCCTTGAGAATGAAGTAGGTTTTCTTCTAAGCTAAATCAAACACAGTCAGTGGTTCACATAAACGTGGACATAAATATCTTAAAGTGATGCATGATGTTAGAGAAGCTTTCCTCAATTCTTTCTTCCCGTGATATACCTCTGCTGCAGTGTTGAGAGAGAGAGATGTGGAGAGCACATGTGGTCCTTTTCCCAGCATTATTCCCAGTGTTATTAGTCTTCTCGTGTGCTTTGTAACACTCAGTCACTCTGCCGAGAACAGTTGGTAAGCTCGAGCTGATGATGATGCTGGCTATTTCAGACATCAGCCATAGGAGCGAGGTCTAGGGGGTGAATTATAACAAGACGACAAATGGAAAGGCTTGTCAAGTGGTATTAAAGTGTCACTTTCGCAATGTGAATCAGCGCACCACTGAGAGGGTCTTGATAGAAACAAAGTCACTACATCAAGATGATAGGCTCGGCAACGCAGTAACCAACAGGTTGGTTTGTTCAAGTGAGCAATCCTGAATAACCACTGTGATTTAAAATTGTCTTCCGGATAGAACAAAGACAATGACACTTCAGTGTACCCAAGATTTTAAATTATACACACCACTCAGTGCTTTGTTCAAGAAAATCAACAGTCAAAAAGAAGTCGTGCACAAACAGAGCCAACACAGCTCTGACTGTTCGAATAAATACATATGCTGAGAGCTATTGAAGCTACCAGCAAGAGGGTGGTGAAATGGAAAGATAATAACGTGAGTATGATACAATGCATTTCTCAAGTAGTGGCAAAGTGTTACTTTGAGAATGTCAATCATCATCACATAGCTGAGGGGTGACAAGAGACCACATCATGGTGGTTACATCAGGACTCCTTTAGCACGCCTGTTTCCGCAACGTGTCCATTTTGTTGTGTAATAACTTGGCTTTGTAAAAGAAAGATGTAAAAGTGAGACACATGTTCAAGACATGAAAAGCCTCTCCACAATTTTGAGCAATCCTTGAAAACATACCAAAGATATGGCGTAGGAATCTTTATCTTATATTTTAGGACAGTATGACAAAACCTCTTGTAGGTATTATGTGTGGCATGGTCAATGCTTTAGTACCTTAACCTCAAGGCAATAATACTACCTGCTCACTGAGGAGGCTATTCTTCAGAGTTTGTATAATCTTCTCATGCATTTATCTATTTTCTGTAGGTAGTCCACTTTCTTTCTCTTTTATTCTCTCAATTTAAGAAAATTTATCAATTTAAGTTGTTCTCTCAATTCACTGTGCATATGAATTCAAGCATGAGGGCTGTGCTGCAATGGTCCTGTGTTTAACCAATGACCTATCAAGGGTATCCTTTGCTTTTTGCTTGATGTCATTTGTGACAGGTTTCAACCCTCTGAACAATCTCTTGAAAAAGCAGGTATAACATACGCATGCATTTGAGATTCTTGAAACCTGTGACTCATAGGCTCATAGACAGTAGAACATCATTGCTTCTCTCATTGAAGCAATCATTGCTTCTCTCAGAAACAGTGTCCACAAATTAAAACTCAAGTAAAACCATATTGTGACATCTTACTGAAGTGTGTACATTGATGACTATTATCTAATAAATGTAAAGAAGTTTAGAGAGTCAACCTCATTATGCTAAGATGCATTGACATGATTGTGTTGTGGGATAAGATTTTCACCACAAACCTCCAAAATGTTACCACTTTAGCCCCTAAGTGCTTGTCTTGTAGTGGCCAAAACTGAAAATATAATCAGTTGTATTCACTAATTCCAAATTGTCAAAATACAAAGAAATACATACGGACTCCATTTATACAAGTTCCCTGATAGACACATTTCTCCACCGGTGAGAAACCATACCCTGTGGTATGCAGTGCAGAATGACTTATTTTCCCTTTTTTTTTTTTTTATCTGACAACAGCAAACTTGCACAGACCACATACTGCATATAGTTTGATGATAAACCTACTTTCCACAAGGACATTCATACTGCAGCAGTTTATTTCCAGCACATGGTCATAAACAGCTCAGTTTACACTGACAGCAAGAACTTTTTTTTCTTTTCATTCCACATATAGGAAGTATGGAGGAATTTTAAGATTTCAAGGGTTTTGTATTTGGCTTCATATTTTAACTAAGAATCAGGTTTGGATTGCAGCAAGAGAACAAACTGCCAGGAGCATAATTTTGTATATTTTCCTCACCATACCATAGGACCAACATCATCACACATCAGCGAGCATATTTAAGGATAGAGTGGAACACAAACGCGGCTCTGGTTTTGTTGGCAGAAAACCTTTGTCTTGCACTGAAATGAAAGGTCACTTTTCAACATCTGGTCTTGATTCTAAAGTGTATATGTCTACGTTCCAATTTAATTTTGGCATGTCACAAGAGGCAGAACCTCATCAAATCATATGTGATGTGGTTGCAAGTGTGATAAACCAGCAGTTCCCTGCCTATAGGTGCAATGTATTGAAACATTTAATGCTCCTTGTTTACAATGCCTGTTACACACTGTTGCCTTTGCTTCCCACTATGCACTAAAAATAGCTTGAAATCTCATCACACAACTAAAACGTTCTAACATTTCCAAGCATTAATAAAATGTTTGATGTTGCCGTGTTGCTATCGCAGGCATGACTTTTGCCTGAGACACAAATGTAAATTATATGGTTCAGGAAATCAAAGCGTTAATGACCTTTTTTTCTATATTATTTTGATAAAAGAAAAACAACTTTGATGTTCTGGTTTGTTTCATGCCATTTCTTTCAACTGTGGGATGTTTCAAAGCTTCAATCGCAGACAAACATTACACCTACATTAATTGCTTCCAGTTTCACATTGCAGAGAGTTATTTGTAACAAATCAATTATAAGAAGTTGGTGGTTCTTCAAAAGTGAACACTTTCTGAATTTAATTTCCTACAGTAGCAGGATATATAACTTTTTATCTGAGGTGCAGTTTCACAGCTTGCCATAGCCTTGAGCTTTTATGGGCACACATAACCGTGTTGTCAGCATAATAATGGAAATTTATAGCCTGTTAGTGAAAGTCCAAGTTCAAGCATGTACATTAGATATAAAAACAGGTTAAAAACAGAACCCTTGTCATGATGTTGAGTCATCCCGTATTATGACAAAAGATAGTGACCTTAAAAATAAAAAGTTAAAAATGTAAGCAATGAAAGTCAGTCTCTAAATCAAACTTTACAATCCTTACTATGAGCAGAGCGATCACTCTTCCAAATGTAGCTGCATGTCTGAATAGAATGACATTAAAAGATAACAAAAGAAGAAATCCAGAAGTGATCAAAATCAGAAAATTAACTTTAGACACACAAATTACTGTCTGTTGCATCGGGACAATGTTTTATTGAGGCACTTCTTTATGTCAAAAGAGGACACGCCAATTTAATACGCTGAAATTTGAATAACCACAGCAGAATTACACCAACTTTTCTGTTTTATTTCTTTGTATAGTTGGTTCAATGGAAAGAGAACAGCATGCACTGCAATAATTCTGTTTTTTTCCAAGGACTTGCTCGCCAATATTTCAATCAAACTAACATGAAGACAGGTGAACTTTTATTTAATCATCAGTCAACCACAATGGAATCCACCACACTATTTTAAAAGAACTATGTTACAACAACATGAAAGAAATTGCACAAGTTCACATTTGTCTGTCTTCAATACGGTCTTTGCTTTCTCACTTCTGAGAAATCTTTCTTTCAAATGCAATGACTGACCACTGACTGCTCTTGGTCAAAAAACACTCATGGTTTCAGTAACTGTCCCAAAGCAACTTATGTTTACAACAAAGTGACAAGACCTTCCAGCAGTAGAGAACCCAAGGACTCCTGTCATAAATACCTGTGACAAGTGATGTCAGTGAGAAGATAAAATGCTCTCCAAGTCACGATTTATTGGAGCTGGTCAGATGAATATTGGCAGCTCGATGTTTTGTGCACGGTGGACTTCCTGCTTCATTTATTCGATAAATACAGTCATGAGTGGTGGAACCGTTTCTCAGTCACATAATTGAGGAACCCTGTAATGTAATGCAAAATGTGAATGTAGATTTTTGTAATTGCTGCGAGTGGATTTAGGGTCACACCAGCGATTCTTAACGACAGGGTGGAGAGCGTCCCCCAACAGCGCATTCATTTCAGCTGCCTCTCTCTTATCTCATTACCACTCTCCCATTGAAACATTTTCATGCAATGACAAGCGAATAATGAAACAGCCTGGAAGGGTTCTTGGTCCCAACAGGTGTTTGTGACAGACGGATCACCTCCAAAATAACTAGCTCAAGAACACATGTGTATGAGATCCTGTGAGATATCGCTTGTTATGCTTCCCCACTCCAGCCTTGAGTAATTTTTTAACCCTAATTTAAACTTTTGTTTGTTTAGAGTGTCTTCTTTTCTATGCATCTGCATAGCAACAACTCCAGGCCAGACACTGCTTGTGTTGTCAATTAGTAGAGGCCTTTCATTTGTCAGTTTTGCTTTCATTCATGTAAAATCGCAGTAACGAATTGCGGTAATGACTTCAACATTGTCAAACTCATTCAGTCATACTCAGCGATAAAGCTGAAAACATCATACATACATCATATTGTCAATGTAACTGTCATTTACAATCTCACCGTTTTATGTCACTGCCCTTTACTTAACACTATACTGAATATGAAAGCCGCTTTCACACATAAAGCAGCAAGGTGGTTAAGAAGCTTAATACATCAAGTTAAATTAAATATGACAAGTCAGATTCTAATTCTATTACAATCAATGGATTTGGTCAAGTTATGTAGATTGGTATCTAATCCTAATCAAACTTAAATCTGAACATTGAGGCAAGTTTTACGTTTTTGTCCGCGTGTATATATTGGTTTATATTGATTTGTCATCCTCCAAGGACCAATCAGTTAGATTTTGGGATCAGCCAGCTCCTGGCGCGGTAAGATGTTTTCTCAGTTGTGGAAACAGCGGAGATGTGCAGTGAGCTGCAGCAAGGAAGCTGCCGTTAGCCGCCTGCTAGCATACTGATAACTCTACTTTGGAGCTCGCAGCTAATATCTCGATTCGGCAAGTATCAATAAACACAATCGTGAGCACTTTGACTCAGGTAGTGTGCTCAGTATTTCACATAGTGATGTTGCTACAGGCTAGTTAGCATCAATATGAGCAAACAGCTAACAGGCTCG
Source organism: Blennius ocellaris (assembly GCF_963422515.1). Lineage (NCBI taxonomy): Eukaryota > Metazoa > Chordata > Actinopteri > Blenniiformes > Blenniidae > Blennius > Blennius ocellaris. The sequence goes on from NC_137664.1 coordinate 15,027,024, forward strand.
CAGAGCTAACTCAGTTCAGCAAAGAAATGTAGCGTTGGCGAAGGTATGCGCTCTACCGCGTGCACATTCTGCTTCTTTGTTTTGTTGTACAAGTGGGTTGGTCTACATTAGCCAGTGGCTGATATTGCTTTCTGCCTTTACCACCAAATTTGAGAAGACCTGATTTAATTTATCTCATGTTTGTCAGCCAGCCATGGATCTGATTTGCACATTAATGAACCCTCAACGGCAGCAGCATGACTTTCTCGTCAACAAGGGGACTGTCATTCCATGTGGCATGGAAACACTGCAATTTATTACATAGTCACTGATGTTTCCATCACCAGGGCAGACACTCTCCTTTAAATGATCCTGATTATTGCAGTGGCATTGCAGACATGGAGATAAGTTTGACAAAGCCACTAAAGTAGATGTGAGAGTGCAAGGGGTGATTAAAATACAAGGAGAGACAGCAGATGACGATTCTTCAAAATACGCTGGATAAATAAGCCACTCTCAGATGCCTAATCTCTAGCTGACATTTTGGCAATAAGTAATTCATAATACTGCATGACACTTGGAGTTTATCAGCATTGCATTTATTTTCTGGCTTTTAACATATTCTCTGAACAGCCCAAGAGATATCATCTGACTCTGGGATAGAAGGAGTTCTTGATTTATTATAATTGTTTTGATTCTAGAGTGGAGTGTCAGAGAAAAACAACTATTAAATAAACAGCAAACTTTTTGGTATTGGAATGAACTGGCAAAGCAGATGAAGTTTTTTGCTGCAAAGCAGAAAATCCACTACCAGACAGTATGATTGAAAAAGGTTAAAAGCAACAGCCGACAGTACCAACAGACATCCAAATTATGAATACTGTTTACTGGAGATAATGAAAAAAACTCAATAAGATTTTGAAATCAGATATTTGGCTGCCAGACAGACAGCAGGGATTGGTTTTACGGGTCCCTTAGTATTAAAATATGATCCGTTTTTGACATAATCAAAGCAAGAAGTCCCAACAATTCATGAATGCTTTCATGATATAGCTATGTGGGTTTATATAACTGGACACATAGCACAGTAGCTCAATTAGATCAGTATAGATGTTTGGTGGTTCAAACCATGACTAATTATAAAATTATTAGGCCAACAACTTACAATTTCTCTCAGATAACTTGCATCAGAATAATTTTTATTCGCTCAATCAATACAAGTGATTTTGCTTTGGAAGCAGTTTTGTTCATACATTTTAAATACACAGATTGAGATCATAACTCCTACTTCAATTGTCAGTAGTGTACTCTCCATGTATAATAATCCACAAATGAAAATGTGCTTTTCTCAATGCAAGGCCAAAGATGAAGCGCTGTATTTAGAAGCCATGCAATGGCTGTAAAACCTCCCTTTGTAGTATGGATTCCGAAAGATGTTAAGACTATTCCTTGGAGATTCTGGTCCATGTTGACATGACTGTATCACAGCCTGTGGCCACTGCAGCTGAGAACAGATTTCTGTTCTCGACTGACAGGAGTGGAACCCGACGTGGCCCTCTGCCATTGCAGCCCATTCGCCTGGAGGTACGACAGGCTGCGCATTCTGAGACGTTGCTCACCACAGTTGTAGAGCAGTTATCTGAGGTGACCATAGGCTTTCTGTCAGCTCCAACCAGCTCGGCCACTTTCTTCTTTGACGGCTCTCAGCAGCGAGGCCTTTCCATCCCAAAATCTGCCACTCATAGATTTTCACACCATTTGGACGAAATTATCCAGTGTGTTTGAAAATCCCTTGAGATAAGCATTTTCAGAGTTTTCACATCAGTGACATCACTTGCCCCCCCCCCCCATGTTCCTGATTTGTGTCACTTAACTGAGATGTCCGATGGGGAAAGTCAGATTTTTGCAAACCACAGATACATGAAAGCTTGATTTCTCTTAGTTTGTTTGCCCTTCTAGTGGAGTACTGGCTGTTCTGGTCTTTGTAGCAATAATGCCAAAAATGATTCAATGCAAGGCAAGATTGATACAAGTACTCACTTTTCACTTGGGTTTTTAATAATCTTTGACAGCACAAGTCAAATAAGTGAAGATAGTAACATTGTGATGCTGATCTACTCAAAGTCTGCATATACAAAAATAAGCTGAAGATTTATATTGTACCAATGTGCATGTAGAAGCAGATTTATGCACAGGACGCACAGAGGATTGCATTGAACAGACAAAACAGCACACAATGTAGATAGACAAAGCCCAATAAACAAAAAACAAACAAATATCTGAAAACCTTTATCCTTGTTTGTCATTTAAATATGAGGTACAAGTCAGTTTAGTTTTTGACAAGGATGATGCCATTGTTGTGGTGACAGATGTTTCCTCAGCTGGCTTTTATTTGCAGATTTTATTATAAGACTTTTTTTTTTTCCATTGCATCCCTTGTTAATCCTTGTAGTCCTTTCGTATTCTCTTCTATTACACTTCTGTTTTCCACAGCCTTGACTTTGTGACAGATCCTCTCCTATATTATGTTTTTCTTGCCATATAATTATTTTGCATTCCTACTATTTTCAGTTGACCATGCTTAAAATGAACACAAAACTAAATATGTTTGTGTATATAGCACAATATGGTTCATGTAGGAATTTGTAATATATATATATATATATATATATATATATATGCATATAGGAGTATGTGAGACATGATGGGGGGAAAATAGGTATGGTAATATACTTTTTGATTTAAGTTTGAAGATATAAACATTGTCATCTTTTACTGGAGTCACATGCAAAGGTATAATTTTATGCAATCCACTTCTGGTAAATTAAATTATCTTATAGCACTTTTCCCCCTGTTTTAACAGCCCCCAAAGCTCTTTACAATGCTCATCACATCCATGCATCAATGGAGGAGGCTACCATGCAAGGCACTCAGTCCATCCACTGGGAACAGTTTGGGGTTTAGTGTCTTGCTCAACGACACCTCGACATAATGAACCTGCAACCTTTCTCGAGCGAAACAATTTTTTCTTTTGATAGATAGGAACAATTCTGGTTATAGCATCAATTCTTTAATTACAACAAAGCCTAAAAGAAAAAATCCACCATTACAAAAATTCTATTATATTGTTGTCATATAGTGCAAAATACAACATTACCCAACTTCAGAAATCAATGGCGGAAAGAAAAAGAAAAACCCTAATATCAGGGAGAGATCTCTGCAGAATCAGACCTCAGAGGTGGAAACCTTCTGCTGTTCCAATTGGAGTTAGGGGATAGAAGGAGACAAAAGTATAGGACAAAGACGAGAGCAACAAGCAACAAACAGATTGTCATAAATCCACTCTCTGCAGATGTGATGGTGGGAACAGGAGGCTCAGAACACAGACTTTCAGTTTTACTGTGAGAGAGTGAGAGGTACTTGTTGGTAACAAGTAATGGTAAGGCATCACTGTATGGAGAATGAGAAAGGGAAGATGCTCTGTGCAGGTCATCAACGGTCTAAACTTATAGCAGCTTAACTTGAAAATTATTAATTGGGGCCAGAACCAGCTCCCATTGTATTTTTTTTTTTATGGAAAATGCATACTAGTTGCAGTAGTCAATAGTAAATAAGTCAAAATTGTGATCATTGATCAAATCTACTCACAAACATTTTGATGTAACAGATTGGATATTTAAACAATCGATATTTGATTGTATATTTTGATTGTAATTAAATTTGTAAGATTAACTCTTCTGCTGTGGGATTCAGTTTGTCTTAAATAAAATAGTTGTGGAACAGTCAGTCAGTAGAAATACATGTTTGATTGCTAGGACGTGACAGATGCGAGGAAGCAGCAGAGCAGCATGTATGACTATGGCTGTGTCTTTCATCCATCCACATGTCCATATTTTTCAAGTTGTTGATGGTAAATTGAGCACTTGCATTGTTTGTTGAAGCTGCTCTGACAGTTTTAAAGTGCACACACTTGAACATTAATGGAAACAAAGCTCTAGTGCCACAGGTGCTTGGCCTTCCCCGGAAATAACTAGGGGGTGACCTTCAAGCCCACTTCAATATGTAGATGGTCGTGCATGGGTCTAACTGCCAACTTCGGGATTTTAGGATCATCCACTTTACAACCTCAAACCTGACGATTTGGTTTTAAACGGTTGTAGACAATCAAAGCCAGATCAGCAAAGAGTTATAGTTTGTATCTGTATTATCCTGGAACTGCAGCGCTCACCTATGACTAATTCAATTCATATTCTCCATATCCCTCAGTTATACCTTGGATTTGCACTGGCATCTTGCCTGAGCGACATCTTAAAACCAAACGTCCCCAGGCAGGGGATACTGGTTTAAGCTGTGCCCCTCTCGCCTTCCATCTATCCCCTTGGCACAGCCATACTCAAGTCTGTGGTAATTTAATGCCTACTGCCCAGGCCTTATGATCCTGTGGGAGTGCCTGTGCCCCTGTAAGTGAAGCTGAACGCTTTATCCCATGGCATTAGTTGTCCATGTTTGAGTTAATACCCTAGAGTAGAGCCTCTATCCACAGGCATTAGTGTCTGACACTCTACAGCTCAGTATGGGGGAGGCTCCCATTTCCACCTCCCGCACCAGTACTCCCTCAACCCTTCTGCTGTGCTTCTCTTTCATCCTCACACTTAGGAGTTTGATCGGAGTTGGCAAACTTGGCACACGCGGATACTTCCCTCGGATGAAAGATGCATGAAGAAGTTTCTGGTATCCAGATGTGCTGCCGCCTTTTTTACCTTTGAGTTTGGGAAGTTAATCGTGTTGTCAGGCTTATTTTTATCACAGCATTTCTACGGAGAGGGTGGATAAACATATTTATCAAGTTAAAAATAACATGTCCTCATTTGTCATCTTGTGTTTGAGCTTGTCAATTGGACTTTGCCAAGCAATTTGAGAAACAAAGGTATAAGAAACACCTGGAAGAAAAAAAAAAGGGAAATATGCTGGCATGTTAATGGAATTTAATATCTTCCAACTAATGTTGGCGTGTCAGTGATTTGAGGTCCTGAAGCATTAGGATTTTCATAATCTCCATTTTCATGTAAATACAGTAGATGTCTGTTTCGTTGCTTTTGCTGATGCTATTTTAACACCCGGCCACCCACACGCACTTGCGCACGTGCACAACACTAAAGTCCCGACCACATGCTTGGAGCGATTTGAATGTTATGTTCAGAGATTAAAATTGTTTGTGTCATTACAGTGATGAAAGATAAACAATGTCTCCTGTCATTTAAAGCAATTAGACTAGAAAATCCCTCCACTTTAATCAATTCATTTTGTGTTTCTATGAAGCGTTCCTGGACTAATTAATTATTTTATCTTGGTCGAATGTATTCTTACCTTCGAGATTATGAGCTGTTAATTCTATGCAAGATTGCAAAGACAGGGAGATGTTCCTCCCGCACGCCATAAACAAAACATATTCCCACACTATAATCATGCAATAGAAAAATAAAGACAGAAACAGATAAAGGCAATTCAAATCTGAAGTCTTTGTAGGATGCTTCTTTTTTTTTTTTTCCCCTTCTCTGGCACCAACAAGGCTGATAGCAATAGCGTGGGAAGATAAACTTCCTGACCTGTCGTTCCATGTTATCACATTTACAGACCGTGTGCTCTTTTACAGAACCTGTCGTTTTATTCAAGTGATAACCTCAGATGATAAAAGCTTTAGCAGTTTGATATTTCACCTCATGGAGGGTGAATTATCCACAAAGTGAAGGGGGGGAGAAATAAAGTTGATTGTGCTCACAGCTGAGGAATGTAAGACCTGGAAAAAGGCATCTCTTTTTATTGGAGTCAAGTTAAGCAAAAGCAGCTTTTCAAGTGGAGTTATTGTGAAAAAATGTAATTTGATGGGGATTAACTCAGTTAAGTGATTTACTTAATGGAACAATGATCCTTGGCAGACACTAAATTTAAGTTTTATGTTATTTGAAGCAGAACATCTTCAGGTGTCTTTTCTTTGACTTAACACTATTTTGTACGGGTCGGGAAAGAGTTAGATTTTTTTTGAGATCTTAATTCTGACAGAAGCATCAACTCCTTTTCTTATCTTGATCACTGCCTGACAGCAAATCGATGTAACATTTTAAAAGATTCCATGCCTTTTAGTGTTTGTCCATATTTCACCTTATTTTTCTTTCTATAGTGCTGTGTATATATGGAACATCAACATGTTTTAAATATCCTAAAATATTGTCACAAAAGATAATTTTGAACTGGTCATCATTTTCTCCTCTGCATTCAGAGTTATAGCCATACCCTGAGATAATCTCGGGACAAATGACAATAATTGTACGTGAGAAATCTCAGTGAATGTACACAAATAAACAGCATCTTGTAACTTAAAGTCATCTACATACCCATTTTATAAATCACCCTCTACACAGCAATGTACTCATTATCCAGCTGAATGAGTTGATATTGTCCACCCTGGAGATTGCTTGGTTGGGTCCTTGCTTCCTTCACACATTTAATGGAGGGGGATCTTATGGGAAAAAAATACAACACTGTTAAGCGGTGGTCGGTGTGAGAAAACTTGAAAGTTTGATTGATTTCAGAGAGCCTAAAACCGAGTTCAATTTACTTTTAATTACAACTGACTCAAAAATATTGGAACATGTCATTTAATAGTCACCATTTGTCATCACAAACATGTATGAATAGAGAGAAAGCCATCACCAAGGACCAACGTTTATGTGCCTTCCTGAAGATGACGAAGAACTTGCATTTCTTTACCTTTATCGTGCCAAGGTTTGCTGTTCAAACTGCAAGAAATGTTCAATACATAACAAAACTATTAAAGGAAAATAAAGGGAACATCAATTTTCTTACAGGCTTATCTGCAGTACAAAATATGTTCTGAGCTCTGAAAGCCAAAGGAAGTACAAGTAAATGAGTCACTCAAGAGAATAAATACACTAAGAACTATCTATCGAAGATGCACAGACTCTTCTCAGGGATACATTTTGGCATCACTATTAAACACATACATTTAGATTCTTTATTCACAAATAGAAAGTACATTTAAGGGCAAGGTTTAAGAATATTTAAGGTTCCCAACAACATCGAGGTGTACCAATTTCAAGAGCAAAGTAGATTCTGTTGTTTATCCACAGGATCAATGACATGAACATTAATAGACAAGCAATGTAGAGGGGGATTCCATCCGTCATCTATTTTCCTCATCAAAGTAAGCAAAGAACTGAATAAGCTTGATACCAGCAATGACATAAACCAAAGTCCATAAGGAGTGATGGGATAAACTGCTGACCAATCCATTCTTCTCTGTGGCTGGTTACATTAACAATACTAAATATGCCTCTTCGCAAGGCGATATAGTTGGACCTCGGTTTAGTTTAGCTCATAATGCTATGAGATTTCATTGAAATTAGAGTTTAGAATAGATGAAAATCCATTAATTATACAATTTTAAGACCCCATGCTGTCCTCTCTGCATGGTTGGCAATGTCTTGCGTGAAAACCAGTCATAGCAATTTTTCAACCAAACTTATAAGCCTCCCAGTGGGATCCATGACATAAATGGGTCTGTGGGTGGATGGAGAGGATAGCCTCCAAACAATATTCAAGACATCAATGTTTTGTCAAAATGCAAAAATCTCCAATCCATTTGCTGTGGTTCAAGGCCATACAAGTTAAACTGAAATTGAGAGGACATTTGAAAACTTTATCTTGCTAACAAGTTTTACAGACTAACATTTAAAGTTCAATTTTCTGTTGTCAGAGTCATGCCACATTGGAGTGTTGAATGGCCGTGTTAGAATGGAGAGGGGTTGATGTTATGTGTAAGGTACTGCTACGTTTTCGATTTCATCAATATTTGCCACCGTTGCATCTTATAGTTTGGCTGGAGACATACATGAGGATATACTAGATCAGGGGTGGCAAACAAAAATCCTGTGGACCAAAACCAGCCTACAACAGGCTCTGATCAGGCCTGCCAAACCACCAAGCAAGTTGTAACATTTTCAAAGAAAACAATTAGAATTTTGTAAAGAAATTCATCAAGAGTAGCAGACACAAAATACTGAGGTCCAAGCTGAGATTTTGGCGATGTTGCCATGAAAACGAGCTACCTCATTGCCAAGCAGACAAGCCTCAAAGCCATACTTTCGGGGTGAGTTTGTAAAAACATACCGTCATTTTGTGACTATTGAGCGTACCTGAATATAAACCGCACCCACCAAAAAAGGCAAAAACAAGGAAGGGTGTCGGAGTTACGTAATACACCTTGAGTGCATCGCCCATGTATTGACAGCATGAAGCTAAAATTCATAAATTAGCTGCATCATTGTTTAAGCTGAATGGTTCAAAGCGTGTGAAAATAATTGTAGCTTATAGTCCAGAAATTACGATACATAACGCAACATTTCTAAAATGCATTTTTTGGACATATCACTATTTTCCACTGTGCGGTATTATTCAAATTGGCTTCATGTTGAGATGGTACAAGTTTTCTGTAAAAATTGTTTAGTTTTGCGAAGATAAACACATTTTCATCATGTATACTCCGACCCTATCCTTAACTAATCCACAACAAACTCAACGCAATCTTTAAAGTTTACATTTAAAGGTTATTATGATACTATTTTAACCCACTTAAGATGGAATTTGGCAGTATGTGGCCCCTGAACTAAAATGTGTTTGACCCTCCTAGACTAGATGCTCGAGTAACCGACTTTACCACCTTGTGGCACAAAGTTGTTCTACAAGACTGAAAAGCCTTGGACTCGTTGATTAGCTTGCCAATGTCTCCAGAAAACCCTACAGGGCATCCATGCTAATCTTTTAGGTGCCATCAAAAGTCTTGTTTTCCTACACTCTGCTAATTATGATGCACTTTAACTTTCATAAAATGTAGATATTACATCCTGTACCTTCAGGCACAGCCGGAGTGCTCATCTTGCACAGTATCACAGCTTTTAAATGAGCCAATGTTTGAAAGGTGCAGGTTGTTTATTACCACCTTGATAGTGAAGAGGCACATGTACTGATACTGATGCAAAAATATGTTGGAACATCCAGTGAGGGTACAAAAGGACCCTTTTTAAGTGGAAAGGAAAAATCAAATTGTGGAATGTTGAAGTGGAGCATAATGAGTGACACTTGGCTTCATGAGGGTTGAACACTGACTTTGAGTCTCCTTTAAAAATGACTTCATGCCACCTTCACCTTACGTCAGATTTCATATCAACTGCGAAGCAGCAAAGAGAAAGGGAATCGTAAATAACATCAACAATTACTCAAAATGCTTATGCAAAATACTTAGTACTAGAAACTTTCATCATATATTAAAATAAGAAAACACAAAGTTCCACCTATTTTGGCTCATTTTGCGTATGATGATGGAAAATCGCTCCATCTTTTATAATTTCTCCCGTTGAAAGTGTGCGGAGACAAAGAAATCATAAAAACTGACCTTGGCAACCAGCAGTTGCCTGGGCAACCATAAACAGTGTTGTTCCCTTGTAAAGATTTGACGTTAACTATGTTTCTTTCACACAGGGTGAATCACCTCTACCCAGCCATCAGTGAAACACACACACATCCTCCGGTGCAGACTGTCAATGCCTCACACAGAGAAAGATTAACTTCCTTTTATACAGCTTTTAGCTATTGCCATGTATGGTGCACTCCATTTAGCATCAACTGTGATAAGTGTAGTTCATTTAATTACCCTTTTGTGTGTATGATAATGATCTTAATGTCCCAAACATCCCATATTAATGTAGTTTGAGATGTTTTAATTTGTTGGTTACATTGATCTTCTGTACTTTTAATCATCCAGCAAAAAAAATGTCCCAAGTGTCTTTCGGTCTCTCCCCAACCGGCTGCCTCACCCAACCAGCTACTTAATACACTATTATAAAGTCATTAATTTATCCTTTTTCTCTTTATTTGGTCTTGTATGCTAGGAATGTCTGCAATTGTGCAAAAAGCAGAGCGATCCGGCACTACCACACACAGACCGTTAGGCTCATTAGTATATTTAAGCTCTGTTTTTCCAGCACAATTGACTGAGATCAAGCTCTATTTGTGAGAGAATGGAAGAACAAATGCTATATCTGCCAAAAGAAATGAAGCAAAGGGATTATTTTAAGAATTTTTTTTTTTTTTTTTGTTCCTCTCAGAGACGACAGCAAGTTTGGCTTGTTTACATTTTGAAAAATAATCCAGATCAAATGGGACCCACTAAGTTTTCATCTTGAATCACCAAACACATTTAGTACAAGAGTCACTCATGGGTTTACCTGCATTTCTGATTTTTCTTTTTCAAACTTCATCTTCCTCACCTGTGGACTGAATGGAAACAACCATTGGAATTATTGGTATAAGTTTCAGTTAATATAAACTATAGTTGCATCATTGAAAATTGCAATAACAGTATTTCTCCGAAAAGATGGTGTTATTGTGTCAACTTTTCTAAACATCCTCGAAATGTGTTATCTAAACAGTTGTCCTTTTTGTCTAAAAATGTACCAAGTTGATCAAAGTCGACAGTCAAAACCCTGTTAAATGTTTATTTGAAGGGTTTTTTTCCCTACTAAATAAATTTATTTGAGTGCAACAGTGAGAAAACAACTTTGATATTTCAAATGAAATTGTAATTGGTGTGTGAGACTGAATCACCACAACAGAAAATGTTTGACAAATGAAAAATTAATTTAAAGACAATATCTGCCTTTAACAGTGTACATTTTATTCTGTTTCTTCACACAAGTTTGCATCATGAAAGTTTAACTGCTAAAAAAGTGTAAATGACCACTCAGATGTATGAGGAACTATGGGCTAATCAGGGAGACAGATGAATGCTGAAATAAAATGATTTGTCTTTTGGGGGGGGTTTCAGTCTGCTTATTGAGATGGAAATATTTAGTCGTTCAGAGGGCAAGCTGTATCAGTAAGACTGAGTAAATGGACACCAGAGTGCTGATAAATTTAGTTAATTTATACCACTTCAGCCTTGATTTGCCTTTGTCCATGAGGACTGGCCTGTTATAGATTACAGGGTGTAGAGTATGGTTATGATTGCACATTCACATTCACTCTTCTGGAGCTGAAAGACACCTCACAAGACCAAAATGTATAATTGGTAGTTGGAAAAGATGAAGGCACATTCCCAGTGATCCCTTGCTCACATCTGCTCAGAGAACAGATTCATGAGAATACTTTTCAGCAGATATGACTTAAGGCAAAGTAATACCATCCCGATGCTCCAAATATGAGGCAAGTGTCTGTGCAAAATGATTTTTGAACGATTTATCAAGTTTTGACCGATGGTTCAGAGATGCTTTGCTCATGAGTGGAATGCCAATAGGGGACCACTAAGATCTGACCAAGACCCGTAATGCTGCCATCTATAATGTTGTCCCAGGTGTCACCAAATTGCTTGACTGGCTACAATCCAGGCAAAGGTTACCCTTAGCACAGAAATCAAGGTTGCATCAGACCGGATTTAATAATATCCTGTTTAAAGCTTGTGAAAAGATATTCAGCATTCGGTTTTGGTGTTTTGTAGGTGATGAAATACAAACAATACCATGAGTGCCTTCATGTTCAAACAGGAGTATTCAAATTATGTGTGCTTTAGGCAATCTGCTGGAAACTGTACCACGTTCGTTTGCATAAAACTCCAACATTGATTCAATAGAATACCGAAGCCCGAGAAGCACAAGCTCAAGTGTGAGAGCATGGAGTTGAATTGGAGGTTATTGAACATAATTGGAAAAACTAACCCTAAAAAAAAAAAAAGCCAAGGCATCTTGCAACCACAGTTAAAACAGATGTGATTGGAAAGAATTTAAAAGTAGATATTCCAAATAACATCTCACATTTTCAATTTCATCTATCAACATACTGTCCTTTCTGTATTTTGCACAATATTCCATATTCTTGAATGCAAACGGACAAAGCCAATAGTCTGTGGTTCGGTCTGTCCCGTTAGATCAGCATCCAGATGTAGGTGCATGCAGTATCAAGTGTGTCACTGTTTCTAAACAGAGAAACATTTAATCCATCGCCAAGCCAATATTTGCAAAATGTATAAGTCTAACCAATGTATTATTCCGACATCTATTTTTTGTTGTGACAACTACATTTTGAAATGTACAATATGTTAGGGTGGCACAGAGGAGGATTCAGGACGCAGTCCCGACCTGATGGACTAGAAGTTCATTTTATTGGAGCAAACCGAAAACCAAAAATCCAAACAACCAAAATCAAAAATTCCTTCAGATCACAGGAAATGAGGATGAGAGGCTGGACACTTTCCAGCAGAAAACCCAAACACACAAAACACAGAAACACAGGATGAGATGCTTGACAGATACCCACACAGAAACAGAATGCATGGAAGACACCCAATATATACCACAGCCACCAGCTGAAGACAATCACACACTCAGGCACAGGTGAATCACATCAGGGCAAGGAATAGCAATCAGACACGAGGAGGGGAAGTCAAGGAGCCTGAGGCCATTTTTACACGTACCCGGGTATTTGTAAAAACTGTGATATTTCTCACTAACAGTCGCCACAAATGAAGATTTATGAGAACTTTGACCACTGTGGAGATTTAGAAAAACTGATCTAAAGAGGGGTAGAGGGAGATTTACGTCACGACATGCGGCGGAAGCGTCATCTGTGTTTACAGTTTGAACACTGTGATGAAAATGGATACAGTGAATGCAGTGCTTGTTTTTACGTTTTAAGTTATATTCTATGACAATGTGCTTTTACTTCTGTTTAAAATGTAGTGCTTCTCAATGTCTCAATATGGGGGTTAAACACCAACAATGATTTTTATCATGCTGTGTGGATAGGAACTCAGAAAATTCTTGTAAAAAAAAAAAAAAAGAAATCCATCAATAATAAATAAAGGACCAGAAGGTGCCAAATTATATTTTCTCACACTTAAAATAATATAGTGCACAACCTTTCTTATCTCCATGTACAGAATAATCAAAGGGGTAAATTGCTTCAATCACGGAGGCAGCGCCATCGGAGTCAAGCCTCCATCAAACAAAAAGTCTAGTATTCGGTATAAGATCATTTATCGTCTTTTTGGTCAGAGTTCTAAAACTTAAAAGTGCCATTTTAATAGGTCACAAGGTGTTTTCTGTTTTCAGGTACTCAGATTTCTTTTCTTTTTTTTTTTTTTTAATCTTAATCTAATTTGACAGTTTTTGACATTTAAAATTACAGTGTTTTAATGGCCGGTTTCTCTTGATAGCTAGGATGATGAACTTGCTGTCTGGGATTTTGCAGTAATTATCTGGGCAGTAAATAGAACTGGTAGTGGAAACAAAAAACAGGTTAAAATAAATCGGAAGAATCATGTGAAGATAAAACATTTAAATCCTTTACAGTCACTGAGCAGTGCATTTTATTCCAGAAGGTTTTGTTATAGTTAGAAAAGGCTGTACGAGTAGAGGAAATGCAGTATTATAAAAAAAAAAAAAATAGATATATTTAGCCATTAATAAGCAACCAACTTCATCATCCAAGGAAACAAGTCAGATGCTGAACTCACAATGTGTACATTGGACCAGTGAGTAAACAGCTGTCAAGTACTTACATAGCTTATTATGTAACATTACCTACATTAATCCGCTGACACACACAATGATCCTGTCAGTGTTATGCAAAAACGCTTCAACCTGTCACTCACCCTGCTCGGAATTCTTGCCAGTCATGTTTCATATGCACCTTCAGCTGGCGGTTTATTGATTCAGACTTATTTCAATAGAAGGCCAGCTCATTAACGCTATCCTGTATTTCCTCCATAGGATTATCTCAGTCTGGTTCACAGGCAAATCATGCTGCCTTTTGGAAACTATTACCTTTTTAAAAAATGTGTTTGTGTGTTTGTGTGTGTGTGTGTAAAAATCACTAATAATACTGTATGACAATCTACTTGCGCATGTGCTGAAAAGCTACTTAATACATTGTCGTGAAAACGAGTCCTTTGTGTTTCAGAGGACAAGGCACAGTTTCCCTGTCATGTGTCTGCCAGCCAGGAGCAGCAGAGCTGACAAAGAGCAGAGCCAAATGTTCATCTCGAAAATGAAACTTGACTAATTCTTAAACAACCCCCAAAGTAACCAGCAGATCTCTCTACAGGAGCAAGAAACACTGACATACACCAAAGTACGGTATTTGTTTGTTACCCTCGACTGTTGCGGCTGGCAGTAGCTCTACTCACGCTCGTTTGACATTATTAAGCTCACATTGCACCCGGTCTATGACAACAAAGTGCTCATTATGACAATGACCCTGCAAAATCTGCTTCCACTTAATTCAGCTGAAGGTAAACATTTCAGGAAGACAATAAGATATGTTGAGACGTAAAACACCAGACAGTTATAGGGCTGCATTGAGTGAAGATCATTATATTGGCTTCTTTAAATTGCATTCGTAAATTGCTCTTAAAACCCACAATACATTTCAGGGACAATGTTTTCAATGTGTGGATTTTTCTTTTAGCATTTTCCTTTTCTTTTTATTATTGGATTAGTCCTAATTAAAATGTGTGTTTAGTCGAGAGAAATTAGGCACTAAGAACATGCCTAACAAACAGGATAGTTAAGAAACAAAAGGGCATCAATGTCGGTGACTAGTCCCTAAGTGTTATATAAATACATATATCCCAATCCCACTTATTAAACTTCTGCATTGTATTGCACAATTATCCTGAAAAACCTAAAGCCACCAGTTATTTCTCTATTTCTCAAGCCATTGCTTGGTCGACCAAATATCTAACTTTGAAACGCATCACTCCAGCAGTGCTACTTTTAACAGTAATGCTGAGTACACTCAGTAGAACAGTTCAGGGGGAAACAAATAGTTACTCCCCGTCCAAGCAAAGTTCTTTAAAAAAAAAAAATACATATAACTCGTACTAGTTGTCAGCAACTTGCCTGATATTGCTTATCACTGCCATTCAATGCTCAAAGGCCAGATTGTTTTTAACCTACATATTAAAGTAATTGCATACATATTAAAAACACAAACACATTTTAGAGATCTTGCTTTTGCCCCATATTTTGAAGCAATTTTTAATGAAGACCAACATTTTACTATAGAGGAGTAAATATAATGTTGTACTTGTTGCTGTCCTTGCAGCAATGTTCAACAAATGCCATGAAAATGAACCCCGAGCATTCTTGATGTTGCTGCTTCACGCATAATAAGGCAACCCATCTGCTATTATCAACTAAATCATTTCTTTTGCTAATGTTTTAACTCACCATGTTGAGGAGTTATATGTTCAAAGTGGATTTTTATATCGAGCGGATGTTCCCACAGAAGAAAAGGCCCAGAGGGCTTATCATGAAGCTTTCCTCATTAAAAAAATGCACTTCATCTTGCTTACGCAAAAGCCATTAACTTAGAAAGGCAACATGAAGCAACTCAAACAACTTCCAGTCATCAGATAATTATCCACATTTTCATTCTGTTAAAATTCATCTGAGAGTGCATTAAAAGTAAGAAGGGGCTTAGTTTTTGTTTTTTTTCTCTCCTCCTTTTTTTTCCAGTTTCAAAATCTTTAAACCTTTCATCCTGAAACACTGGACCAATTTAATCATGCTTCCAAAATATAGTGTACCCTGTGAATTTATTCAGAAGTGTATTAAAAAAAAGCAGAAAAAAAGCAAAGGCTCTTCCTCGATAATTTACAATTGGGCTCCACTGAACTCAGCTATTAAAACATGAGGGAGTTAAAAAAAACAAAAAAAGGTTGGAGGCAATGAAGAAGATGGAACATTTGGGAACATTGAGCTTTGATCCAAATGCCCAGAAAATTGTGATATGATTAATGACCGTAATGAAGAAAATTGGGTTTTTGAGTTTTTAATTCTTGATATATTTTTGTCATAACCTTTAGTTTAGCTTTACTTTCGTGTTTTCAATGTTTCTCTCATTACCCAACAATTTGCTCACCTGCTTTGACATCTTCTTTGACTACTATTTTATTAAAAAAAAAAAAAGTGTGTTCTTCACTCTTTATTTTTTCTCTATTTAGTCACAAATTGGATTAGGTAAAGCTGAAGTGTGACAAATTATGCACAGAAAATGCAATTCAACAGAGCAAATATGTATCAAAAAGCCAGCTATTGTTCCCCATAAGAAGACTCTGATAAAACCATGGTTAGGCTTTCTTTTCAAGTGAAAATGGAAAAATTGTGGAGTCAGTCAAAATGCAACTTTTTGAAAACGGTTCCCTCGGTGGACCTTTTTGAAAATGTTCCATTTCATATTATCAAGACAACCAAATGGAGAGACAAAGATTCACATAAATCACAAGTTATTATCCCAGGTACAAAACGAGTTTTGGTTTATTTGCAAAATCTAAGTCAACTATATTTTAGGGAGTAAATGACTTTAACCAGGAAATAAAGTCTAACCTGTTTTACAGGTGAGGTAAATTTGACTAAGCCACATTAAACAAATAAAAGTAATTTTACTCAATGACCAGAGTAAAATTATCACATGTGCAGCAGGGATCACCAACCTTTTTAAAATTGATCGCTACGTCAAGCATACTAAGTAATACAAAGAGCGACTGGTTATACACTTTCTGAAGAAATTCTATTTTACTTCAATCATGATACTTTTCAAATATGTCCTGCCGGCTTCCGATGAAGTCAGGGGCTATCAGGTGTCCGCTGGCACCATGTTGGCTGATCCTGATTTACAAAATCCGTTGAAGTGGAACACATTCTCACAATTTTGGCTGCTACTGCTTACTCTTCAAATATTCAGAGGTCAGATTTTATTCCACTTTCCTATCTCATCCATTCACAAGTGGGAGAACTCCAAACAGCCTTTGGGATACTTCATGCTGCTCTAAAGTAACCACTCGAGTGTTCTGAGCCCATAACTCAAAGCTGCCGCCTCACAGCTGCATGCTGCAGAGTTAATAAGTACCGCAATGTAAAACAACCCCAAACCCCCCAGAAGCGCGAGACTCTAGGGGTAGCACTCCAAGGGCAGCTTACTCACCAGTGCTGTGCAAACACAGCCACTTGCTCCCCCCGGGGGGCTGCCGGCGTACACGGTGAGGTCTGAGCATGCAGAGGATGTAACAGGCTGAAAATGCAAAATCCACCACCTGGACTCGAATTAAGCCATATTGCATGGAAGAGCACAGATATGTGGCAAATGTGTTACAATACATAGTGCAGCTTCATGAAAAAGTCCAACATTAAAAGTAAAAAAAAGAGAAGTGATTGCGTAAAAAATTGAGGGGAAAACAGCTTTTAAATAAAGGCGAAAGACACAAATCAGATTGAAAAAAGTTTGTAAAGTGATTTTAGGCATTGTTTGATTTGTTGGAGTACATGGAAACAATACAATATAATAAATACAATTTACATTTATACATTTATCAAAACAATGCAATGCAATGCAAAAAACTTTCTCTTTCTTGCTATAGATGGTTGACCAGTTTGCAGGCCTTCTTTGTTATTTCATGCTGAGCAGGTACAGTAAGTGGACAACACTTGACAATTTGTGTGCTTTTCCTGTTGTTTGCAGGAAACCCTTCGTGAGGCATCTTTACAGTGAGCACAGATCAGTGGAGCAAAACAATAAGTTAAAGGCAGCAACAGCAACAGCAACAGAAAGAACAGCGCTGCAGTATGTGGGGTCTCAGTGGGACTGACAAAATGAATTACACTTTAAATACCAACATGTCAGAAAGTTTTAGAAGAATATTGAAAAAAAGGCAGAACAAGAAGGTGAGCATTAGTGCTCCAACCCCCAACCTACCCCCCCCCCTTTTTTTTTTTTTTTTTTTTAATATACAAATGTCCAATTTTCAGGGATTTAACTGACAAATGAGACAAACCTTGTTCAGGGACTTAACTATAGTCTATAAGTGATATGTACTTAAATTGTGTTCCCATTCGGTTCACTGATCTGACCCAGTTTTTCACAGAACATACCTTTCTGTCTGAGCTATACATCTACCCTCGGGCTTTACAAGCGAACCTTTGTAACAGTGAGGCTTTCACTCATTCTCGCTTCAAGACCTGAGAGAAAGTAAAAGGACAATGCAGGTACAATTATCTGCTAACTGCGAGTCTAATACCCCTTGTCTCGTCTCCTGTTATTTCAGTAAAGAGGACCCTCATCTACATGGGGAGATCCACATGCAAGCAGAGCATAGCTCCACTTAACAGAAAAGAAAAGTTGTACCACAATTATCATACATTTTGAAGACTATAGATAATCATTTTTGATTTTCTTTTCACTGATGGGGCAACACAAAGCTCTGTTGTGGTCCACAGTGGATTCATAAACACACAAAACCTCTGTACACAAACATCAATAGTCCTGATCTTGAAAAGAAATGTTGAGACGTAACATCTATAGACTCAGATAAACAAGTACACTTTAAGCCACCTGGTAAAATTAGGTCAACAATAAACAAATGCACTTGAGAGAAGTAAGGCCGGTAAATCCTACAAAACCTGATATCTCTTTAGATGTGTAATTTCTATTCATTAGGTTGTCAGCACTGTGCATCCATCGCTCAAGTCGAGTAAAGTGCAAAAGCATGTAGAGAATTGGCTGATTTTGGAATTACAGTCCACGTTTTCAACCACTTTTTGTGGAAATAAAGGATCAAATTAGTTGGATTGGTCAGTCCCCCCCAAAAAAAAACCTGCTCCAGAATGAACACTGATAAACTAGCCTTGTGTAAATGCTAGAAGTTTAAACAAAAAAGCAGGTTCCTGCTGATGTTCTCATCATTTTCACCACATCTGGTTTATCGGAAATCCTGGAAAGACAAAACTAGTTAAGGTTTATTTGCACAACCCAATAACCTAACTCAACTATATTAGTGTATTAATTGACCTTTGGCTAAGCACCCCCCCCCCCCCCCCCCCCCCCCCCCCCGGTTACTGTTGCTAACCTGGACACGCCATCGCAGCAGACTGCATGCTTACGACAGCAGCTGTTCGTGTTGAAACCACACTACAACAGCCACTGGACAACCATTGAGCCAGCATGAATAGATTTTGACGAGGTGTTAGCTTATCAAAAATGTCAATAAAATGTCCAGTTTACTACATTCAGCTTTTCCAAGCTGGTGAGGCAAGTCCTGAGCTGTTATGCTACTACTTTTTTCACATCTTTGTGATGTTGAGGTTCTCCAAATCAAAGTGGTTTGCTTTATTAGGAGTAAAATGCAATCACATAGCCACACAAATCAACACAGACATTAAAATGATGCAGACGGGTAAAACAGAAAGTTTATAACAGTCACTCTTAGCAGGATGAATTTCAGTGTGTGATGAATTCACTGATTCTTGGGAATCCCTGGTCTTGCATGTGTTGAATCGCGCCATGCTCCATTGCACCTCTTTGGGTTGCTATCAGGCTTCTGCAGAGTTTGATGACGAGCCATTCCTCTGAATCAGGTGTGATGAAGCGCAGTCGCGCAAACCCGTGGTCCTCTTCCGTCGGGATAAATCACAACCTCTGCTTGGCGCCCAACTCGTTCCCATCACAAGCCTCAATCAAATCTCACTTTGGATTCAATGAATTTTCAACAGATTAAATGTGATCCTGTGAAGCGTTGCAGAATGTCCAGGCACAAATCCTGACTTGTTATTCATAAGATGCACCTCAGTTACACACACACACACACACACACACACACACACACACACACACACACACACACACACACACACACACACACACACACACACACGTGTGTGTGTCTTTTGTGCCCACAGAGCAATGTCTTACCAGAATTAGAACTGACAGGGTTATTTCATTTGGCTTCTGAGGGTGGACCAATAAAGGGAGCAGGATGAAATTAATAGGAGAGATTCTTTCTCACAGATATGTCCGACAGAATTTTCATTAACCAAAGAAGAGATGAGAAATGCAGAGAGGGTTTTTTTTTTCCTCTTTTCACTGTAATGGGGTTGCCTTTTTTTTCTGGGCCACAATTTATTCTTTTTTTTTCCTTAAATTTATTTTCAGTGTGAGCAGATTCTTACAGTTGAATTATACTGGCATGATGAGGTAATTGGTATCATTATTGCAAGTGAATTCCACCAGTCTGAGAATGACCGGCTTATTTAACCTGTAAGTGTGCAGTGATTTGTGACGTTTAAAACGATGTATTCTATTTGAGTATAATGAAAACGTTCTCTTTTTCTATTCCACCAAAATATACTTGAGTGAAAGGAGTTATCCTTACTTACAATACTAAATATTAGCAGCAATTGTATTTTTGCAGCAATGTTTTTGCTTTTTTTAACTGCATACATTTTCTTTTTAATCTGATGCAGTGACAGCAAAGAAAGAATGAGTGATGCTGGTGCCATAAGGTGGATGACTCACATAATCCCGGCTTTATTATGAGCATGGGTCCAATAAAAAGTTGCCTCCATAGTTTCTTAAATAAAGCTGCATTTCTACTGGAGAAAAGAAAAAATAAGCATTAAATCCAAATGAAACCCTTTCACCCTAAATAGTGATTGATTTCCTTCTGAGAACAATGCATTCAGAAACAGGCACAAGAACTCTTATGATTCACACAGAACTCAATTTTCAGAAGTTTCTTGCACTTAAATTGTATTATTTTGTTTAAACACCATGTACTCTTGCTCATGAATATTTGCTTTATAATCAGGCCTCAGTCAGGCTTAACACTTGATGAACACACTTTCCCTGAAACTTTTTTGCAAAGGAAATATTGGGAAAGTGTGCCAGATAAAAAGCTGTTACATCGATGCTGAAGTACACAACCTGCTGTGCAACAAATGGAAATAAGCTTGGTTTTAAACCGAAATAAATTGATGGAAGAGCTCATGTGTTTTCAACAGGAATAGATAAAAATAGAACTGAATGAGTATGTGATGCGACAGGAAAACATTTTTCTTTTCAAAACTGGCTGAGGTGGATTTTACAGGCAGAATCAAGACTTAGCATCAGCAGCTATGAAACAGCTCTAAAAATGTCTGAAACTGTTATACATAGACCTAAAACTGCTTTCCCTCTATATATTTGGGAGTACAAGTTATATTCCTTGGATCCTTTGTGCTTAAAGCTGGGCCAGGCAGTAAATTCAGAACATCAATGTCCATGAACTAAATACTGTTTTCATAATGTTTATGTTTCCATGTTAATATTCCTGATATTACATACTTTTTAAAATAAAATTACATGGTTATGATGCCACGATTGAAAGCTGTTTTGGTCAGGTAGGAAAAGATGCATGTTCTCATTCATGCACCCGTCAAGCAGCGGTTCTATATCGAGTTACAAAGCTGACAAAAGCTCATCAAAATCACATCTCATGTGTGGACACCTTTAGTCACTGCTGTTAACAACATGATTAAACACTGCTAATGCAGCTCCCGCCCATAATTTGTCAAGAAAAAGAAGAGAAGATTGTGTGTTTCACAGTTCAGTGAGCCAATTTTGCATTCCGCTAAGAAGCCAGTCATCACCACAATCATATTTCAAGTCTGCACTCTTGAAAGTTGTTTACCTTGCTGAAGAGCGTGCAGCCTGTCATCTGCAGCCCTTCATCTCACAGCTCAATGAGAGTGAGGCTTACAAGCTCAAAAAGATTAAAGAACAACCTCATAATGACAGTTATCTTGTTTTGTAGATGCTTATATTTCACTGGCTCGAACATCTTCAGCAAACAAATACTATTCTCTCTTTGTTTTGTTTTTTTCAGAATGAAATACACATGAACTTACTGCAGGTTAACACACATTCATGATTTTATATATTCATTTTTTGCATCAAGGCAATTAATTTGAGTACAGACAGAGTGGAATACACTGTCTACTTCAATTATCTTAAAAATATATCTGTGATATGTGCTGCTGGAATCCATCAAACATCAGGAAATTATTAAGATATTTCACAGACATTTGTGTATGGTGTCCTTGTCTATAATCTAACCCACAAATTACTGACGTTGTGATCTTGTGATGCTACTTTGTGCCATCAAATGGTGTAGTAATTCACAATATAATTCAAACTGATGTGCGTGCAAAATATCACCAAAGCAATTATATTTTTTTTCACATCACCTCATGCCAATAACTGCTTGGCGCAAACAAGAAATTGTCACGTTTATAAAAAAAACAATTAATAAAACAAACATAATTTTGTTGTGTGAACATATAAAAGTCTCTTTATTGCCAGCAGACCTTTGAGAGCCAGTCTGAGGCGAACTGACGACTCTAGACAATCACCCCCAACACCTGACAGGCAGAAATGTACACACTGACCCTTGTGAGAAGAAACAAAAGTCATGGTCTAGATTTTACTAATTAAAAAATGATGACTTGAGCATGACAATCCACATGTTTATTAAAATTTAATCCTGTCAAATAACATTTCCTGACTGAACCACAGAGCACGGAACTCTATGTACTGTGTCGAGCAACATGGTGTCGAATACAAACTCATCCAACAAAAATGTTGAAAACCATAAACCTCCCTGTCATGAAAATAATGTCGAGAAAGCAATTATGTTTCCAAAAACTTGCAGTGGTCTATCACCACATGATGAGAATCCTTCATCTCTTGAAGGTACTTTAAAGTAATTGTCATGACCTTAAATAAGTGTTGCTGTTTTTCCACATTCTTTTCAATTGGGTAACTGTGATGACATTTATTGTGTGTAGTTCTCGACGATGCTGCCAGTGATTCACAATGTGCAATATATCCTTTGATATAACTACACACACCACATCAATTGTCATTCGGTGTGTGTGATATTGTGAGGGTTTTTGATTGCTCCTGCTGTGGGTGAGTAAAAACTGAATTCCACTCAAAAATGGAGGAAGTGGATGGTATATGTGGGTGACAGTAATAAAAGCCACTTTAATTCCAGTGGGCTGACAGGTAGTAGTTCTTTTCTCTTTGTTATTGTGAAGTGACATTACCATTCAGTTAAAGCCATCGTAATTCAACCCTCAGTGTCCTAGAGGAGGTTTATCCTTGATAAAGTCAGTCAGTCCTCTGATCTACCCCTTGACCAATGAAACCCTGAAATTAGAATTAATGTGTATACCAGCATGACAGCACGAACAGCAGCGCGTCCTAATGAATGAATACCAATGTTTTTTACCCGGCGTGCACGTGTTAACCCGCGGCACACAACATCAGCTATCAATGACATTTGGCTGTAAATGAAAAGGGACAGTATTGACGAGAATTTTTTTTTTTTTCTGCACGAATTATGCAGCGTGGAGACTACCACTGTACACAATTTTCATTTCATCTCTTCTGCAAGAGCAGCCCATTTCATCACTTATTTAGCATGTTTCTGGTTCAGCATCTGCCCATACTCCTGTCTCTTTACCTCTCTCCCTGGGTGTGCTTGCAAGTTTGAGTGTGTGCATTGAAGCAGCCGGTTTTCAGTAAAAGTTATCCTGCATTTAGTGTCCTTCTTATTTATTTTATGTCTTCTTGTTTGGAAAGTTCATTGTTGTGTCTCCATGGTGAGATGCCTCCTTTTAGTGACCACAAAGTTAAACCAGAGGTCCCTAACTTTGACTAAAGAATGAACTCCTGTCAAAACAAGTCCTTCCTTTTTCAAGCTGAGCCTCATCGAGCTTAACAAAAGAGAGCAGAAGTGAAGGACTTTTAAATGCAGATAGAAGAGGCATTACCGATTGAAAGCAAAACCATCACAGTTTGGGGTTTCAAAGATGAGATTCTACCACAGCAAAAAGTGAGAACCTTGTCCATTAAATGGATTTTGTAAACATAAATAGGATAGATTGGTGCAATGCTGTATACATTGTAAAAAGATTAAACCCTTTCGTGAGAAGAACAAGTGCACTTAAAATCACACAAGAGCAAGGCTGAGCAACTAACGTTTCCAATGGCCCACATGAGAATTCGCACTGCTGTTGAGGTCTGAGACTAAGGCTGACTCTTAAGCTGATGTTTTCTTGTATTTATTTACGCAAATTATGAGCTAGTGTTGCTCTGCATCATTTTCTCTCAGAGCCTTTGTCTGGAAAATCGTTACATTTTTTCAATATTTTAAGTTCTGTAAATTAAAAGCCATATGTTTTTCATTACCTTTTGTAAGTTAACATTTGCTAGCTCTGCTCGCCAAGGTGTTACACACAACCAATAATGCATTAATGGCCATCAACAATAGTAATTTCCATTTAATTCAGGAATTCACAATGACACCATGAGGGACAGTCAAGGAGAGTATAAGTGCAACATATACATTTAACTCCCATCATCCACATTTAACTGGGATTGACTCCAGCTAACCTGCAGTGTGTGAAGAGTATAGAGGAGGGAGGAAGGGAGGGATGTAAATGTGCATGGCTACATATAACTGCATGCAATTTTGGATTAGCAGTAAATACAGTATATTCTTTCGCAATATCAAAAAAAAATTAAATATAACCCTGAACATTCAGTTATATTAACTTTGAAAGTTGACAGTTATTTTTACTCTATGTTTCTGTTGAAAAATTAGATTAAAAGGTTTAAATAGTTGGCGCCTATGCCATACTGTTCTTGATCATACATGACACACTCCCAATGTTTGTAGAATTAGAGTTTAGGAAAAATAAATACAGTTATATTTACAACAGTAGCTTATTTAAAGGTGGTTTGGTGGTTGCCACATAATAAGTATACCATCCAGGTTCTAACTGTATCATAATAATGCATCATAATTGAAGCCTACTTGAACTATGTCGAATCGTTATTAATGCTTCACTCCAGAAGTGTGCTTTATGTCTGTATAAAGGTAAATAATTATTTTTTTTAAATGGAGGCTGTACTTTTTTTTTTGAGCATTATACCCCCTGATGGCATCTCAACATTGATTTGTCTCCAAGTGTACTAATAAGTCTTATAATTTAGACCAATTAAATAATTTAAATATATTAAATACATTGTTAGTGTGTCAAGAGTGTCAGCACAGTGAAAACACATTAATCATGAGTTCACATAGTGTACTAAGTAGGTCTTACTTAGATTAGGAGCAATTTGGTGTATTGAAGTATCTTTAATTACTATAATTAATGATGACAAACAATCCATGCCGGTGTTGTTTTAAGGTGAAGGGAGCCCCATCCTTCAGGACTGCGTGTCCCTGATTTTCAATCCATGTGTCTGATAGCATTAAAGTTTCACCCCCATTGAAAAGGTGTGATCAGAATATTAAATCGACTGTGGTCACAGAAAGCTGCAGGTGAACGTTTCTAAAAATAAAGATGGATTTCAGGTTTTCAAACAGCTTCATTTTATTAGATGAGGAGGGAGAAGTGAGTTTCTGCAAATACATTGACTTTTGATACTTCCCCTCCCCCTCCTTTTTTAATTTTGAGGACCATGCAGTATGGATTCAAAATAGCTCCGTCGGAGTGTGCACACTGTAAAACTCAATATTATTTCTTCATGCACATGCATTGTAGAGTCAAAGGCAATGTGCCTGCAGGATTTCATGACCCCGCAAAGTTAATATGCAAAATTAAACTTCTGGTCAAAGTCCTCAAATTCTAGCTGTAACAAAACAAGGCTGTGCTGCTGGAGTCTGCTGTCATCCTCACAGTCCATCATGATCATCATGATCATCATGATCATCATCATCATCATCATCATCATCATCATCATCACAAAGCTGTCGTCACTGGAGGGGGGTAATCTTAATCATGTAGCATTAGCATCATTTATCCAGATACAGATTCAAAAGGTATTCAATTATTGAATGCGTGGAACATGAATAATTTAGTATACCACTGTCTGTTAAGACAGTGAGGTCACAGGTTAATGTTCCATTCCTGATGTAAAACGAATCCTCATTTTACATAATCCATATTCTAAATGTACCAAATGTATTTATATATATATATATTTTTTTTTTTTGACCAAAACATGAATCTTATTTGCTAAAATAAAGACATTTGCAGTTCACAATTCTGGTGCATTCTCTTGGCTTGAAAAGATTGAGTTCAGCGGATTCCAATCAAATGAAGAAACAATTTTCATCTTTCTGTGGCAGTTACCTTTAATCATGTACACAGTTCAAAGTTAGATGTAGGAGAAAAGCCGCCTGCGTCCCTGCCCTCAGCGGAGTCTTTAGGGTGCAAAGGTGGTAACTAAAGAAATAAAAAACTAAATAAAACAAAACAAGCTGTGGTGGTGTCTCACACTGATGCTACCAAACCTGCACTGAGGTGGGATGTCCTTTTCAAAAGGCACACCGACAATCACACAGGGGTTCCTGTTCAACCATTCAGCACTGTTGCAGTGGAGCCCAATCCAGTTTTATCTCTTCCTCCAGGAGATCAGTTTGACTTCATAAAAACAGTGGCAATAAACAGCTGTGAACATATCTGAAAACCATGAATAGGGCACGGACACGTGCGTATACGTATCAGATGCTATTGCTGCTTTCGTGTTCTGGTTGTGCCCACTCCTCCCACCTTCCTCACTGCAATCTAAATTATTTTAGAGATTAAGATGAAGAAGGAACATGTAACATGTAGCTCCGAGTATGATCGTGAAACTGACATTTTACTGCATCATTCCGGTGTCCGCAGATCACATTCAATATGTTCCTCTTGTTTCAACACCAGGAGCTGAATGTTAGACCACAAATATGAAATAACCCTCCTTTTTAGATCTATTCCCCCAAAAGAAGCCTGACAAGCAGGCCAATATGGTTTATCAGAATGTATTCAAAAAAGTTTCCATGCCAAAGTAATTTTGTGTACCATTACCATGTTCCAATACAGTACATTTATCATTATTGAGTCTTTTTCAGACACAATTGATCTTAAATTTAGCCTTTGCTACACAACTGTTACAACCTTGATCATTTTACTAATTCACATTAACAAGCAATCTGCTACTTATTATATAATATGCACTTATTCTACACTATCAGTTCCTTTTTTCATATTTTTTTAAATGTTGTTGTTCGTAATACACAATCACTACAATCAAATAATTTAATAATAATAAAGTTATTCTAAATGTAATCAACTGCAACTTGTTTCTCTTATATTATTATTATTATCAATATTGTTATGAATAATAATAGTAAAAAGTAGAAAATTAAGAAGAAAACTGTTTTAATAGTACATAATAAATATTTAAGTGAACCACTTGAACATTAATAAAAGCTGTGATTTATCCTCAACACAATTACAAAGAACATTTTTTTTAAATAAATAACTGTTCTCCTGTGTACAGTAAATATTGAACAAGCATACACTAACCACATTATATTTATTAAAAATACTTACGAGGATGTCAAAGTGTTTTTGTGGTGGTAGAAACACTGATACACTTCGTAACGTCCCAACTCAGGGGAGAAAACCTCTTATACCCAATTAACTTTTTGTTCATGGACCAGAATTCCACAGTGCTTTATTGCAGACATTTGTGTTCATTTTCTCGGGGGTTAAAACTCTTCGTTGACCTGTGCTTTCTGTACCTTATCATCTGCAGGTCATAGCAGCAATAGCCATGCACTACACTCGTTCAATTATTTTTAAGTGATTATTTCCATTAAATTAATTTCCTGAGCTCTGCTCTCTGACTGTATACGCGCACGCACGCATGCACATATCAAAAGCTGGCACAGCCGTGCAGAGAAAATAAGCCTTGGGTCACTGCTGCAGGAAGTGTTCCACATTCTCTCTCTCTCTCTCCCTTTCACATCTGACTCGAGTTTCACTTCAACCTGTCTCCTGTCACAACACTTACTTACCAGGGAAGAAATTGCACCTGAAAGATCTCCCCAAATCATCTAACAGCTTGTGGGTGGCGCAGGACAATAAAAAAAAAGGGACAAAATGAAATGGATACAGAAAGCAAGGGGGGGAGCAGAGACCAGAAAAGGAAAATCCAGGGGCTGAAATGGCACAAAAACAGCTTGGAAGGCAGCATGGCGGAGATGCTGCAGGACCCCCTGGGGATGGGCAAAGTCAGCACAATTCAAATTTTCATTTCTCGGTGCGCAACCCCGGATGATTAGGGAGTAATGATGGTAATTCTAATTGGCCCTTTGTTTCTCCAATTGCATATGATCACATAGGCTTCCAGGAGCATTAGCATACACACACACACACACACACACACACACACACACACACACACACACACACACACACACACACACACACACACACACACACACACACACGCACATTAAAAGGCCACTTTGCACAGATAATCTTCACTGAAAACATTCCTCCCTCGAGGTCGAGATGTCATGGGCTTTGTATCACCAGGAAAACAGTTCTCTTGGGAGAACTTTTTTTTATTGAAGCAACATAAAAATCGTGTCATCCCATGAGATTTATTTTTCAAAAAAGGTTTTCCATAATAGCCACTACCTTTGGGAATTGCTAGAAAGCTGCTTTACTATGAAAGCTGGGTCATGCAAGATTGAAGAAAAAAGGAAAAAAAAATCTACTCTCTGAAAATTACCAATGACATTCATGGAAACATGCTTTTTTTTAAACCTTTTAAGGGAATACTTTTACAACATGAAAATAATCATAATGGTGATTTTAATCGACGTAGTCAGATATAAAATTTTCACGCACATGGATTCTTTCCTTTTAGCTCGTTTCGTGAAAGCTCCAGTTTGCAACCTGTAAGCTCTTTCACACTCCTGCAGTGGCTCCCTGCAGCTTTAACAAAATTCTGTGTAAATACACATTGTTCTCTTTACTTTCATTTGCACATCAGACTATCTTTCAAAACAACTCTTTGCAGTTCAAAATGACAAATGTGACATTTAAATTAAAGAAAGGTCTTGTACTTAATGTGCCACCTGCACAGTGCCTTTCACTTCAGGTGATAAATATTGAGTTTCCAAATGTACCTCTTGCTAAACTGAACTTGACCATCACTTCAAATTAAAGAAACGTTTTGGAGAGTGCTATTCACTGTGGACAAACATATTTGCTTTCACCACCAAAAGGTGCTTGGTGTTTGATATGTGGAGTGAAACATAAAGAAGTTATTTTGAAAGTTTAAAAGCTGCTTAAAACTGCTAAAAAGAAACAAATAAGGCAAAACCAGCTCTTAAAAAGGCTTGAAAAAAGTGAAAAAAGCAAACAGTGTAATAAAATATCCACCATTGTAAATCTTATTTATGAAACTTAATAAATGGAACCTGAGAAACAGTTTGTTTTTTGTATTCTATAAAACTATATTATGGCCCTGTTTACACAACAGCTTTTTCAAGTGAAAATAAAATACCCTTGAGTTTGATTTTTGGATGTTCGTTGTTTGAAAACAGCTCCCAAGGTAGACCTTTTTAAAAATGTAATCACATTGAATCAAGTTAAAAATTTTGGTTTTCTTTAAAATAAACAAAATCTAATTTGTACTATATCATGTTGTTCTGAATTTATTTATTTACTTATTATTATTATTATTATTATTCCTAAATATGGTTTATAAATGTGTTTAGTTTTGTCATAATTTCCAATCAAAACATTTAAAGAATAAGGCTTGGAAATCAAATATCCCTTCACATGTTAGATTAAAAACTGAATAACTGAGAATGTGCTTAAAAAAGTACACAAACCATAATCCTTGTGAACCAGCTATACACTGAAGGTAAGACAGTCTCAACAGTCACTGTACGCTTGATACCAAGACTGAATAATGTGCCGGGTTTGGAGATGGCTGAGGACTAAACACTGTCTCTCTGTGGTGGCCTTGTGATTGATTGGCAACCTGTCCATGGTGCATGCCGCCTCGAGCCAAATGTCAGCCTGGATAGGCTTCAGCCCTTTGTGACCTTTTGGGGGGAGAAAACTTTTCTCTCTTTTCTCCCAGCATGAACAGGCTTTTCTAACTTTGCCGAAGTTTTGTTTGCGTCGATTTATATTTAAAAAGTAAGCTGTCTTCTCATGTATAGTAATAAAATAGAAACATAATAGTATTACCAGAGTCCCAAAGGATTACAAATACTGAAAAAATTGTTGATAATTTTTTTCTTGACGATGTAATGAGTATGTATGCATGTTTATTAGTGTGCCAATGCAAAGCAATTAACATACTAGTACTTTATTTATTCATAGTCTTTAGTATACAGCCATTTGTTGGCATAGTTACCTCTCCAGGTTATTTCAAATTGAGCAGCTCAGTCAGAAATATCATCTTTTTAATGATTTATGGCAATCAGAGTGAATCAACATACAAATATGTGTTTAAAAAAAATAATAAAAAAAATTATTTCTGAAAACTCTTTTTCCTGAATTTAGACAATTTCCAGGTAAGACCTACACAGCAATAGTACATAAACCCAAATGTATATTCTGTACTTGAATCTATTCCAGTCTTTGTGGAAGATACTTAACCGATAACCAGACTACATCAAGAATTTATTCTGAGAAACCAGGATGAAAAGCAATAGTGTCTTCCATCTTCTGCTGAATGTATTATTTTTGAGACTGTGTGCATGTGTGTTTACCGTGGCTTATTGCTTGATGGCACCCTCGCAAGCAAGTCTGTTCCCTATGGTCCATTGATTTTTCTCTCTGATAATGGTCTACCTCGGCTCATCTGTTAAAACCTCGGAGGACCTGGATGGCTGTTTTTTATCAAACTATGTGATGTGGGGAAAAACAAAACAAAAAATAAAAAATCTGAAGAAGAGGAAAAAACAGGGATGCTGTGGATCAATTCAAACAGACAGGTACGCATCGATCCTAAGGTTCTTCCGCTGGTGATGTTGTACGAGTCCCCCTTTCTGACTGATTAAATTCACTCCTTTCTCAGATTGACATTGTGGTCAACCTGTGCAGTCAGGTATGTTATGCATATTCAGAGCTCTCTCAACCAAGCGTTGAACTTCAGTGCAGCTGGTAGGCAGCGGGGATGCTGTTGGTGGCGAGTCGCGAGTCAAGCCCACACTTCCAATCGTAACGGCACAGTGTCACACTAAAGTATGCACTACACTTAATGGATAGTAGGTTTACCATGTGCACTCGTGCAGCTGATGCACTGTCTCGTGGGAGATTGTTATACTAAAGAGAGCATTTCACATATGCAGAACCTTGCTCGATTTGTATTCAGGCTCACGTTTCAGCGCTTTTCCCTCGGCCCGGAAGAGGACGTTGCATTGTTTTCAAGAGCAGCTGTTTTTCTTGGGTTCAGTGCTTTTATACGACAGAGCCCAAAACACATCACCCATGAAAGTGGGAGCTTTGCATTGCTGAAGGGTGCAGTACAGGCGCCAGGCTTAGACAGTCAACTCTGTGATGTTTTGGAGGCCTCCCGGTGCTTTATCATGCACAAGGGACCAAACCCAGCGAACTGATGGGAAAGAAAGGCTATCATCAGAGGATGTATTTAATTTCCATAAGGATGACTTTGTTTCCTAATTAATCTCCTGGCTCCGTCTCCCCGCTTTGCTCCTGTCACTTCCTCAGAATGAAACATGGCCGGCAATTTGTTAAATCAATTATTCCAGGGAGGAAGCGAGGCTTTCGGCGAGCCTGTCCACAACAAGCATACATATCACAGCCAGTGAGACGGTGGTGAAGGACATTGATTGCAGAGATTGGCCTTCATGTGAAAGGAAAAGAAAAAAGCAGACAGCAATGTTGGAATTTGGGATTTGGGAAGTAAGGGAGAAACTGTTTGTCCTTGTTGACATGGCAGAAAGCTTTGTAAACACTTGGCTGACGAGGACTCTCCTTGGCCTTCCGCCCTGAACTCCTGCAGAAAAACAGAACGACTCGAACCCAGAGGGACAAGACACACAGAGGGGGAAGAGAGGCAGGAAGAGTGAGGGCGAAATGACAGAGGAGGAACATGGGCAGGGAAAGAGAGGAGGCAACAGGGAAAAGACAGATGCCACAAGGGAGAAGAAATGAGAGCCAGTTGAAAAAAAAAAAGAAAACCAGTGGAAAACCCTTTCTTGTTACATCTCAATTTGAAAGTGCTGCATTAAAGGTTTAGTGGCATCTAGCGCTGAGGTGGCAGATTGCAACATTTTGATATTTGATAGAGACATTGCAGCACAGCATGGCAGGCCACTTCTTCATACTTGACTGAAAATTTGGGAGGGGGGGAGGAGATTTTAGACAAAAGGTCGCACCATATTGCAGTGCATTTTTGCCTGTTCACAGTCCACACTAAATTGGCTGTGTGTGAGTGTGTGTGTTTGTGTTTAAGTTCTGAGTTAATGCTTAGATAGGCCAGTAACTGAAAAGTGATGGCTTTCAGCATATTTAAATCAATTTAAATGAGGCTATGTTGCATATTGTAATTGGAGACTCAAGTTGGACAGCAGTTTTTGTGAGTTTTTGGAAGCATATTTAACACATGCAGTTTTCAAATTAGGAGTCATTCAGTCTTGCCAACACAAACACAGTTTGGATACCATATTCAGATTCTGCTCATTAAATCCAACAAACTGGACTTTGACCTAACACAATACCGGTGTCTTGTATTTTAGTTTATGTCCTCAGTTCATTAAGGTATTGATTTAGGACAAACAGTGTTGAACCTGACACCTACTGAAGGTGCACTGGAGCAGAAGATGAGAAATCTGGCTTAAAACAAAAACAACAAAGCACATTTTAGATGAAGTTTGACTTGCCAATGATCTACAGGTGCACAGTATCGCAACGTGATTCATTTTGGGGTAAGCCAAGAGAAAGCGGATTGGTTCCAAATGAAAAAGCTGACTTTCAAATAGGAAGACAAACAGACAGAGGGGCCTGATGGTGGCGTTGGCTCTTTCCGGCTGCATTAGGGAGAAGAGAAATAGCGTGGCAGGATGTGTTTAAATCAGAGTGCTCTATCTTGTAGTGGGACACATTTCATTAAGCCCAGCAGCTGGGGCCACAGCTCCATGCGTCCACACATCTATCATACAAATCCATCAGGCCCGTCTCTTTCCTTCACTGACAGCATGTGTGTGATAGGAGCCTGTCCTCCTGATCAGACGACTCACTGACTGCCTGCACTTATTCATTTCTACTTCCATCTTCCCCTTTGTGTTAAGATTTCTTATTTGTGCTCTGCGACTTTCTTTGGTACTCTCCATTTCCTTTCCCTTGCACCTTTGTCCTTCATTTCAGTTTTAGCCCATTTTTTTTTGCAAAAGGGCAGATGTTGCCTGGCTCTGAATGGATTGAGAGTCCTGCTGTTTTGTCTGCATTTCATTTCATTCCCTCTTGGGTTTCCTAGTTTTCTCCCAGTGGCACGAGAGGTATGACATCTTTGAATAAAATAAAAATACCCCACGTTCTCTGTTTCACAAGTGTGACTCCTGCATTGTCACTGAATGGTTGAGAGACATATCACAAATGGCACGATATAGAAAGATAAGTCAGATGGAGTTCAAAGAGAATGCATTCGTAGGGCAACCAAGCTTGTTGGACAATGACCAAACTAACATATGAACATATTTAGCAATATTCAAAACAATGTCAGTGAAACATTAGGAGCATTATGAGATGTCAATGGTGCACCCACATTGTTCAATATCACAGTTATAACGGACAAGGATATGCTTTTACATTTACTCATCACTACCTGCAACACTCAGGACACTTCCCAGTTCTTAACTATAATTGCCTTGTGCCACAAAACAACTCGCCAATTTAGGACCCAACACCCCTCTTAATATGTCTCAAAATCAATCCAGGCATACATAATCATTATTCATGTTACAGAAAACTAGTCATATCCGATTGGTAACTTCCCGGACACACAACAGATGGTTATCAGAACTAAGATTAGAAGAATTTGGAGGGTAAATTAAGATCCTGAACTCGATGGTGTTTGTCAAACTTTTCCTGAATACTAGTAGGGTGCTGGGAAAGACCACAGCCACCAGGGACTACTGTGCCAAGGCGGTGTGTACTTGTCTGCAATAATGATTAGCTTGGATGTATGTTTCACAGTCACATCCACACTCATGCAGGGGCCTGAGTTTTCAAAGTTTTACTGTGCCTTGGCAAACAGTTCTCAACACAACTCAACTCGTTTTCAATGGAACACATTGAATACTACTGTCTGTGGAGATTGGTCACTTTGGACACTGTCCTCATTGTCTACTTTTTTCAGCCCTGGAAACTGTTTGCTAGCACTTTTGCTAGCTTCTACCTGCTTCTACTCCCGGATACCCATTGCTTTGAAAATGGTCTGACTCAGTTACTCAGCCATCACGTATTGTCTCTTGTGAAAGCGCCTCACATCTTCACACCAGCACATTGTATTCCTTTCGAGGAATCAACTTCAAGAACTGTCTGTTCACTCCCTTCACGGTGTATCCCGCAGTGGGACAGCTGCAAGTGTTATGCAATAATCAATGATATGTATTGAGTTCACCTGTCACTGGTTTCTATAGCATGTTTTAGTTGATTGGCAAGACAGGATGGGCACATGAATCTTTTTTATTTCAAGACCAGCTTAGGAATTTAATATTTCTTGGATCACCAGCATTGTCCTCAAAATAATCTAACTAATTGCGTTGATATTTTGGGCTGATATTTAGCTATGGGTTGCTAGTCTATCACTTCTCCAGGAACCCATGACAGGATAAAATCAGATCAAGCCATGAATGATCTGGAAAACAAAAGTAGGTTGATATTGCACAAACTTTTTAAGTTGTCTGAAACTAGCTTGTAGTGAAACGCAAGTCTTTTTTTCCTGAGATTATTTGGCGATCCTATTATGCCCTAAGGTGCGAATGTGAGCATATGTCTGTCCATGCTGTTCGTGATTGTCCTGTGACTAACTGGCAGTCCAGGGTTATAACCTGCCTCTGACCATTGTAAACTGGTTTTGGCTAAAGTACCCATGAATGAGATAAAGAGGTACAGATGAATTGATGGATGATTGGATGGACAGGAATTAACATTAGGAAGAGGTTAATGTAGCAGGAATAATTGAAGACATTGGATGTCAGTATATTAACATCCAAAAGGTTTTTGATGGCTGTCTTGTGCACCTGACTGGATACTGCTAGTCCACTGGTAGCCGCTGGGTGCAATTGGTGCAGCACACATTAGGTAACTGATGCCAATCAGCTAATGTAGGTTGGACCTTGGCGCTCCACCTCAGCTAACACTGCGTTCAATTTAAGAAAGGGCTATATATTGTGGGTCATTTAATATCCATCATGATTTACAGGCTGATGGGGTTTTCCGAATGGAGAATCTGATTTTGCAAAGTCATTAACTGTAGTATCACAAAGATGTGCCGCAGAAACAAGCACAATATTTCACAAAAAGTACCCTCTGGTAACTGATCTTATCACAAATTGCTAAATTACCAGTGAGTCAAATATACCTTGTCCTTTGTCCCCTTTTCTCAGTTTTTAACTCTTCTTTCCCCTTATTCTGTCAGCATTATGCTCAGCAGCATGCAAATGCTGGGTGTAATTGGAATGGGTAATGCTATCTGAAAGAAAAAAAAGCAGCCAATTAGGGGACTCTGGTCAGGGAGCTCCAGGGTGAAGGGTCATGGTGTAGCTTGTTGTCCCAGGCTTGCTCCTCTGGCAGCAGGCCAATCCATGTGAGACACTCCAAGCGTAAAACCCTGCGACTCAGTAAATCAAAGGGGCCGTTCGTGGACGAAGTGCATCAAACGCTTGACCTACAAACTACTTATTAATGCCGCTGTTAATGAACTACTAGAATCTTTTGAATCCAGTAATGAGGCTGTCTGTCCATGGGTTAATATATATGGATAGAGAAGCTCAGAGGTGTTTGTGGCTCCAAGCATGAAGTCCAAACCCCTTGGTGCTAATTTGCCTTATTTGTTGTTATTCTCATTTCTGCCACTGATGTGATAAACACAAGTGACCTTCGCTTGACAAGCTCTCTATTGGTGCTCCTTTGCAACTAAGGTCTGTGCAAAAGCTGAAGCTATGTTTTCAGAAAACCAGCAGATATATAGTTTCAAATGTCTAAATATTTCTAATAACATTAACTTAAATAAAAAAATAAGCCATTCAGTCATGGGGTTACTGAACAGTTAAACACATGTGAAAAGTTTTACTCTTTTGCTAATGCAGCGATGAGCCTTCATGAGTGTAGCAGTCTGATATCAAAATGAAATAATAAACCCGATGAAGGTTAAAGTTGACAATTGTCAAAACAGCAGAAAAGTTCCTTCATGCATTTTCCCCCACCAGTGCTGGAAACTCCTTCTGTATCCATCTCATGGACCCACTCACCACGTTTCTATTTCAGGGAGAGTCTCAGGGGCTTTTGAGCAAGGCCTAAAAAAAAGAAAAATACGCTTATTTACCAAAGATGTCAGGAAACCCTGAAGATTTTGCCATTCCTTCATCATTTATGGCTTCAAACAACCTGACTCACTGTGAAGAAAGATCAGTGGACAAATGGGTTTATCTATGATGACAAATTAAATTTTGAAATTTCTATTTATGTTATTTCTTTGTCATAAAAATGCCAACAAATTGTGTTCTGCAACATGACATAATTTTATTTGATGAACCTGCATAGCCCATCAGAAACTTTATTTCGAGAAAGGTGTGGCGGCCGTTAGGACCCAGGCCTCTCACCCAGCAGGATGATGGGAAAAGGGGCGCGGTTTAGCGCTCCCGCTCCTGGGCTGTTGCCGTACTGTTCAGAGTTGAGTTTTGGCGGTTGCAAAATAAAGACGAGTTCCTACCTTCAGCTCCGACTCATCCTTCGTCCTGCCACAAAGGAGGATTTATATGTTGCACTTCGTAATGTTTAATATAATAACTTCATGCCTGTATTTTTTTAACTCTTCAGATTTACGTTATTGTATCATATTGTATAACGTTTTGCTTGTATTTTAGCTGTGTTTATATAGACAATTTATTGAGTAAGTGGTGTACAAAATAAATAAATCAAATACACCACTAGAGAATAATTAATCGATTGGAAAGGTGGGTGTAAGATGGTGGCAATGGGTTATTGCAACATCCAGTCTGTCAGGAGTACAGTTTGCCAGCTTTCTAGCAATTAGATGTTGGCAGATGCTGAAAGCTCCAGACCCATGCAAGAATCCATAACATCTCACAATGTTTGTATCATTTCATTCTATTGCCAAATCACATGTCAACTATACACTACAGTGATTCTCTGATAATCAGGAAGCAAAAATAGGGGCAGGAATTATCTTAAACGGGTGTGTTTTACAATTGTGTCAAAATAGAAATTTTGCAGTAAATAAACTTGATTTTAAGCTTTTATCTACTGAGAGCAAATTATTTTGATTGGAGTTTTCTTTTTGTGTTCCATTTTAAAGGCCGGTATTCTGTGTTGAACTGCTCTTGCAGCTGTGTTTTTGTGTTGTCATCACTTCCTCTTGTTATGCCACGCCATCATTCAGTAACACTCATCAAGCAAACATGCACTGTGAGCAGTTCACACTATGAGCCTGACCGTTTCCCCCCTATAGCCCATCAGATTAGAGCAATCTCCAGCTCTGTG
Organism: Blennius ocellaris; assembly: GCF_963422515.1. Taxonomy (NCBI): domain Eukaryota; kingdom Metazoa; phylum Chordata; class Actinopteri; order Blenniiformes; family Blenniidae; genus Blennius; species Blennius ocellaris. The sequence continues at coordinate 15,064,505 of NC_137664.1, forward strand.
CTGTATCAGAGCATGTCGTAATGATTCTTCGCTGATTTCACCTCGGCCTTTACCTGATTTCCGTCGTGATTGTCCGTACGCGTCTGAGTGTGAAAGTCTGCAGGGTGGCGGTGTGTTCTTCTTCTTCTTCATATAACTGGATATTCCAGTTTCCTCCCGCAGTCCATGAACATGCGTGTGACATTAATTGGTGACCCTAAATTCCTACTCGGTGTGAATTTGGGTGTGTGTGTGTGGTCGTTTCGGCCTGTGTGTTTGCCCTGCAACGGACTACTGATCAGTCCGTGGTGTATCCATCGGTTTCACATTAGTAAACAAAACACAGAGAGATGCAAATATATGACACATAGGCATGATTGTAAGTGTGTGTGGTTGGTCCAACATGACAATGTAAAAGAAAGCCAAATAGCTCTGCAAGCTGAACTAAGGACAACACTCTGACTCACTATAATTACCCACTTTATAGTGGCAATAATGATTCCAAGACACTGTGTCATTCAAAGTCTGAATCATTTGCTCTTCTTTTATAGAGACTATACAACTTTATTCAGGGTGTGATTTCCCAGGGGTTATAAAAACTCACTGATTGAAGCAACTTTACCAGCAGACCGCATCAAATAAATATATTAAAAGTCAAGTAGGGTTGCCTTCTCTTACACATCAAAACCATCTGAAGCATTTATAGGACATTATTTGCAGCATATACTTAAGTATAGCACATATTTGACATATATTGCTGTGGGAGAGAGACAGCTGTAGATCATTAGAGGCTGATCATCTATCTCCCCATAAAATGGAGGAACCAGCCAGGCACTTGGTGACAAGCAGAGGAAAATGCACAAATAGTAGGCAACAGTCTGTGTCTGTGTGGTGTTTTAATAAAGATATGGTGATTGGAAAAGCTGTAACCGTGTCTCCATGTCCTGGGGTAGTGGACTGACTTGCTACTTTCTATTTAGCCCTTATTATATTTTATATAGTTCTTAAAGAGTGTTTTTGGAAAATAAATGGAGGATTTTAACAGCATGTATAGCCTTTCTACTCATGGCGTCTTCCTAAAAGCACCAGGAAATACATTTACTGATTATACTCATTATACAACAAAAAGATGGAAATTACATGAAAACACATACGTCCTTTAAATGACATTGTTAAAATGACCACTTTTTGAAAACCCTTCAGGCCACTTCTAATTTCTGAATGCTTAATGCAGCAAAGTACATCTGTTCCCACAAACTGTAAGAGCCAGTTCCACTCAACTCTGAATTTGTATGCAGGTGAACTTTTTGTGGGTGTTTTAACTGTAAATGAGTTATTGGCTGTGTTTATTCTTGGAAAATTGGGATATTTTGCCTCATTAAAACTTGCAGCTTGCCGATCTTATCTCGGTGACATTTCTCAACAGCATGAAGATGTAAAAATATATAAACACTGCTTTTCGCCTGTCCTCAGTTCCCCCTGAGCACAGAATGTGCACAATTGTTTTTGCTTCTCCGCTTCGCAAATACCCCACACTTTCCAATTAATCAAGCATGGTGTGTTAATTAAATTTAATCATGGCAGATGTGTTTGAAAAAATGTGTCTTTTACAATCCTTGACTGTGTGTTTTCCTTAATTTGATTAACGGAATGCAAATCTTGCAAGCCATAACTGCAGCATCTGGGTCAGGCCACATAAATATTATCCCACCTTCCTTGCATGGTTGCGTCCATTTATTTAACAACCTGACCTGTCTCTTTGGCTTTTCTACCCTGCCGCTCAACTCCCCTCCACCTCCGGGTCATGGAGGTTAAAGTTGAATTCAGATTCTTACTGACTCCCTCTTTTCCACCGTGTAATCCCCCCACCGTCTGTGGCCCGATTCCTTGTGAGCGGCAGATGTGAAGCTCATCTCAGACAGTCCCGACACGCTCTCTGACTCCATCTGTCTCCAAACATGTCTGCTTGGTGAGCCGCTGCATCGCTTTAGTGGTGAGTGTGAGAGCGAGCTGTGGTTATACTGATCCTCGAGCCAATCACAAAATGAAACACAGCATTGGCACCTCAAGGACATGTGCGGGGGGTTTTGGGAGTGTACCTCCCACAGAGGAAGCTAACGTGATCAGTGGTGTAGGATTTGAACTATGCTGCTCACAGCGGCAGTGGAAAAAGCACTTGGGCCTTTTAAATAAAAGCAAGCAATGTGGAAAAAGGGGTCGGTGCTTCAGGCTTACAGAGAAATGGTGTCAGTTGTGTGTAGCTGAGCTTAACAGTCCTATATCGTGTGAGGCCTGAATCCAGGCTATTTCATGTGCAAAAAAGTCACTCAGTGTGAAAAAGGTGAATGCGTTTATATGGGCATTGCTGTCAGCATAACTCACAAACCATGCAACTGTAAAATTTGTATTTGTAAAATTTAAATAGGTCATCAAACAAACAGTAATGGCCAGTCAAGTGAAAGATGAGACAGGAGGTGTTTTTTTTTACGAGCTGCCAAGACAGATGAACATGGGCAGGAATATCTACCAAAGTATGTGAATGAGTCTATAAACAATGTCAAAATGCATCTTCTCATCTGCATGTGCGTGCGCATTTGCACGACAATTGAGTCCTCCAATGTACACCATATGACGTAGACCAAAAATCACAAGCATCAACAAGATGCATTTAAAAGCTTCTGTGACAAAGCCCATTTAAAAAAAAAAAAAAAAAGTGATTAATTTAAATTTGGCTGCTACCCCACTCAAAGCAGTCACCTTGTGTAATTTCACTCTCTGCCAGACTTGGAACACTCCCTGGTGGCTCCGACCTATGCAGCGTGCGCTGGATCTCTTCCACTGCATCATAGCAGGGACACTTGAACCTCATCTTGAGGAAAAGGGCAAGGTCACGAGAGCCACTCCGCTGTGTGGGATGAAGGGAGAATTTTAATACTTGGTGTAGCAACTGGAACATTTTTCTTTGAACAAACACACCATCACCAGTACAGGGTCATGATGGAGTTGCAATGCAATTTTAAAGTTTGCACTGAATGGGTTGGTTCATGAATCTCGGCTGTGCTCCCAACCCTCTCCTTTACCTTCGCTGGGGTTTAGAATTAGGGATCTATTGCTGGTTTGATAGAGTTAGACCAACTTCTGCCCACAAGTTTTGATCTTTGCATGTCCCCTCATGAACTTCTCTACCTCTTAATTCAGACTTCCATTCATTCCTGTAATGTCCATGACTAAATTCACAAAGCCCTCCATGACTATAATCAGAATGAACAGTCCAATACAGGTCCCAACTGCTCAAGTGACCATGATGTGCTCCATTCGAACACTTGGTACAATTATTCATAAACGAAATATCTTATTACAGACGAAACATATAATAAATATTGAACCCCAAATCAGAAGAAGGAATATTAGGGACATGCACCTGACTTATTAGACTATTTTCCAAATGTTATTTTTTTGCCTCGAATTGATGTACATCAGCAGTGTCGTTATGGGTAAAGGATGCCCATCTCGAGATAGCAATACATTACAAATATATCATGAAAGTATTGTGTAGTCCTGGTTATTTGTGTCCTTGGCATGAACATGAAAAGTTGTTGTGAGACCCAAACTTAAAACTAATTAATATAGATTAAATATTATTTCTTTAATATTTCTTCTAATATTTTGGCAATATAGAAAAACATTTTTTTTCTATGATTAAATGAGTGCATGAGAAGAGCTTTGTTAAGCATTACATCTGGGATAAAGTTCCTAATTTAAGTGAGGATTTCTCGGGTAGGTTAAAGTAATCCTTTTAAAGTGACAACTAATGTGCTGTGTGTGTGTGTGTGTGTGTGTGTGTGTGTGTGTGTGTGTGTGTGTGTGTGTGTGTGTGTGTGTGTGTGTGTGTGTGTGTGTGTGTGTGTGTGTGTGTGTGTGTGTGTGTGTGTGTGTGTTATTTTTGTTCAACTCTCAGTGATTAATTTAAATGTAGTAGCTCACTGTTGACTTCCAAAAAAGCTGGAACATTCAAAATAATTAAGAGTTACAGATAAGACTGATGAGAGGTAATGCCATTAATCACATCCTTATGTGATGTTATTTCGATCTTTCTTCTGTTTTGTTCTTCCTTTTGCTGTTGGTTTTTATTGTTTTGGGTTTTTGTTTGTGTAATTTTCAGTTTATTCCACAGCCTTTATAGGACAGACATAAATATGCCACTTTACCTCATTATTTAATGTGAACATTATCTTGATTGTGTTTGTTTTATTGAACTATGACCAGAAAAACATCCATTCATTCATTCATTCATTCATTCAATCATTCGTTCATGTTTTGGGAGCCTTATCAACATGGTTGGATTTGTTACCAAATGTTTGATGGCATGGAACGAGCATGCAAACACAATACTTTTCCTGACACAATCATCACGTTTATGTAAGTTTATGGTCCATCCTGAATCAACTTATACTCTCCTTCTTATATTGTGTACAGACAAGTGAAAGCTGGCATATTATAAAAATTGTGTAAAGAAATACAAAGAAATTGTAAACACACATTTATTTCTATGTATCTGCCAAGGTGTTGCTTTACTTATTATAATGGCAACACAGTATTGTCTATTAAGTATTATACTTTGATGGTATAGAAGGCTGAAGGTAAAGAAATTCACAGCACCTTCTAATAAGCAGAGCATTGTTCAAAATATTATCAAAGTAACCAGTCTCTGAGTCTGTTAAATGAAGGCTGTGAAATAAAAAGTGCCATCTGAAATGTAATGGAGTAGAGATATATCGGAGCATAAAATTGAAATATCCATGCAAAATAAAACTCCCGGACTTGTAGCTGTCGTTAGCGGATGTGCTTCACATATCAGTCATGAAAAACATCCTTGCATGAGCCACATGCAGACTCAATCTCTTGTCTCTTCCTTTTTTTTTCTTTTTTTTTCTTCCTGTCTTGCTCTCTTTGTGACTTTTTTCTTCATCTTTTGCTCCCAATGAATCATTATATACCCTCCTCTGTCACTGCGGCTCGTGCCTGGGCAGCATTATAAGACTACAGTGCCCTTTCAGAGAGGATAACTAAATCCCCACTGGAGACGCTTGAGTAAATGACCGTGGGAAATGGGTGTACTTTAGAACACAGCAATACGTGGTCCACGAGGACAGGGAAGCCTTCACTGGCTAAATCCTTTAGTCCCTTGCCTAGTGTTTACCCCTGGCACCATATCGCTCCAGATCTGAAATCCTGACTATCCTCAAAACCCCATTACAGACACTAATCCCCAGCAGTGTGCGCGCTACACTCCTCACTATGGGAGGCATTCTCGTTTCACCGAGTGATTTCTTTTCTGCTGAAACTATTGCAAATACTCCACATGTCAAATATTTCCAAGCATACATTCTGTCTTCATTTACAGAGCCTTGATCTCACCACGTTCATAAACTGCAGGTCTTGTCACAGGCAAGCTCATTTTGCATGTTTATCAGGCTTTACAGAACAGCAGGGTGCCGTGCATTGCACTGCAGAACGGAATGCAAGTGTGACTGTGCTTGCTAAAATTGCAGAGAGTGAACTATTACAAGAGCGAAATATTGTAAGAGCATTGCATTCTTGAAGTTGTTAAAGTATTTTTTTCTTCTTCTTTCAAGAACAGAATGGGAGAGGGGAGGGAAAAACATCGGTGAATGATGTTGATAAGTAGGCTACCCTTGGGGCTCGCCCGACTCATTTCTGCTAGATACATCTAAAAGGATCTCGGATTTGTGTGAAAAGGCAGATGGAAAGAGACAAATTCGGAATGCATGACAAGAAAGTGACCGTAAACATAGAGTCTGCAGATAAAAGGGTACGTCTGCAGACAACACTGTAGTGGCGGACAAAATGCTAAATGCTACGGTGTTGTCAGAAATGATGCCAGTGCTGGAAAGAAAATTATAATTGTTGACAACACAGAAGGGGGAAATGCACTTTCTGTTTGCACTGTGTGTTTTTGCCACACAAAACATAGCAAGGTTTCTGAATTTAATACACCAAATTGAAACAATGAAAGTGAACAAGAAATCGGGGGAGGGTTAAGCTTCTTCTTTATCACTTCCAGATTTAAGCTTAGGGATACGGGAAAGTTGAGTTCATTCAGCAAAGTCAGATATAATTTCTACAATTAGGATATGTTCTATTCGAGGCTCAATGTTTTACTCAGACATGAGAGGAAATCAAGATAAGTAGCCCATAAAGAAATTACTCATGGGGAGAGATTCTTGTTACATGCCGGAACAGTTTTATGGTCACAGGGGCTCGTGATATGAATGTGTATATGAAAAAAAAAAAAAAAAAAAATGTGGCTCTGACATAGATATCTTGAAGAGTCTGACTAAGAGTCAGAGTTAAGGCTGTCTGCGTACTTATTCCCTGGGGGAAATCTGGTTCAAGAGTGCAGAACTAAAGTAGAAGTACTGACTTTAGCAAACACATTTTCATTTGTACACTACACTCCCTTCTGATTAAAGCTACATCCGCAGGACATGTTATGATTGATATGGGAAAAAAATTAAGGTTATATAAAAATTGCTATTGATTTAGATTATGGCTGCCGATTATTTGCTTTTGACAAAAAAGAAGCAATTTTAGCATATCATCTGACCTATATGTATATGTATAGTTATATACTGTAGATATGTGGAGTAATATGAACCAACTGTACCTACTTTACAGTTACCTCATTAAATGATGGACCAAAGACACTTTCATCTCATAGCTCAGGTAGTAAGTAGTAATTTGAAGAAGTTAAAGCGGTTGCCTTCATACTGTGAGATGTTTTCCATGTTGATGCAAGTATTTCAGGCGATTAGTCCAAAACAAAACAAAAATCAACTTTGTTTGAATGACCGACTGAGAGAATTAGATCTGCATTCATACCTTTTACATAAACTATAACATAAGCAAACTGTACTCCATTGGACAAAGTAAATATATATATATTTGTTTTACTTTTCTGATTTGGTTATTGTCTAGTTGGTGATGTTGGAGATGAATCTTGCCAACAGTGTCTTTGTGTTGTGATATTCACAGAGGCTGTTTGCTATGTACTCAGGCAGAATGTAAAGTGAGTTGTAATTACAAACCAATGGAGAGACGCAATTAGGTGCAGTTTCACCAAGACAGAAAATTATTTGAAAATGCTTCATTTGGAACAATTTGCACATGTCTGAGGCTTTATCTGGGCGCAATAGAAATTTCCGTTACAGTAACACAGACAGCATAGTCTGGGGGTCCACTCTGCACTAATCACATTATTTAAAACTGAGACAATTAGATGAAATATCCTCAAATGCCCCATGATGTTTTAATCCAGTTTAATTCAATTGATTATAGGCACTTTTAATATTTCTCCAGGAATATGACATGGAGAAAATCGACCATCACACCAAACATTCCTATTCAGGTCACATTATTTGCAGTATAGCTTTCCTCTCAAGAGTGTCAAGCTTCCCATTTTCTGGCAGCAGCTTGCACTTATATCGGATCAACAGTTCCATACCGTCAAGGAAACAAGATCTGCCTGTAATCTAACGCAACAAATGCCAGATAAAAGTATCGCCTTTTTTTTCCCCGCCTTGACAAAATTCCATTACTTTGCTTGCTTGAGTATTATCAAGCAGAAATGCATAACAGAGCAGGATAGTCAGACAAAAAAAGGTTTGAATGTAGAAATCGGTTGCGATTGCATGTCAAATGAGACAAATGTGAACGACTGCTGCATGTTTTCAAACCTCTAAGTGAAGAGGTCATGGTCAACTACCGAATGTGGGATTCTGTCACAAAACCAATAATCGGGAACAGATGCAGGTCGACCTGCTGGCACATTGCCCATACTGGATCCTCTCAGACCCCCTCTAAAGCCTCCTCAGGGGGTCCTTTAATGGAACAACAGCTGTGCCGACGCTATTTCTCATTTAACTCACTTAGAGGCTGCCTTCTTATCACAGGCTCGAAACAAAAACACCAGCTCGCCCTTGCAGCGCTTCCCTCTTTCTCTACAGCTCCCTAACATGATTGTAAACTTTTCAAATTTAATTGAGGTTCTGGAGAATTGCTTTGAATTTGATGGACGCTCCCACTAGAAAGCAAATGCGCTGGTTTCCTCGGAGCGGTGCTCCCTCCGGCCAGACCCGTGTCCGGGCACACAAGGCGTCGAGGCAACACAGCAAGCTCCCCACACATAATCATACACACACCCAAGAGGGCACTCTAATATAATTAGGTACAAACCAATTATTCAAGCAATCAGTCTCAGTTTGATGATGTGTCAACACTCCTTGTCAGTCCTATTTCCCAAACTGTTGTTGAGCTGCATCACTAATTTTGTATTCATACTGAGCATCAATCGAAAAGCTTACACTCTCTCCTCAATTTTAATCATTGTGGTTTCTGCAATCAAGAGCGAAGCAACTGTTGACAAGAGGTCAAAAGTCGACTTGTGAAATATTACAAAAGTGTGAATTTAAATGAGCCACTCTGCAAGTTATCCTTCCACAGTAAACGCCTAAATTGGACTACTTAAATGCATATGGCTGCCTTATCATGGCACGCAAGCGGGCTTTGAAGCTTCTCAATCTTCAGCCTCTATTCTTGGCATCTTGGGAACCATTGGGATGGTGAGAACAGGATATCTTAAAGAAATACAGCTACTTCTAAAAACAATGTATAAGAAGATCTGACCAGAGAAGGCTGCAAGTAATGATGCTGGTATTAAATTACTGAAATTAGGATGATGTAAATATCGCATTTCCAGGACACGGTTGTGCTGTGGAGTGGCAGTGATGTTGTGTATTTTTGAAGTTCACGGAATGATTGCATCGTCATGTTTACTCTGAGACTTTGTGCCGTTTTGGATGTGGTTAGAGGATAGGAGAAGAGAAAAGGATCGGCCAGAGAGCAGCAAAGAAGAGATACCTTCCTTGATGACTTGCATTCTGAAAAAAACTAAACAAAACACCCAGACCTCCTATTTGGAGAAAAAGGTGACACTTCAATCCCAGTAGACTTCACTGTCACTAATGCGTCATATTTTTGTTTACACTGTCGGATGTTGACATTTAAAAAAAAAAAAGGAGGGATGCCGGTGAGGTGTGACACCAGCATGGCCACATAGCTTTTTGCTCACTGATGTACATCATATAATAACAATTTGATTTTGTACTGTATGAAATCTGTTTAATGCATGAAAATAATATTGTATTATGCATCATCATATCAGTGTATGCAATGTGAAGTCTTGGCTGTTATCCCTCTGTCTTTATTCCCCTTGTCTTGTCTTGTAGTTTGTTGTAGTTTGTGCTGAACAGTAAATAGAACTGGATGACACCAAGAAAGATATAAACTTCAGGTGGAAGTCTGTTATGTACCTCAAATGGCTGAAAACTATTTTCTCAATACAATGGGTATTACAATGGAAAATACGATGGCAGTCTTAGCATGTTAATTGATTCATATTTTTCTCATGGAAATTCTGAGATGCGGTCATCAAAGGGACCTTCAGGCAATTTAGTTTGACGTCTTTCTTCTTTAGATGTACACGAGAGAGTGGCATTTATAAGTATTACCGCTGAAATACAAAAAAAAGGAACTATTTGAGTCAAGGAGTAAAAGATGTATTCGATTTGTGAAGTCTTTTCTGCATCAATTACAATCCAAAATCTTGTGTTCATGGAGGTAAGAACAGACTGTCATAAGTCCCTTGACCTTCCACTCCTGACCTTTCAGGAAACGGCATTATGCAGGTTACAATTATGGTTGTTTGCGTTTTATCATATTTGGTTTAATGAAAAAAAAAGGGAGACAAAAAGCTTGAATTCTTCGCCTTTTTTTTTTCAACAGGGAAGTTAGGAGTCGGCTACTAAGACAGCCGCAAAATTGTCTGCAGATAGGTTTTCAGAGTCTCTCAAGGACACATGAGAAAAGAATTTAGCAGATTTTCATAAAGTTTTGAAATTATTTCTTTTTTTCATGACTAACCAAAAGAGCAGCAATTTGAAATAATAGAGGATTGAGTATAAATTAAAATTTCAAAAGCGATTAAATGGATTCTCTTGGAGCCACCAAACGTGTGCAATTTCCTCCACACTGAGGTTTTAAGAACAAGGGTGACGTTTTTTTTATGTCATTCATTAGGTTTGAATATGAAGTTATTAGTTTTGTTTCCATGATATAAGTTTCAAAGTAGGCACAAATCATAACTTTGAGTTCCCTTTATTACTTTATGAACAATCACAGCTTTTGTATTGACCCTCATGTATTTATTTCAACATTTATTTCCTAGTTTCAGGTATTCCATTACTCAGCTGTGTATGTCCAGTGATGGACGACGTGTCGATCCAGGCTGTATGCTGCCTTCACTCCTCATTAGCTGAGATCAACTACAGCACAACGGAGTATAAGCAGAAATTTAAAAAGGTGATGACCCAGAATAATTGCTGTAGGTTCAAGCCGTTTTGTCAATTCCTCACCAATTGTCATATTTTAGCAGGGTTTTAGCCTTTTGCACAGTTTGTCCAATAGAGACACAAGGCAAGACAAGTTTATTTGTATAACACTGTTTATACACAGGGTAATTCAAAATGCTTCACAAATGCAAAAAAAACCCCCCAACAACATAAAATTACAATAAAATCATAGAAATAAACTTTAGAATGCTGCTGTGAGCCACAATGTTTTCAGTCCTGATTTGAATAAGTCGGCAGTTTGAACAGACCTCATGAGTTCGGGAAGTTTGTACCATAAGTGAGGAGCATAGAAAGTGAAAACTTCTTCACTTCTTGCATTTATTTTTGTCCATTTGGACTATTTTGTGCTTTGTAGGCAATTTAAATTTTTTTTGGGACATTTTAGAATAAATCCTTTGACTCAAAGGATTTATCGTTATCAGCTGAAGCTGCCTGATTGATTGAAGACCTGCAAAAAGACTGTTAGTAATAGTAATCTAGTATTCTGAAAATAAAATAATGAACATGTGTTTTTGTTGTGTCCTGTTTAGACAGTATTAGGCAGTATTAGGCAGTTGTGAGTTAATAATTACACCAGTTATTCTGGCTTGATTTTTTTAGCTTGCAATGACATGGAGCCAAGGTGAGCACTGATCTTTGACCTTTAATTTTTAAGGCCAAAAAAAAATCTCATATGTCTTATCTGGATATTATAGAAAATTCTGGCCCATCCAATGATCGATTTAATGAACACACACACACACACACACACACACACACCTCTAAGCCTGTAACCTTGACCCTCTGCACTTTGTACAAACAGAAGCCGTTAGTTGACCAATCACAAGCAATTCTTCAACTGTATGAAGAATAAAAATTGAAATAAGCAGGCCCTGATTGTTCTGTTGAGAGGACTGCCTCTTATAGCCATTTCATTTGCAACCAACACATCACTAAAGTCAACTGATGTGATCTGAATGGGAAATTCTCAACTCGTCCAATAGATTGAGTAAAGACAAATCTTACTTGCCATTGTATTCTGGGGAGCTGCCGGGTCCTCCACCCCAATAAACAGTTCTTTCAGTGAAAGGAGAGTTTCCAAAGACTCAAGTTGTATATTTCAGAAGTGGGTATGTGCATATGGTGCGCATCAAAAAGTTAATGCCATTAGTCTCTTCGAAGTATGGCTTAATCTCCTTATTGTGTCCATGAGTTTCTTCTAAACTCTCCCTTGCCTCATTCTTCATGTGATGCATTAAAATTTTTCAGTAGGATTTTTTTGGTTTTTGTTTTGCTGTTTTTATTTCTATATCCGGTATCATTCTCACTCTGCTTGGCCTTCCTGGGACCTGACTTGCATAAACACATGGTGACTCCAGTTGTCCTCCCTCCTGCCCTTTTTGACTTCTTGGATTTTTTGTTTTTATTACACACTTGCCTCTCGTACATTATAGCGATTAGCTTATTTGCTCTTTCAAAACTGTGAAAACAGAAATCAGATGTTTAGACAATAAGCATTTATTATAACTTGTGGTTTTATACATCACATTTTCACCTTGCATGGAAGAATAGTCTTTGTGGAGTTTGCATGCTGAATGTGTTGAACATTTGATAATTCAGGGCCCATTCACACACCAGCAGTAAAATGCATCATTTTGGACCCTCAACTCCAAAACGTCCAAGTCGCAGGAGAATATTGACCAGATCTATTTGCGCATGTGCAGAAGAGCTATTTACCATGGTCATAGTGTGCATGCGCAGTAGCATAATTTTCAAAAAAGCTGTGTTTTCCTCCATTTACATGGAGATGGAATTGTAGCGTTTTTGAAAAGTTCCACCTTGGGAGCAGTTTTCAAAAAATTGCTTTCAATGGCTCCGAACACCAGTATTGAAGATAGGAGTTTTGCATTTAAATTGAGATGTATCTCTAATTTCAAAGGAGTGCTGTATCCTTAAATGGTTAAGTAATCATAATAAAATGTGTCAACCCAGTTCAACAAGCTTGAAAGGAGACATATTTTGGAAGAAGACCAAGAGAATTCTAGAATCTTCTACAACCCATGTCAAAATGAAGTTGTGGTGGCCCAACACCTTACTTAGACACTTCATGGTGAGTTTCCCTTTAATTTATTATCCATCTATACATGTTCCTTTCTGTGGTGAGTTTTTGTTCTCGTTCTGTCCACTGCCCCAGCCAGTTTTGTGACACCTCCAGTGGTTCATGACGACAATTGGGTGACAAGAAGTCAACTAAAAGACCACTTTGTGTTGACTGTGACCTATTTTCTGTCAACAACCTTGTCTACTTGACTATAGCCCGATCTACGGATCCTTATGAATCCCACTAATGATGATGTTTCCAAAATATTTCTGCAGTCTCTGTCATCCTCTGACATGCCATCTATCTGGCAAGTCATTAGCTCTGAAATAAGATGCTTTGGGGATCTACGTTTCAAAGCGTCCTCCTTCCCCCAACATCAGAGTCATTCGCCAGTCCTCTGAAACCTCAGGAAGAGAACCTAAAATAAAAATGAGCACGAGATCAGTTCGCTACGAGCATGAGTGACAAACAGTAGCTAAAGTTGGCTCGTTGGGAGTTCACTTATCAACTTCCCTTTTCAAATAAAACACAGATCATGTTGACAAGCTCTGCCACGAAGGCAGGCCTTGTTGGCTGCTGTTGGATACGCGCCATCTCAGCCTTTTGACAACACAGCCACCTTCGTTAATTCAGTTACTGTCAGGCTGGGCCTCATGCACTCGATCCAGCTCCATTTATTTGTGCCTCATCAAGAAGAACACCAGCAGCAATGATTCTTTTTGAGTTGCAAGCGATGTTATATGTCTATGCACTGGTACACAGTTATAAGTAACATGATTTCTGAACTTTTGCTATGAGGTGGTCATTTGGAGATGAGCTAAATCTACGCCTGTAGAAAAAAACAACAACTTTAATTTCTTTTTATACTTTGTCATCACTACACTGTCCTTCTCATCTCCTACTCATACATATTTGTGTTCTCCTTTTGCACAGTCCTAACTCGGGATGAAAAATGCCAGTTAAGATTCATCAAGGAGCGTAAAAATATGATCAGTGGACTGAGGAAGATGAAAGCTTGTCTGAAGCCAATTACAGCCTGAATTTAAGAGATGTTACCTCTGCATTATGCGCACGATGTATTCAAGTTCCTGGATTGAAAGGAAACAAATCAGGGGTGTGGCAACATGCATCTGTCTCAGCATGTAATGTCAAATATTACTACTGAACTTGGCACAAGATGCCTTATTGACATGCTGTACCAGCAGTACAGGTGAAATGACAGTAGCTCCCGAGCCACTCTGCACCACATGGCAGCTACCCGCTTTCATTTTGAGTGACACAAACTCCCGTCTGCATCACACACACACACACACACACACACACACACACACACACACACACACACACACACACACACGCACACACACACACACACACACACGCACACACACACACACACACACACACACACACACACACACAAGCACACACGCACACACAGTTCAGACCATCTCATAACCCATGCCCCTTTCGCCATTTCTCATTCCATTAAACCCTGAATTATTCAAAGCAGATGAAATTGATTTCTTGATAGTTTAATCGCAAATCAAAACCGAACCTTGGGCCCAGTTCATTCCCTCAGGACAATTTTTGACAATCAAATATTCATGGAGAAATGAAATGTTAGCAGATCATTTCTGCTTCTGGCTGATTAGGCAGACACAATGAAATTTCGATGGAGAAAAGAAGGCGGCGTGGAATTAACTTATGCCAATATGCCACCGAAAAAAGGAAAGCCAGATAAGATTTTCAGAGTTGATTTGGAAAAGCCCCTATGTAGCATTCTCACCTTTTCAGTTGGCTGCCAGCAAGATTAAGTAAACCATATATACTTATCGAAGCTGTACTAATTTTATTCATAGTGAAGCTGTAATAATTTGCCAGAACTTGTTAAAACTCCAAGCATCTAATGGATTGCAGCATTTTGTGGTGTCATTGATAATGAATAAAACATGCAGATTAAAATATTCAGCTAATTGTCACTTGACTGGTTTCTGCATCTCTTTATTGTAAACTCTTATCTCTGGTTTCAAGCAGGCCTCAAAAAGTCCTATTGTTATTATTATGATTGTTGAAGTCATATGTCCTTAAGTCAATGCATTTAAAAACAATATTGAATCCAGTCTAATTCTTAGTAAAATAGGTACATAATCAACTCCAGGCTATTGAAGTAGGGGTTATGAGGGTAGCTAAGTGCTTTTTTGGCCTGTAGGTCAGGCCAGTGGATTTTAATAGGCATCAGAGAGTTCAGAATGAAGAGCGCTACTGATTACATAAACATGTGAATTAATTTAAAACTAGGAACTCTGTGACATCACATCCAACACACACGGGAAAGTTAAAAAACAACAATGCAAATAGAATCACTGGTTCAAATCATGTCAATTATGGCCAATGGTTGGACGTTAAAGTAATGCCATTATGCTGCTTGTGGAGAAAGACAGTGTGTATTGCAGTAAGACTGGTGTTCCTTAAGAGAGTGAAAACGGAAATCAGTTGTTTCATCGTCTCAATACATTTTCCGATACACTGCAAGACATGACACCGGCACGTATCGTGTCATCTTGCGCAAACATCAGTAACTTGGAAAGTTCCAACATCAGCGTGAGAAAAGTACATCTGAATGCTGTCAACTCAAACTTTCCAAAGATAACTGGAGGATTTTGATGTCAACCTACATGACAGCATTTGTGCCTCTTCATTAGGAATACAACTTATCAATGACGCATTCTGTACAGAAGCAAGTGAAAACAGGCCGACTTCATTAGTGGAGAAAACACAGATTGATAGCTACAAAAACACAGCAGTGTTTCCATATGTGCAGAAGAGAAATCTATGAATCATATTTGACCTTACAAACACCATTAAAGCTCTGCACTTTTTTATCTGGATCATGCTGTTTGCCATTTGACTTGTTGACTATTATTTGTTGCCATGTGAATGGCTCAATTGCTGAATTTCCAAGTTTTCAGCACCATGGAGACAATCGGAGAAACTCATGCTTTTTCTAATTTCATGCCTGCATCTTGGATTAATTGTGTGAATGAAAGGGTGAACGTGACAGACTATATCAGGGTAGCCGTGGCTCAGTTGGTAGAGTAACTTTCACCAAAATGTCAATATATGGAAGTGTCCTTGAGTAAGACACTGATTCCCGAGTTTCTCGCTGTGGTATGCGAGCGCCTTGCATGGCAGCATCACAATCTGGTGACCGTGTGCATGAATGGGTGAATTTGACAGATCCTATAAAGCATGTTGGGACTGCTCAAGTGGTAAAATGTACTATAAATGCAAAAACGTCTCTGTAAATCACAAAGGGATAAAATGCACCTTGTAAGTGAATCACATTTACTGTTTTCTATTTATTAGTGTTATAATGGCGACAAAGGTCAAACATGCCTGGTGTTTGTCCTTTCTGATGTGAATTTATTTGTCTGCTGAAAATGCTTGAGGTATGTTAAGTGCTCACTGTGGAATTAATGGAGTTTCTTAACATTTTGAGAAAACTTTCACTCACTTGTTTTTCAGATGACAAAACACATACCATGCCCTGTCATCATAAGACATCTGCTACAATCTGTGCATTTGAAAGCAACACAGCCAAACACTCATATTTGCCCACTGATGTATTCAGCAAACACGTGTCAGTTGTCAAAATGCTATGAGTGATGCTTCTTTATTGTACTTTTATCCGATCACCAGTACTTGCATTTTGTTGTGAATGGTGCTTGAAAAGACAGAACGGCATGACAGCAGCAGAACGTACCTCTCTGGTGAATACACATTGGCAGAAGGGTAAGTAAGCTTACTTCTTAGAGGCCTAGTTTACCAGTAATTGTGTATCATCCTGGTAAAGCCTGATATTTATCATGGCTATTATTCTATTATAAATATCATCACCCTTTTAAAACTGCCAGCAAGGATGCAAAGATGTGCACTTTACAATACCAATGTATCTATTCTTTTGAATGCTATCAGGTTTTGATACTGAGAATAACTTTAAATGATGGTCACATTACTGTACCACTGAGTTAACATTTTTGGTATTGTGTACATATGTTGCAAGAAGAATTGCAAGTTCGGATTTCGTCTCTTCATGACTGCACATGAGCTACGTCCAAAGCCTGACATAGAGGGGACTTCAACATCCCTTGATGACACTAAAGCCCCGTCTCCACCGCACACAAGTGCCGGGACGGAGCGGAGCGGTACGGAGCAGTTCGGAAGCACAACCCCGACCGAAATTTTGGGTCGTGTCTCCACAGCAGAGAGGAGCATGAAAAGTGGGCGGGGCTTATGAGCTCTGCAGAAATGTGACATTATAACAGAAAAGAACGTCGTCAGATGTAGATCTTATGAATCCTCTGTTGTTGTTTAAATTCTCCACTTTGCACTGTTATTTTTTGCAGCGGAAAAAAAAAAAAGTTATTTTTTGCAGCAGTCATTTTTTGCAGTGGAGAGCTGCAGCGCAACTTCCGTGTTTTTTTTCAGAGAGCGAGTTGCTCGGCCGCTTGGCCAGCGACGTGTCCCGCACTCGAGCGCTCGGGTGCGGGGCAAGTGGCCGGAGCGTTCCCCCCGGTTGCTTGAGGCACAGACACGGGAGTCTGAGCTTTCTGCTCAAACCCAGGAGGTTTTCCACTCCGGCGCCACAGCGCAGCGCAGCGCCGCGCCGCCGAGCTCCAAGCTACTTTTCATCGCTTCCGCGGTCTGTCCCCGCGATAAAGCGCCACTGACCGCGGCTGAACAGAACGCTGACCGCCTCTGGAAAGCGGAGCGGTCAGCGCCGGAGCCCAAAGCTCCAGACTCCGGTGTCACGGACGCACATCAGCGCCACGGCGAGCGCTATGCTGCAAACAGAAAACTCCAACGCGATGCAAAGTCCCTCCCCCCGGTCTCCCCCTGCCTCAAGTCCGCTCTTTCACAACAAACACTAAAGTTGAGCAGCAAAGAAAAGAAAATGAAAATAAAAACAACCAGAGCACAGCTGACCACACTGACAGCAGAGGATTCATCCAGCCAGCACATTAAAATATTGAGGGCGTGTGGTAAATCACTGACCAATCAGCAGACAGCAGCTCAACCTCAGACCCGTTCCATGGTCCCCGGCACCCCAACGGATGGGTAGCGGAAAAGCGGTCGCCTTTGGAGCGGTCTAGAGCGGTTTAGGCTGCTTTACATGTCGTGAGACGCGAGCCGGAGCGGTTTAAACCCGTCTAGGCTGGTACTTTCTGTGCGGTGGAGACGGGGCTTAAGTGTAAATGTCCACTGTTAATTTGTTTGAGTTGAGCAAATAGGAGGGTGAGTGCAACAAAGTTTTCTTCTGAATAACACTGTCATCTTAAAAAGAAAAGAAAGAAATAGTGTTACTTCAGGTCATAGAACCTCTGTGGTTCAACATTTAATAACATTTTGAGAGAAGTATTTTCCACAAGGACTCACGATCGCAAAAGAAAGTCCGCTCTGAGACTTTCATAAAGGTATTTAGACTTTAAAATCATGGGGCAGCCTTTTACTCTTTTACTAGGATTTTGCACATGTATAAGCCTGTTACAGTTTCCTATCATGATAGAAGCCAATGATGAAGGACAGTGTGGGGTGGGGGTATCAAACGTAAGGGCTGTGGGCCAAAACAAGAGCCAAATTTTTTGGACATTTCACTGTATTTTGTACCAGAAAATATGGTTAAAATTGGCTTTATGTTGGGATTGTAGTAATTTTCAGTAGTAATTGATTGATTTTGCAAAAATATAGATGTGTTTATTTCGCATTTTCTCTACAAAAATTGAGAAACACTATAAAATGTGAATTTAAAGATTATTATCGCACTATTTTACTGGTCCGGCCCACTCAAGAGGAAATTGGTCTGTTTGTGGTCCCTGAATTGACACCTCTGGTATAGGCAGTAATATATCTATTTTAGGTTTATATTGTAATAAGACAATGAAAAAAATCTCAATGATTTAATCATTTTACTACAATTTTAATGATATTATCTGTAATACTGTTATACATTATAGAACTTTGTTGAATTTTTAAAGCATCAGAAGAAAGGCAGCTTCATTTCTTCTAAAGACACAATTGAAAAAAACGGAGTCCATATATTCCATAAACATTATCCTTTATGATTCATGTCCTTGAGCATAAATCCTGATACCGGTACTGTATCTGAGAGCTGGACTGTAATTGTATGGTTTTGTTCTTTTAGTTTCAAAGAGTTAATGAGTGATGTAGATGATGAACGAGGATACAAAGAATGAAAGGGTGAGATCAAACGGCATCACAGGGAATGAGGAAGTGAGGAAGAATTTTTAATACAGTCCTGCCTGCCTGCCTGCCTGCGTGGCTAATTCACTCACCATCTCTGTCAGCTGAAAGCAGCCGCCAACACAACTGGATCTTTTCAAGGCAAAGGATGACTTACCCACACTGACATGGTGAACAGTAACATCAGATATATTAGTTCAACAGATTGCATTACTGCTCGGAACATACTTATGCCCAGCTGCTTCTGTCTCTCCGCAGGATCCTTCCTGCGGATATCTTACAAGATTGAGATGATTTCACTGTCATAAAGTGAGAAAACTCTCCATTAGGCTGGGTTAAAAAGCCTACAGTGTGACATTCATATTCTAAGCCAATTTTAGATCAGACCACAAATCAACTTTTTTTTTTTTTGTCTTTATCTATTATGTATAGTTATGACAAGCGTTGTGCATTTTATGTGTGATTAAAAAAGAAAAGAAAGTGAACCTCCTCAGGGTCAACACAGGCAAGGCTCTGGTAATTGAAGACCCTTCAATAATGTAGAAAAGCAGTGGATTGCTACAAGACTCAGCCATGCAAAGCCTATGGGATCATGACATGCATTATAGGAAATAAGCTCTCCCAATTTGCCCTCTGCAAGGTCAGTGTAGTGTATCATGCAATTGCAAAATGGGTCGAAATGAGCAATAGCACTCGAGACGCGGTGCTCGTCCGGCTGCGCCACTGGATGCGAATCCATTACTTACCTGCAATCGTTTGTACCACATGGGAACTTTTCTCTCATGCAATAAATACTGCATGCGGAGCCTCATCGCTGTGCTTGTGCACCGTGCAGTATGATACAAATGCACTTGAGACTATGTACGCCGCTATCGCACCAATTGCTATGCTTCATCTTAGCATACATGAGGGATGGTCTGGTGAGTGGTTGTTTTCCTTTAATGTAAAGACTTTTCACCTGTAAATGGATGGATTCCCTGCACAGCAATCCTGATTTACTTCCTTATGCAATACATTGAGCTGCAATGTGGTTTTTCAGCTTTCTGTCCTTATCTGTGTCGTTTCTCTTCTCCTCTGGTTTCTATTTCACCATTTGGCACTGTTGTGTCTTTGCTTTGGTTTGGAAAACCAGGGACAGTGGTTGCAAATGAGGTTTGGCTGAAACTCCGTATGTGTGGCATCTCTTTTGTATTTTATATACAATGATGTATTTGTCCAATATGTTTTTTTAAATAAAATATTTCATGAATTCATTGTAGTGCGGGTATTTTAACAAAATTCTTGATTCAATTATTCAAGTTAACCCGCCCTCTCGTGCTCATAATGCCACTCAGTACAATCAGATGGTGTACTGCATCATTCAAGTGCGAGTGTATTCATTTAGTTAAAGAGGCAAATTGAGAATTGTTGGGATGGGAGTGAGTTCAGCTGCGCTGTGTATACATTCAGATATGTGTCAAAAAGACGCAACAGTATTGATTTGCTTTATCAATATTCAAAGACCTGAAGCTTTACTTAGATTCCCCAATCTTTGTTGATGACACAAGCATTTTGATAGAAATGAAGAAAAATCCTGTATCCATTTCATCTACTTTAAATTAAATGGTCTTCTATCACTTGAAAAAGCCCTCTAGTACCCATATGAAACAGCTATATGCTCATTATTATTCCATACTCAAGTGCTGGCAGAGATTGCTTCATGAAAAGGATCTTGTCCCAGGATCACAAATTGAATTGCCCCACTCTAGAATCTAGTCCAGGGAAAAGGAAAAGAGAGCCCAACAATAGCTGAAGGTCTTGGTAACTACTTCAAAAAGGAATCGCAGGTACCCAGCACTGAGAGCCGATCGGACACTAAAGTGACTCACCACAAGTTCCCATTTCACAAAAGTGTCATTACTTAAATCTCACATACTGTACTTTCAGTTTTCTCTCCCACCTGGAGATTTCCTGAGAATACAGCAGCGTTGGCCCAGACTGTGTGAGACCGCTGCCCAAAGAGCAGTAAGAGCCCAGTGGAAGACCGACTCCGGCTGTTAAATTCTCAACAGCATACATCATTTGCGGATATTCCATCCAAGGTTACAAAAGTGCTTGCGTTTGTGGAAAGCGTTTCATGAGGCTCTATCAGGCTGATTGAGCGGAAGCCAGAAGCCACAAACACACCTGTGGGCTGCGGGCCAGTGTGATTGTGGTGGTCCTAATAAAAGAGGGCACAGTACAGTTTTTACTGTGCTTAAGTTTTGTGTAGGCACTTAACGATGCAGGATAAAACGTAAAAAAAAAAAAGACAGACGCTCTGGAATCGGCATGATTGATACTCCACTGCCATCAAGTGGAGTTGTGAGAAAATGCAAGTGGGCAGCTCAACAACAGAGGCATATTGTACATGAAGTGTGCACTGAGGAGATGATCACTTATTTATTTTTTCTGTTTCAGTCGATGATTACATTCAACATATGGAACCAGAACCACGTCGAAATGGAATTTCTGAGTTTTGGAGGAGGTATATCAGTACATTTACATGACATTATGCCAACTGGCACAATATGTGCATGCATATCAAAATTTAAATATAACATTCTTACTCATTCGATAGGCTCATTGCAAGTTCTGAAGACCACATGCATACAGTGTGTGAAAACTGAACAGGCCTTTCCTGGTCTTCAAATGTGAAGTATGCGATTTCAACCGTTGATCGTCACATCGTTTGCCAACTTTCGTCTGAATTCACCTGACTGCTCTGCTTCTCCCCCAGCTGGCAAAGCACACTCAGTAGAAAATATTCCGCCATTTCACAGATGTTAAGCTAAATGACCCTGCAGTTTTTGAAATTAGGGCACATCTGGTTCTTTGAATATCGGTATAACCTCAGAAAATCGCACTGAAATCTTTCTTCAAATAAGTAGTTGAATCACTCTGATGATGGGCAGAACATTTTCTCAGTGATCCTGAGTATGCAAAAGTGGTCAAGCTTAGAATACTTCTTCCCAGAAAGCTTTTCATTTCATACTTTTATCAAGAGAAATTGATTCACCTCGACACCACCTCATCAAACTCATATTGGATGAGCAGCAGCTGAAGATTTAAATGCTGTTGGAGGAGAACAAGGTGATTCGGGTACAGCGAGTGAGCACATAATAGCCAAAAATAGTCCCATTTATCCCGCACATATGACATCAATTGTGATGAATTTCTGTGTCTGTTGTGATGCACTGATTGTGAGGGTAAGTATGTGCTTACGGGGGCAGACCAAGAAAGCTTCAGTCTTGTCTGTCTCCTTGGAAATAACTCAACGATTTGTACTGCATGAGGGAAATGCATTCATATCAATGCTTGTCTTATCTGACAATGTACTGTTGTCTCCAAAACTTGTCAAACTCCAGATCTGAGAAAGGTGACAATTATGCCACGAGTTATGGAGAGGGTGAACTGAAACAACTTCATAGAGCATGGGCAAATGGTTCTGATGGAAAATCTGATGCTGGCTGTGAACAGCATGGATGTAAATGGATTTATAACTAAATAGACGAATGGAAGCTTTTAGCATTTCCTTCTTGATTTAATGACTTCAGACAGCACTGTGAGTGGAGAAGAATGAAATAACCAGATTGTGTATTCTTCAGTCGTAAAGTGCCCAAACAAATGTGTGTCTTTCTCAGCAGGAGTATTAATGGCAGAAATTGACAACTGGCCTCTTCTCACAGCCTCAAAAGAAAAATCTCCTCAAACTGTTTGTAATTGTCTTTTCATCCCCTATGCTCCTGATTGGCTGGTCAATCAGGGAGAGCCCTGCCAGCACATAACAGGTGATCTCAATCTCTCTTCCAAAAACAAGCCCATCCAACAGCTTTTCTTTTGCATTTCATGTACATGGCAAAGATATTCCAAATAATATAATCAAACAAACTTCAATGAAGAAACGTCATTTCATTTAAACATCAACATATCAAGTATCATTTTCCAATGGACATAAGTGGCTCCATGACACTAAAATGTAATTTTAAGGTTCAGTGAAGAAACAAATGCACCTTAATAGTTCTTTTTTATGCCAAACCTTTACATTTTCCTAAAAAAGAATCAAGACTCTGTAGTGCTAACAAAATAGTATTAGATATTTTTACCAAGGTCATTATGGTAATGCTAAATATCCTGTGAGGTGGTCATTTATCAACTTGACATTTATCAACTTGACAAACAATTTAAAATAAATTAAACTGACATTCTAGAACTTTTGGTTCTTCACTCTGGAAGTAGCAGATAGTGTAAATCATTTATCAGACTAATACATCTGAGATAATACTTGGTTTTAACCCAATCTCAGTGTATTTGTATTGGGCATACTACTGAATTTAACTTGTTTCTCTGAAGTTTAAAAAAAACTTCAGAAAACAAAAGTTGTCCAAATGTAATGGGGTGTTAACAGCTAAGAGCTATGTAGCCTTTTAGCCATGTTGCTTTGGCTATTATTTTACTGTCTTCTTTTCCCAGCTTTTTCTCACAAGTTGTAAACCCGTGGGAGATTGCATAGTGTGCCTTTAAGTGAACTATATACTATAAAAATACTGCAGTGATACATTACACCTGCACCTTTTGTTGTTCATGTGGCGCGTTTGTGTTTTCCAACTGAGTTTGGGTATGTTGAAATATTGCCATCATTTTGAGAGTGAATAAAAATAACCGGTTGACAAGCCTTTCAAATCACTTATCTCTACAAAGTGACAAAATTGACAATGGGGCGTCAATAGTCAAGTGCTTTGTTCTGGAGAGGGCAGCCGTGCCTGTTTTCAGAACTAAAAAAGCAGCAGATACATTATTAATTATACTATACATACATAAATCATACATCATACCTTAATGTGCTTGCAAATGGTTACCTCATGAGAATAGAATTTCGCAGAGCACATAAATGCAGTGTTCTACTTTTGCACCATGCAGCGGGTTGTATGTGTAAACTATACGAATCTACAAAAGACTGATTTTCTTTTATAGTTCACAGGAGCATCCGCTCCATAGAAGCTCATTACCATATGAAAGTTTATTTGTGGGGGATATTAGTTTTTAATGAGTGTTCTTATGAATATTGTACATATCTTTTATTTCTTATGGTGACGTTACAATAGTGTCCCATTCAACTCCGGTGTACGCGTCTCCGTGAGGCTCGTTGTCAGGCTTTCATCAATTCTCCCATTTTAATGGTTTTAATTCACTTTAAAAAGAAATGTTAAAGCATTTTATTGAGAATCTTACTGTCAGGCAATTCATCTGTCTTCCTGCCTTTGTGGTTCGGTGCCTTTATCTTTATATGCACATAATATTTCAGTGGCTATTGTTCCTCCAGCATTGACAGCCTTCTGAATTCAGCCAAGAATATTCCATTTGGCATGACTGGCTCATGACTGAAACATTTCATAACCCAGTTTTTTTTTAGTTTTTTGTTTGTTTCTTCTTTTAACCGTATTTCAACAACTGGGTTGTTTGCTCTTGTCTGTGCAAACAATGTTTTCCTCTGGAAGGTCACCGACAATATTAAACAGTGATGTGGGAATATGACTTTTTCAACAAAGCAGCTGTTTCAAGATTGAGGATGTTTGAAATAGAAGGTCATGTGTAGAAAGCTTTCATTTATGTTAAATATATCTATTTAAATGTTCTTCAAATGGGAGCCGTTCCATTGTGCTGTTATGAGAAGCTATATAGTACACACACACACACACACACACACACACACACACACACAGTGCCGTGTGCCCCTATAGGAAGGTGACAGTCTTCAGTAGGTAGGCCACAGTAGCAGATGGAGTATGGCGATGGCGCTGCAAACAACATGAAGATGATGAAAGAGCTCGATGGGAAACTACTGTGCCTGATTAAGGAAGACGAGCAGCTTGACTCTCCACTCCCGCCATTCCATCCTGCTGAGATTCCTGCAGCAGTGGCGTTGCTCTCCAGCGCCCCAGCTGCTGCTCTGACCCACGTTGAGGACGATTGGCAAAAGCCAGGAGGTGCACCCACGGCTGCACTCCACTCACTTCTGTTCGCTTTCCAAAGCGTTGGACTGCAAGGGTAAACATGGCAGAAAGCACACATCTCTCAGAGAGGTCCCCCCACCCACCTCCCACTAAAGCTAATCTCAAAATAGATCTAATATTTCCTATCTTGATTCCATGGACGGTAAATAATAAGTCACTCAGTTGTCATCGAGAGACATTAGAGCAAATTTTCATTTTTTAATCTCATCTTGATACCGCTGGCCTCATTTGGAGGAAAATGATGTCCTGACATTCACTGTTCCTTTTCAGTCTATTGAGTTTAACAACCTCTGCACATCTGTCAGATTTTTCATGATCATCAATATGTTTTACATTTTTATGGCACGGAATCATATTAGAAGATCGTAGATTTTAGATATCTCCTGGGAGACATTGATTTCATGTCATTTTCAAGGCATAAAAGAAGGAAAAAGTAGAATGATTGCCTCACAAATGCATACCTTCAGCACCGAACAAACCTGCAGATGACATTCACTGTACATACTCAAAAAGCCTTGGTACTGCAATAAAAGCATATAAGGTATTGTTTTTTATGTCTCAAGAGAATGACCTATCGAAAGAAAACCAATGTTTTGTCTTAGAATATAAAACAACACAGTTTCAAGCCAAATGGTAAATGGACTTTACTTATATGCCATATTTCCTGGATTATAAGTCACTTCCATCAAAAAATGTGTCGTGAAAAAGAAAAATAGCCTGAATCACACTAATTTTGCCCAGACCAAACTGCACTGCAGTTATGTCTCGGTCTGTGCCATGCCTTTATCCCATAATTGGCCTTAATTGTTTTCTTCATCACAGTACCAGTTTTCTGTGATTTTCTCCAGTCTGTCTATGAGAATGCTAATACCAGCAATGCTGTCATAACCTAACTAACTAACACGCGTATTGCTTTACTAATATAGGCAGAGGGAACCAGCCACTCATCAACATTAAACCTTTAAACCAAGATCAGCTGTAAATGTTGCAAGCGAACAGATGCCACCGGGATTTTCAAAGAACTATCACCAGATTACAGGTTGAGTCGAACCATTTATTTACAAAATAGTCAGATTTATTGTATATTTGCCCTTTTCTTTGGATTACCCACTACAGGAAATACTGTCTCTCATATGAAGCCACACGCACGCGCGCGCGCACACACACACACGCGCACACACACACACACACACACACACACACACACACACACACACACACACACACACACACACACACACACACACACACACACACAGGGACCCTCAAGGACCAGATGTTTCCCCTGCGTTTCCGTTGTTTTTTGCTTTTGTTTTTTCCAGGTGTAATCAGATGACGTCAGTTGGTACAATTTTGGTTTTAATGATCCATGTTCCTGTTTCATGTTGTGTTTTTGTTGTATTCATTCATGTTTCATGTCATGGCTGGCTGTGCTATCCACTACCTCTGCATTAGTTTCAGCATGCCTGATTCCGCCCCTCGTGTCCGTCTTTGTGCTCCTCCAGTCTAATTACCACTGAGTGTTGTCAGCTGTGCCTTGTTAGGTCCCACACTCCCAGCATGTGTGCTGTCCTCCGTCTTGTCGAGTGCCAGTTCATTTCTCTCATGTCTGTGGCTGGTACCGAGCGTGCGGTCCAGCCTGTTAAAGTCCATGTCTGTCGAGTTCTATCTATCTATATATCTGGTCTTGACCTTAGCCTGCCCTTGTTCATGTCATTTTAGATTAGCCAGGTCTGTTGTGGTTGCTTCACCGACTTACTGCCAATGCATTGCTCACCAGAAGAAACTGAGAAATAATACTTTACTTGGGTTGTGTGCTTGAGTACTCTACCCGATTTCCATGTGATGGTGCTCAACATTCAGTCCTTGTTGTGTTTTTCAAATATATTTTGGTTCTATGTCGCCTGAGGCTACAATGAGCCTGTTGGTATTATCTCAAAAGACAATTGTTCAGCCAGTGTTTGCTATGTTGAGTAATTTCAGAATAAATCCTGCAGTCAAGTAGAAAGGGAACTAAAGATTTGTTTGCAAATAGCTGCATGATACATGGACACCAATCCTCCCTTATACCAACCAGGCTCGATACAAGATGCAAGATATCCAAGCAAGGCATTTCAGAGGCATCCCTGTGCTAATAGAAATTCTGTGCTACTTTATTCACCATCTGACAGAGAGTTCATTTGAGATGTTCCTTGAACCACATTCCATAAACACTACCTTAAGCCTGCCTCTTCACAGTGCAGAGAAGCACTGCCTTCTCTTCCCGCAGGAGGGTGCTCCTCCCTTATCCCTTCTGGCTGTATGGGAACTCGATACACATGATGATAGAGGTCCTGCAGGGTGCTATCTTCACTCAGCCAATGGTGGTAATGGGGTTACAGTGTGCAATTTGCTGCTCTTCCCCTGCAAGCTTACATCAGCCTCTCTCATCATTCCACGTGAAAGTGGAATCCTAATCGTTCTGCCAGCAGAAATATCACGTTGGCTTTGAAGATGTTTCTTTTTTTTTTTTCCAAAGAAATAAAGTTTTTGGCTTTGAAGATGCTATTATTATGATTCTTATTTATTTCCCCCAGAATGGACTTGAGTCTTTAAGAGTGTCTGGGGCATTTTAGATTTAAAATTAAATCTTCAAAAGTGTTTAAAGCAGCACGTACAGCAAATTGGTTTGCAATACCAAATTTAAATACTCTGTATTTGAAAAGTGTTTATTTTGGCTTTAGTACTACGGAAGAAAAACCATAACAGAGGTATTTCAACAAGAACTCAAAATGTGAGTATTTTGCTTAAACATGTTCCATAATGATCAACATTTTAACTGGAAACTGACAAGTTCTTACTTCATTCAATGTGGTGGACTCCTTTTCATTTCAAGCACTTAGCATTGAATCATTGGCTATTGCTGTCAAGGTTGTGTGGGGAAAAAAAAACAAAAAAACAACCAGGATTGGAATACTTAAATAATTCAACTGGGAAATTAATGTGACAAGGTGATTCATATAATGTGTTACACTCAGATTGATGAGTTATACAGTCTGATAGCCAAAGGCAGGAATGACTTCCTGTGTTGCATTTGGGAAGAGTATGTCTGTCTGGAAGGGCTCCTGTTCTGGAGAGGGTCATAGAGAAACTATCAACTACAGGACTGTTAAACTCTGTCCTTGTTTACTATTGACCAAACAAGTTTTTGAGCAACGTTAAACCAGTAACATCAACCATGTATTTGATTGATCAGCTCATTTATTCCAAAGGGACCCTGGGTTTGAACACCACATTTTTTTTTTCTTTTAATGATCTTTAAAGTTCTGAGTATGCCAAACATGTTGGATTTTTTGTTTGATTGGTTTTATAAAGACACTCGGATTTGATTTTGCAGGGACTTTTTTTGCACAGTATTTTAACAATTGAAATTTTATGTGGCACTGATTGTTTGTTTGTTGTTTTTTTGTTTTCCTATCGTGAATTGTCTTTTAAATGTTGACAGCGCACTTTCTGAACTCTTTGCACACTCTTTTCCAATGTGGTTCCCATACCACAAATGGCAAATAAACTTGAAACTTGAAACTTGAAACAATACCCTTGTCTCACAAAGGCAAATACATTTCATTCAAAATGGGGAAGTTTTTCTAAAAATATTGCTTTATTTCCCAATTTTCCACTCAAATCGTGCTATAAAAGATCCCACAGATATTGTTCTAATGCCATAGCCAAAACTCTCTGGAAAAATACTCTTGTAAAAACCAAAGAAATAGTCACCAACAAAAATGCAATCTCTGATTTTCACTTGGTGTCTTCACTGTTTTAATAGGAAGCTCTTCCATCCGTGTTACTTGTGTTTGCACCAAACACAAGAAAGATACACCTTTGGTCTGCTCGTATGCAGATTTGTATCATTATGCAATCGAGCATATTTCTAATACCGGTAATTTCTGTATTTGTCATTCAAATTCAATTGTTCCAAAATTGAAAAAGGTTCGCTCATAATAAAGCTCTTCCCTTTCATACCTTGCAGGTTGGTCTGTTCTGCAAAGCTTTCTGGGGAACGCCCATATCAATGTCAATGTTTTGGCAACCAAACCTGATAGTTAGGTTATTGAATGCAGCACCGTTCACATTCATGTCAAGGCTTGAAGGGCACAGTGGGGAAAACAGTTGTCCTCCAGCATTAGTTCTCAGGGAGACACACGTGGAAAACAAGCAGGGGATGACGTATAAGGAAAGCCTTCAATGCATAGTTGCGTTTCGCGTTTCAGTGAGCCCATGAGAGAAAGGTCCTTTCTCGCACTTTCTTGATTCACACATGAATAGCGAAAGTTAAAATGCATATTTAAAACTTTAATTTTGATTTCATCCTTAATTCAACAAACAATGATTGGATAACACTTTAATACTGGAGTTAGAGTCTACTAAATCATACAAGCGTATTTGATACTGTATGTCTTTGTTTTATTCATAATTACCTAAGTAGAGATAGAGCTGAATAACCCCACTTAAATCATCACAAACTGTGATTTTTAAGAAACATAATTTTTAAACAACTTTCAAAGCATGCAAATGAGGGCCTAATTTGCTTTGTTACCAGTATAAAGAGCCAACCTCAACCATTTCCCTGTTGTATTAGAACAAACACCTCAGCTGAGCTATCATGTATTCCGCACGCGTCACAAGGACTTGCGAGTCAATTTGTGATAGAAGTGATTTTTATCAGTGGGAGAGAATGTGCTGTTCCTGCGCTGTCTTGAAATTACAATGACAATGTTCTGCCCAGTTTCAAAAAAAGAAAAGAAAAGAAAGAAAACTACTAATAAATTGCCCATTTTGAATTGATTTGGGTCAGTGGTGATTACAGAACAGGAGAGACAGACAGACAGACAGACAGACAGACAGACAGACAGACAGACATTATGTAACTAAGAATCAATGAGGCATGCTGTATGACTTCATGAGCTCATTGAACATCTGCAATCACCAGACACCAGTCACTTGAATAAGAGTGAATCACAACATTTGGCAGAACTGGAAGAACAAGCTATCACAGATTAGTTTATGTTAGCCTGTGCATTACAGGATTCATGCACAGTTCATGAAGCGCAATCGGGGATAGAATAAGATAAAGAATAGTAATAATAATTGTCCTTACAAAAGCTAGATAATCACATATAATAATAGACAACGAGTAATCAGAGTAGGGGTATATAGTCTGTGGCCCTGGAGCCACACATCACATTTTCCCCTCTGCAAGCTTTCAAAGAGACTCATGTTATGTAACTTGAAGGCACAAATGTGACGCTTAAGTTGCATAGTTCAAACATTTGTCAACTAAAACTTGTGTCACCTGCCTGCTGATTTTAGTTGCGTGTTATAAATGTTGAGTTTCTAACTGCACATCTCAGAAAGCAAACACTCAAACACCCCCTAAGAAAAAGCCTCAGAAAATATTAGATTTTATTCAACATGGGAAATTGTGTTTCTATTTGCAATGCAGAACAGTTAAAAAGTCAGAAACTATTGAGATGAGCTAAAACTGCAAAATTTGTAAAACAGCTTGAAACTGATTTAAAACAAATAGAAAGGAACATTGACAATGATGCAAGAGAATAGTAGGACTTTCAAAATGTCAGAAAAGTCCTTCAATTGTTGAAAGTAGCTCAGTTAAAACTCCTTAAAACACACAGAACAACAAAAAAAGGTTAAACTGGTAAAATGTGCCATGGAGAATGACTTAAATGCTCAAATCTAAATGGGGAAAAATAATAAAGTCAGAAAAAAACTGAAAATGATTTCAACATGTGAAGTCAGCACAAGATGGATTTCTGTTCATGTGAGGGAAACAAATCACCATAAGCATGTCTTTTAAGCAGCAGTCTAGTAATATTTTCCCTCTAGATCCACCTTTGAATAGACCTATTTCTAATTGTCACATGATAAGAATATTGGGTCATGATGAGTGTCTGGTAAATTTCTAGGCTACAGTATGTGATTTGTTAAGACAAGTGACCAGATTGTGAGACACTTGAGTGTAAAATCAGTGTGCTCATCTGACACTCCAACATCAGTGTTTCTTTCAGGCTGCATAATTAATATGACTGGAGGAGTTCTGAGTTAATATGATACACGTCTACATAGTGAATATATATTATTTAAGAATGGCAAATGAGATGGAGTTCAGAGCTGGGAAGCTATACACAATTGATTCCTCTTACATTCACTGAATTCAAAATAGTGTAGGCATTTTATGAATCTCCTCAAGCAGTTTTCAGTGTTGCTTTTTATTTGTTGCACATAGGGGATCCTCACATTAATTTCCGATGGCACTTTGTGGGAAATAGTCTATGGGGAGTTTGTTATGAGACAACTAAGAACTTGCCAAAGACTGGGCTAAAGCTACGCTTGCCATAGAGTAAAAAAAGAGAGTTACAAAGCTACCAAAGCATTTCATTGAGAATACATTATATAACTACACACTCAGTGGTGTGTGTGTGTGTGTGTGTGTGTGTGTGTGTGTGTGGTTTCAACTGCCTGTACTGCTTCATTATCCAAGAATTCTGAGAAATGGTGTTATGAACCTTAACAGATGCCTTTCTGCTCAGAGTTTTCATGTTGATTATGTGTCCAAAATGTTTTAATTTCTATTTACCACAAGGTCTCAATTTGCTCCTTCACAGTTAAACCAGGCATTTGAGATTTGTGACTCTGAATTTCCCTTACGTGTGATTCTCTATGGCTTTTTTGTTTACAATGTGATAACCTTGTCCATTGGAATCTTTTTATCCAATGTCAGCTGGGATTGACTCCAGCCACCCTGTAAATTCAAGTGGTGTTGAAGCTGGGCATAGGGTTGCTGATGTGGTTGGGAATTTCTGTGGAGATTACTCATTAATAATGCTGTTAATCACTTTGTGATGTTTACTGTGAAAGATGCTACATAAGTACATCTTACTTACTTATTTACTAAAGCATTGACTAACTGGATCATGATGTCTTACTAGTAATGGTTTTTCCACAACTAGTGGCACTTTTGGTCTACTAGTGCGTAGTCAAACCTCACTCGTAAACTACTGTACTGCACTCGTAACACTACGAGGTCGTGGCTGGCTGACATGAACATGCTCAACAAACTAATCAGAAAACTCAGTGATGTGGTGTTGGTGCAGAGAAACTCCATACATGTGGTCTCAGAGAGGAAGATCAGGTCCAAACTGATGTCTGATCACTGTTACCTGTAAATTGTGTTTATTGTGTTTTTCTACTTAATAACATTTAAAAATGACTTATTTAACTTATTTTACTTATTTTACTTATTTTGAGATTTTAGCTTCTATTTATTTTGTGTTATTTTCAAAATGTTTCAAAATTCTATTCTATTCTATTCTATTCTATTCTATTCTATGCTATTCTATTCTATTTTGCACTAGAAGGTATTTGGCTTTGTTTTGAGATTTTAGTAATTGTTTGGTCTTGTGAGAATGTTTTCATCACGTATACTCTGTGCCAAAACAAAGAATTCTTTTTTTGTAAAGGTTATTATGGCATTATCTTACTGGTCCAGCCCACTCAAGATGTAATCGAGCTGTTTATGGCCCCTGAACAAAAATGTGTTTGACACCACTGATTTATGGGATCTGGTTGTGGTACCTTTTTTTAATCAAGAGGCCGGAGTGAGTAAAAAAAAAAAAAAAGAGGTCAGAGTGAGAATAGTTTGAGATGCGTAACTAAGCAAATAAAGCTGTATTTAATGGAGCTTGTTCATTTATTCAGTGGGCTTTTGTAAAGGCGTAGAAGTGCTCTTTGGATGTGGTTGAATTATGAGTCTAAATTTAAGCACTGGGCATGAAGCCAACCTTTAGAAACCACTGTGCTTTCACTATGAACATAACACATCACATGACATGATTTTTGTGGGGTGACAATTTACCAACACGAAATCCTCACAAACAGGCATGCCTTGTATAAATTGTTAGATTTTTTGGTTTGGTTTGAATACACAATGTGTATCTCACAAGGTTAATTTGCATAAACCTCAGAATGGCTGGTTTATCCTCGCCACCTACACCTACATGATGTTAAAGATTTTTTGGCATTTGTGTGTAAAGAAGGCTGATGCATGTTTATTGACTGCTTGGCCTTAAATTGTACAAAGTCATTTGTGTGGATGTGACCTAAATAAGACATTAATACACACCTTCAGAGAGCAGATCAAGAAAATGGGATGACATGGCACCATAAAAGGAGACACTGTTGTACCACTGTTCATCAGACATTGGGCAGACAAATGAACTGACTGCAACGGGAGGTATGTGTCTTACTCATTGCTTCATTAGGTAACCTGACTTCACCTGCAAAAGTTGGCAGCAGGGATGCACCAACCCTTTTGGCACTGGTAAGCAATGATGCATGTGGCAGACGTCACAGCACCCATAAACCTGTTTCTGCGGATGGCAAACGTGCTGCACGTAAAGTTGCCCGAGAACACAACGGCTGAACTCAACTGCTTTCTTGTATTTTGTTCCGGTAGGACAAGGAGTTGTGTGTAACCGTGTCAACTATTTTTGCAATTAGTTGACTATAAAAGGAGTATGATTTGAATTCATTGTCTCATTTAAAAATGTTGTAAAACAATCAATGAAATGTAAAGCGGCATCATCTTAAAGATGTGTATGTATTGTATGTGTTGCTTTGAAGAGTGACTGAGAGAAGCTCACACATGTTTGCGTAGTGAGTCGATGCAGGATCTTTTCTGTCCGATATTCAAGAAGACAGGGGAAAAAAAGACTGCTGATGTTGATACAGTTGGAGAGAGCTGCAAACACAACAAATGGTAGATAATTTGGCAGTTGTGCACAAAAAACCCAACTCCTAAAGCTTTGAGTGCACCGGATGCCATCAATGCAGCACAATTCAACACAGAAACAAGATTCATTAGAATTTACGAACTGCTCTTTTGAGGTTAAAACATAACTGCAAATATTAATAATCAAAACAACTTGCATAATATCAACCTTTACCTTTTCATTATACTGTGTCTCTTTTGAAGTTACCAATTTCTGGTCCACAAAGTTGTTATCTGCATTATAATTACTCAGTGAGCTGGCAGTAAAGCAGCAAAAGGTGCCACTTTTGTTGAGTTGCTGCTGTCAGTTACAAGAAACAATGCTGGGTGAAGGGTTGTTTGACATTATTGGTGGCAACGCTGTTGCTGTTTTTCTTCAGGCACCATCTAAATGCACATGGATGTGAAAATTTGTGTCAGGCTCCAATCCGGACTTCACATATTTTCAAAGTTAACCATTTTTTTTGTAAGCAACTATATTTGGGAACTTCAATATGTA
Source organism: Blennius ocellaris (assembly GCF_963422515.1). Taxonomy (NCBI): domain Eukaryota; kingdom Metazoa; phylum Chordata; class Actinopteri; order Blenniiformes; family Blenniidae; genus Blennius; species Blennius ocellaris. The sequence goes on from NC_137664.1 coordinate 15,098,679, forward strand.
ATTTATTCACATATTGACAAAGGTGTATTTTGGGCAACACTTTTAGAATTTATGGAAAATTATGATGACTAATAGAATCTCATGAATACCGTTGAAGTTTTACCCATTTTGTTTTGAACAGATATATTTTGTTAACTATAACTAATCAAAAAATGTTAGGTTACTATATAATACTATTACATAAAAGCTTTTGATCATGTGCACTGTAACACCGAAAAACACATGTCAAGTATGTCCTAATAGGGTAACTAAAGTGCTATACTAAAGTGTAACTAAAGTGCTATATTAGTACTCAGAAATGTATACACATAAAGCATCAAACATTATGGTTTGGTTTAAACACTCATTTCGAGATGGCGCCAGTGTTTCAAAAAGTTCCACCTTGTGAGCCATTTCAAAAAAGTTGCACTTTTAGTGGCTCTGAGAGCCGTCGTCCTATAAACGGACACCCAAAATATGATGAAAGTTTTCTGTTTTCACTTGAAAACATTGCGCTAGCTGTGTCTAAAGCCATCATGTCTGCACTCATTTGTAAAAAAGTGTTTTTTTTTATATTTAAATATTCTATTTTTGAAGTCCTGAAGCATGTCAGGCTTCAGGACTTCCCAGACTGAAGAAAATTCAAACAAAAGCATAAAATGAAACCCAAACTCGAAAGAAGCGTTTCAAGAACTACTTGAAATTCTCCTGTGTGACAAATGGCATCCAATAGTATCACCTGAATTGAAGTTACGATACAATATACTAACCCTTGGCATATAACAACTCCACTAATGTGAAAAATGCTACAAAGCTTTAAATGTCTTTAGTCCATTTGGTCAACACATTCACACTTTGGAGCAGTGCTTGGGTTGTTGAGTGGTTCCTCAGGTGCCTCTGTAGTCTGGATCCCTCCTCGCTAGCCTCATCCTGCTCTTTCCCACGCACGTCTGGTAGGTGCTCGCATGCATGATTCATCTGGCTGGCGGCTTCGACTGGGACGCCTTACAGGAAGATTTGTCATCCTTCTCCACTCTTCTAGTTCTTAATGCCCACAGTATCTACAGCCTCAACGTAACCCCTGGTAAATATGGACTGGGAGCCATGACACTGTGGAGGCTGCCATTGTTGTCATTATTGATCTATGCACACATGTGCAGAAGAACTATTCACAGCAGCCGTGGGGCTCATGGCAGCGTTTCAGGAAAGTTGCATTTCAAGGACATGGAGTCGGAGTGTTTTCGAAACGTTCCACCTTGGGAGCCACTTTCAAAAATGTGTATTTTCAGTTCCTCCAAGTCCAAGCCTCCACCATTGTCGTGTAAACGGACACACAAATCGCAACACAAGATTTCCTTTTTCTTGAAAATGTCTTGCCATTAGACTGACCCACACAGTGCTGAGCTATTGAGCGCAGCGCTATGATCATTTCACAAATTAGTATTTAAACAGGCCAAACTGAGAGACATTTTGTGACACACAAGTTACTTTACAAGTAAAATTTTAAATAATCTGTATAAGTATGATTAAGTAGTCATACATTCATTACATCAATCTGTTGTACAGAAGTCTTTCATCGTTGTGCGACCTGGAAAGCAATATACTACATATAAGTTGGGATGAAAGGTGAGTAATGACACTATAGTGATGAGAGCCGCATTTTACAGTCGTAGCCACTTCTCAGCCCTAACTGTTTATTTTTACACTCTAATTCATCACAGTGTGATCAGAGGTTTGCGTTTCTTTTTATGCTGGCATAGCAGTTGTCTCTTGTCGTGTTTTTTTTCCCCCTCCTAAACTCATTCTGAAGTCACTGTGCTTGAGACTTAAAACATTAGATACAAAAACAGTAGTATTCAGATTGCGCCTTTAAAGAAACGTGATACTTGTGTTTTCTAAAACCAAATCCATTTAAGGAGACACACGAGAGTAAGGCTTTCATGCAGTATTCCATCAGGGGCAGGACATAAACACGGCTGCTCTGCTTGATTGGCTACACTACACCCCCATGCAAATGCAGTGACACAGGAGGTGCAGCCTCATTCAAAAACTCAACACATAAACTCCAGAGAGAGCAGAGAGGAACCACAAACACAGTCTCAGCTTCCTCATTTCCCTTCAGTCCAATCACATGGTGCTTTACATCCTGTGAGTATATTTTTACATTAAAAAATGTTGTTACCGTTTATTTAAGGTATTTGGCTGTTCAAATCTGTTTTACAACTTTTTGAGTTTTTTTGACTGAAAATTTCTCAATCTACAGATCATATTGTGTGGTGCAGCCGTCTGGGGAAGTCTGGGAATTGGATCAGGATTAAGATCTAGGAAAGTCAGCAAGCTTAGACACGGACCAAAAATGACCTGCACAAGGTGGGTGATGGTTTTCCTTTTGTCAGATTACACTGTAAAAAGCATATGCTGACATGCTACTGAAATTATAATAGGAATAATGAGTGTATAGAAAACTTATTTGGAACATGTAATGTTTTATCAGGGTTCTTCATGCTTTGAGTCAACCCAACACTGCTGGAATAACGGCTGGCCTGGCAATGCATCTGACCCGGCGCCAGCCTCTCTATCAGCTGCTGCCCATGTCTCCTCTGAATCCGACACAACGTCTGTGTCAGTCAGCCGACTGCCCACAGCAAGGAGGCCTTCACTCTTCACACCTGTCTTCCACATCCTCCTCATCACATGCCTCCTCTCATGCACCCTCCGGATTACGGAGTTGCCTACGCAGGTATAGCAGCGGCATGAGCAAGAAGCGGGTGGTGTTTGCCGACACCAAGGGACTGGCCCTCACCGCTGTGCGCCTCTTTGTACCTGAACTCTCATCTCCCACCTCCACCCTGGTGACAAGGGCCAAACCCCAACTGTGTATTTCAAGCAGACTTCAGCACCACAGACTACAGCTGGGCTTCCCTCAGCCAACTCTGGACTTTACACAGTTCCTTACACAGTTGCAAGAAATGCACATACAACTCGAGAGCTGCAGCATTTCTGAGAACTCTTTCAGAGGCAAAGTGTATGCTTCCCATTGGGGTACTGGGAGTGCTGCGCATGTGAGGGTGACTTTTGACTCTTGGCGAAGCCATCGCGACATTCCCTGCAAGTTTTTGCAACAGCAACGCTGTGGCACTTTGGACGTGGATGTTTTTACCTTTGACATAAGCTTCCCCCAGAATGTAGATTCAAAGGAGCGGATAGAGTTTTGTGTGTCGTTCAGGCCAAGCGTTGGCTCCATGCTATACTGGGATGACAACAGGGGGCAGAATTACAGATTGCACATAGAAAAAGATGGGCCAAATGTAACTCAAGGCAGTGGGAGCCGGTATTACCCCACCCTCTCAAAGTACCGTCCTCCTGGTTGGCCTTTGAACTTAGTTGGCAAGGTGCCCAGCTTTACATCAGACTGGCTGCATATTCAGAGGAATTCAATAAACAAAGGCATGGAGTGTAAAACTTCAGTTTTAACCAAGTAGTCCAGAATAATCAGTCCATACCTTACAAGAGTTATTATAAACGATATAAGATTGACTTTTGTTTTCACTCATTGCCTGTTTATTATGTATCCTGCACTGCCACTAATGCAAGTTGGACATGGCTTCAAGATGAAAATGGATAAATGATGGATGTGTTATTTAACGGAAAAATAGAAAAAGTGTTCTTGTGGGGTTTGGACTATTTGCAATCTCTTGTTTCACAAGATTTGAAGCTGTTCTGTCAGTTCATACAAACTGCTCATCCACTTGGGATGGATTACCCTGCTTAAATGTGAACAATGCATTATGCATTAATATTCTCAATAAACTTCTTTTGGAAGATGAATGGTTTGTTTGTTTTTGTCTTTGTCTTTAAGTCCCAACTATTCAGATCAAGATAAACTGCACACAAATGCAATTGTGTGCATTTTCACAAAGCAGAAAAAAATAAAAAATAAATAAAATTGTATGTGTATATATATATATATATATATATATATGTTCAATGTCCATTGACACTGACATTATTGTTCTTAGTTCACACTCCAGTTTCTGGTGCGACATTTCATCCAATTCGTCACGCATACCAGACGAAGTATATAAACAAACTGGATGATCATCTGGGGAAAGTAGCGCAGGTGTTGTGAGTGAGACACTCCTTCAGCCGCCGCCAAGAGTTGAGTTGGGATGTGTTCATTCTTGTGTTGTACCTGTCAGGTGAGGCAAACAGTAGGTAACCATGGCAGCAGTGGGGCCAGCATGTACTCTGGGATAAAGCTCGGGTTCGTGTTTACATGCCAGGGGTGGAACCATTATTAGATACTGTGGCAGTCTACAGTGAGAAAGTCTCTTTACCCCCCTTCTCTTCTTTCATTAGTCACTGTTCTCCTTTTTCTCTTACTTTCCCCTACCTCCCCCAGGGCTAACAACCCTTGAGAACCGTCACAGCTGAGTGATATCTGGTACATGTGAGGCACTCACACATGTTTTGTGCTGATAGCCTGAAATATGTTTTATGTGGTTTCAACATGTGTGTCATGTGTTGGATCTTTGCTTTCTTAACTTTAAGTGAAAAGTGTGTGTGTGTGTGTGTGTGTGTGTGTGTGTGTGTGTGTGTGTGTGTGTGTGTGTGTGTGTGTGTGTGTGTGTGTGTGTGTGTGTGTGTGTGTGTGTGTGTGTGTGTGTGTGTGTGTGTGTGTGTGTGTGTGTGATCGAGCCAATAGAGCGGGCATGAGGACATATAGAGTAAGATTCTCTTAAGTTTAATTCTCATTTGACACAGGAAAAAGTAAACGGCTCCAACTACCAGCAGTAAAGATACTTCTAATGGAAACGACAGGACAAATGACACTTTGCCTAAAAATTGTTCACACACAAGGCATTGGGTGAGAGAATGACTTTTCACTCGTTCTTTTTTGCCCGCATTTGTCATCATTCTCATTTTATCTTTTAGCTCACAGCAGGCACAGCTGGCTCGTGGCCAGTGGACAGCCTGCTGGTGCTCACAGTGCTGATGCCTGTGTTGTCTGAACAATGGCCTGAAGACTGATCCAGTGGGCTGCCGCCACAGCTGTGATCGCAAAAAGTGAGCTGTGCTAACGGAGGGGCTTACTGAAAGAAACACATTAGGCAGAAGCAACAACTTTTTTTTTTTTTTTTTTTTTTTGCTTAGTGTCCAATAAGCAAGTAATCGCAGAAGAACTATGTAAGTTAGAGTGAAGATTGCCAATGAATTTCAACCATCTTAAACAGTTGTATGTTTGTATGTTCATCCCTGTCCACCTCATTCATGTGAAAGAGGTCATTTCTGTGACAGACAGAGGTGACATGTTTCGAGTTATTTGCAAAAGGCTTCAATTGCACTGGTCACTAGGGAGGTGCTCGTGCTCGGGGTTCCAAGGTGATCTGGCAAAACACTCGGCAGCCTTCCTGTCGCACTCACATATGAACATCTCGCATTCGTTGTTATCACCTAAAGAAATTGCAATAGAGAGCAATTACTTGACTGTGATCTGAAAGCCAGCAGCTAACATAATTTTGAACAACAAAATGAGAATATACTCACTCCCACATTTGACGACCTTGTTGTTCTTATCACAGCTATAGTCGTAAAACTCAGTGTACGGGTTGTCAAGGATGGGCCAGCATTCAGAATGCTGCATGGCATCGGTGTAACACTGGTCATGAACTTGGCAGCAGCTGCGGGTCCAAAAGACATGCCAAGTGTTAAAGCATACATGACATAGGCTGTTTGATAGTGTTTTAGCATGAAGGATTGAGGCACAATGGCGACCTGTCCAGCTCATCCACAGGAGTGCCGGAGCCTCCCAGTCCACAGTAGCACCCATAGTCAGCGTAGTCCAAAGCTGGCCAGCTATCAGGGTTCAGGCATACAATCATGTCTCTGAACTGGTGCAGTGCCTTGTAGTCCAAGGACTGGGCTATAATGCAATAAAAGGGCACAATCACAGTATATGAAGGACACATTCAAAATTGTGCTCACAGCGGAACAGCTTTTAGGTTGTACTCACCAAAGGACAGGCACAACAAAAGAAACACGTTCTGGAGGGAATTCATCCTGTAATGTTTGTTACGAACTGGTGCTCTTTCAAACGTCCAGCCCGTTTTTATATGAAATCTGGGAAGGCTTTGCTGGTCAGCTGTTACTCGTGCACAGGGTCACATGGGCCGTGAGAACAACCTCCTGGTCTTACATCTGCTGCATTGTGTTGGACTCTCACACTGAGCGAACTTGTCTAGCATTGAGCATTCACACATATGGTTGATAAGCCAATTTCACAAATAGATAGTAGATCATTTTTGGGAAGAGCTGGTGATTATTCATGAATTACGTTACCTGTCACTGTACAGAATAGCCCCAATGTCCTTCATTTTGTCGGCACTATCTGACTCATTGGACTCCAGCTGACAGTGAATGAAATGTATTGTGCACACAGGACTGGCCATAACAAGGTAAACACATATAGATATTCAAACACAGTCAATTTGGAGACACCAATTCACATAACTGGAGTAGGAGGGAAAAAAGCAATCACAGGGAGAATATACATGTCATCAGACAAAAATTATTTTATTTTTTAATATCTGCAAAAATATGATATACAAGTGACGCGGATTGCCAAGTTTTTGGCCTTGTCATTTTCCTGCTTTCTTTCTTTTTAGCCAGAAAAGTGAAAAGTTGAACAGTGTCCCCAATATGGGTAATATTTAGTAATTAACCATCAGGATCTATACAAGGAGTTAGGAAAGCATACGATAAGATTGGGATCTAAAGCCAATAAGACACACAGCAATTTAAAAAATGATCAGGTGGTTCAAGGTGGTAACTGCACCAGAAATAAACCAGAATCCCCAATTTATGTGATTTGGGAAAGTCCATTGAAATGTATGAATTATGATCAAGTTAACTTGTGATCTGCCACTTTTGTGCTGCATTAATGACAATGATCCATATTCAGCATCGTTGAAAGCCTATTTGCACTGGTCGCTGGGGAGGTGCTCGTGCTCGGGGATCCAGGGTGATCTGGCAAAACACTCTGCGGCCTTTCTGTCGCATTCACAGATGAACATCTCGCATTGATCGTTGCGACCTGGAGAAGACACAATAAAAGGTGTTGACTTATTTCTGCAACTACTGTAAATACAAGGAACACTGCTACCATTTGACCAAAAAGATAGAACGGTTTAGGTTTGCGGTGGACTTACTGCCACAAGTGACCACTCTGTTTTTCTCATCACAGCTGTAGTGGTACAACTCGGTGTAAGGGTTGTCCAAGATGGGGAAGCACTCAGAGTGCTGCATGGCATCGGTGTAACACTGATCATGAACCTGGCAGCACCTGTGGGCCCAAAAAGCATTTAAAAATTCTCAAACTTGCTTGTTGTCTGTTGTTTAAATACAACGCAATGAGGCTCAGTAATAACCTGTCCAGATCATCCACAGGAGTGCCGGAGCCCCCCTTTCCACAGAAGCAGCCATAGTCAGCGTAGTCAAAAATTGGCCAGCTCTCAGGCATCACACACAGGATCATCTTTCTGAACTGATTGAGTGCCTTGTAGTCCAAGGACTGGCCTGAAGCACAATAAGAGGGCATGATCGCAGTTTATCCTGCACAAGGACAGACATCTATTCTTTATTGTATGCTCAGGCGAGAGGCTTTTGTCAAGTTGTACTCACCGAACGACAGGCACATAGCCAAGAGAAACACAGTCTGTAGGGTATTCATCCTGTCAGCTCAAAGGTTGGTCACTGAGTAGTTCTCACTCTCGCATCGGCCACCTTTATGTATGAACTCCAGTCAGCTGTTCATACTACTCAGGGTCACGTGGATTCAAATGTAAAGCAGCATATGTGTGAGCACCGGTTCATTCTCACACATTTTGGAAACTTGCCACTCAGCACTGAATTCCTATAGGAGACATTTACCTCAGTGATACGTGATTCATTTATTCCCAAAAAGACCTGAGACTCTGTGTGAAATGTAGGAAAACAGATCGCATTTGTATGGAAATATTTAAACGCTGCTTTCAATAAAGAATAAATGGAGATTCTGAACATCACCCCTGGCTTCAAACACTTGTGTGACCCAACAAACCAGTTTTACGTTTCACTTTAAATCCGTTTGTTGGTTTTGTGGTCAAGAAACACCTTTTAGTTTTAATTTCCCTTCAACTAACTACAACCATTTCCTATATGTATCCTGGAAAAACATTTATGAGACATGTTTAAGACCGTGCTGCATTAGCTTATCGACCTCATCATGACAATACCAAAAGTCGATTACATTGTGGCTTGTTGTGCTACAACTTCATTGCCTGACTCCTCATATAATGAATTATGGACCCCCGGAAATATGCATAGATATACTTTTGAATAAAACGTTATTCTGCACCTGGTACTTCCTTTAGAAAGAAAATGTCAGGATGCTGGATAAGATGTGCAGTGATCTCCAGCTTTGCCCCACAATGAGAATGGAAATAAACCCAGCCTGCCGACCAATATGTCCTCACTGAGTGGAGTCTGTCTCCTTCCTGCTTTCCTCTAAAACCTAATATTTGAGCGAAAGTACACTCTATTATATAAAATAACATGCTCATGTGATTACTTGGCATTTCTAAATTACCCACAGTCATATGAGTGTGATTGTCTGTCTGTATTGTGACATAGTGATGATTTGTTGAGGGTTTATTGTGCCCATTGTCAACATGGACATGTTCTGCCGTCCACACTTCACAACCCTGTGTTATTAAAACAGACAGTTGGATGAGTGGATGGATGGTGACTAGGGTAGTTATACAGTATATGAGCTTCTCGTTCACAAGGAAATTACACAAGGAAACCAGCAGGGGACAGGGCGGGATGAACAAGTGAATCAGATAAACTTGCAATTGACATTACACAGCACACCACCCAGAAGGAAATGCTGAAGGAAATGAGACACAAGGAATAGGACTGCACAATTAGCACAGAGAGATGTGCATATGAATGTCTGCCATGCTCAAAGTTGCCACAACACTTTCCACAGTATGATTGCTGGCTAGAATGAGATCATAAACTAGAAAAGATTGAGAAGCCCTATTCAGATATATGTAGTATAAGTCTCAAATTGTCATGCACAAGTGAGAAAGTGATTAATAAATTTGATTCACTTGATACGCATTGAGCTACAGATGTACTCTGAGCAGCATGAGTATTAATACTTCACATGTGTTCAACATGTGAAGTATTCCTTAAGCATTCCTTAAGGCAAGTTGATGTGAAATACAATGGCTGTCTGTAAGTCTCTCTGGGGACACAAGTGGACAGTAACAGTACCCTCGGGTATTAAAATAATGTGAATTATAAGATAATAATCTCCACACTTCACCATAGCCAGGAGACTGAGAGGTTGAGAGAGAAATGCCAAAGATCAACTCGTTTGGAGTTGTGTGGAACAATATTGCAAATTATTCATGAATTTCAGACCTGTATTTTATTTATGTTTTACAGATGAGTATGACTCGGGTTATTTGCCTTGATATTGGTGAATATATTTGTAAAATGACTGAATATTGCCTTAAACATGATTTTGAAAAGAAAAAAAAAAAAAAAACTACATTGCAAATGCATTAAACATAAGCGCGGTGAAGATCTGGTGTTTAAATTATAAGCAGTTGCTGCTTGAAAAATCGTGCCACTCCACGCTTACCAGTGAGACACCTTGATGATGATAGGGTTTATGCTTGAACTGGATCACAAAAAATGTTAGAGACTGAGGGTAATGTAAAATGAGATGAATGAGGATGATTTAAAACCGAATCATAAACTTCTAAAGCATATTCAAGAATAAAAAAAACCAGAAGACTATATTTAGTGTCAAGAGTGATCTGTGATAAAACGGTCAGGTCTACCGGATGGCAGTGAGACCAGTTATCTTGTTTGGTTTCCTGTCTTTTGGCGGCACAGACCAAAAGATGAGCAAGATTAAGAGTGAGTTTAGATTAGAGGGACGGCTCCTGTTTGTGAGAAGTTGAGAGAGAGGAGCTTGAGGTGGGTTTGGTCACGTATGCAGCAGAGATGAAAGGTTTCGTGAGGTGTGAGGAGGGCCGACACTGAAGCAGATGGTTCACAGTAACAATTCCCACTGTTGTTTTCAGAAGCAGAAAGTTCTGACTGGATTCTAGACTTCTTGTATTTTTACAACAAAATATATTGTCAACTTCTGATCCACAAGCAGTAAATGATTGCCGTCAGGTTTCACCGTGTACAATTTCAGCTCATCTTTTCCAACTCTGGTTTTTATCAACAGAGAACCCGTGTTCTTGAAAAATAAACTGAAAGCTTATCGTAATCAACCTCGTTACTCTCCACTCTCTAAATGAGTAACTTCACTCTAGATATGAATATGAGTCAATGCGGAAAGTATACACATGCAGTTAAAAGAAACCACGAGAATTTTAATGATTGTGCCATTTATTTAAATGTTAAACATCTTAACATCAATAGACCAGTGAGATCTAAAACAACAGCAGAGTGAGCACAAACAAATGAGACCTCAGCATTTACTGGCCTCTACAATTCTGTAAGGAAAAGAATATTTACTAATACCAGCTCATTTGTTTGTGTGAATCGTATCTAGATGCTATATTCCGAGCCACAGTAACAACATTGCTTCATGTCATAGTATTTTGTTTTTAAACATGAAACACATTCACCTCCATTCTTCGGGAAAAGAAGCAGGTCATTATAAATCTCTCACTGGTGGTCCATATACCAGTGTTGTGATTGGCTGCCTTACATTTGCTTGTTTGGTCTATTTCTGGCAGAAATAAACCATAACTTGCTCAGAAACATTATTCACAGGAAAGTAGTACAGCTACTCAAGGTTGGCAGTGTTTTGTGGCACAAACTAAAGATGCCATATCGACAAAGCAACTGTCAGCTGTAACTCTTATATAAGTGCATTTGCTCCATATAAAAGCAGGATAAACATGGTGTTGTGCAAAAGTAAATCCACACTTCATGAAATGCAATAAAAAGCAATGACATTTCTTTTCATACATTGTCATGCTGCAAGTGCTTGAGTTAAAAAAAGAAAAAGAAAAAGAAATCAGTTCAAGCATTATTGGCTGTTGAGTGACTTAGTCATGGCCACAGACCAGAAAATAACTAAGGACAAAAACATGTATTGTAATGTAGACAAATATACAGACGTGACAACATATAAGCACAGTGTTATTTAATTTCTCTTTTTGTGGTGATGATGACTTACTATGATGTCGTTGTTTAACTTGGTATTCCAATACTTCATAGATCTGGGCTAGTTTTTTTTTTAGTTTAAAAGAGAAAAAAAAACAAAAAACTCTGATATATGTTAAAAAAAAAAAATTGCTGTTAAATAAAACCATCATTCAATCAATGTGGCCTGAAATAGTTCCAGCAAACAAAATTAGTCAGCATCAAGTTTCAAGGTTTTTCTTTGTCACCTGCCTGTATAAAAATTAAATATATTAAAGAAAACATCTACTAAGCGCTGCATAAATACAACTAAATAAATTCTCATCGTCAACAACAAGAATTTTAAACAACAGTGGAAAGCTACTGCAGTGCATTTCTTTCTTCCTTCATCTTCTTTCACTTATGACATTCTTGAGTCTCGTTCCGATCCGTGGGAAAGACGACAGCAGGTCTGAGAGTGCGCCTCTCCCAGCGTCGCCTTTCAATCTGTAACCTGATGACTGTGTTTGTTTTGGTAACAAACATGCCAGTGTCCTACCCCATAATCATTACCTTTGTAGCACACTAAGCTATTATTACATCACTGGATAACTCCGGAGGGTAGTCAGTGAACGTGGAAGGCAGAATACGAAGGATCAGGGCCACACTTGGATATGTTTACAATACATGGGTATACAAAGATATACAACATATATCGCTTCTTACCTATAATCGGTGATTCTCGTGCACAGACTATTTTTAGTGTAAGTTAAATAATGAATAGTTGGTGGCATTGAATCCCCAAGATTAAGGTCACTTCACTAACCATTTAAAGCGGAATAGTAAAGTTTTGCTGCCTCAATTGATCCGTTGACACTAACATTTGCTGCTTTCAGTAAACTACTGTAAAGTATATAGTAAACAAATCTAAAACCTTTTTCGAAGTTGCAATTTCTCTAAATCGTGTCTTTATTCGATCTTCAATATAGTAGCTTCATCAAATGATGAATTGAAGAGGTGAAATACGACCAAGATTACATCCAGGTCCAGCGAAAAAAAAATGGTGCTAAAATAATGTACACTCTGTGTACACACTGGGCTGTGATAATAATAAGGCAAGTCTTGGATCAGATGGGCTTGTATAATAAAGTGGTGACGTACTTCTTCTTATAGCGATGTGTGGCACTGAGTACCATCACTCCATCCTGTGACAGGAAAAGACAAAACAGAGAACAAATTAAACAGATGCACTTTATAAAGCAGTTTTTGAATGTTTTGATTTTTAATCAAGTGCACTTAAGCCAAAATGTTTTTGATGGAATTTATTCACTTGCATAAACCTCTTGAAATGTGTCACCTTGTTTTTGTTTTTTTTTTTATATTACAGTCACAAATGTAACCACAGAGGCTAAAATGACAAAACACATAACCAGCTGTCGCCTCAGTCCAAAACTTTGGCGCACATATGGAATATTTAAGCCGATCCTGAAAAAAGACAGCCGCAGACCAACGGTCACTTCCAACTGAAATATGTATTATGTGAAAATCGATTACATAAAACTGCTAATCATGAATTTAATATGTAAACTCTAATTCCACGAGCTGCCCTTTGCAGTTAGTGTTGTGCTTCCTCCTCTGACCACCAGGTGTCACCAATCATATTTTACATTTTTGCAGGCAGCAGCTCAGAGAGAAGGGAAGCCATAAGTTAACCATTATCCAATAAAATTTTTCTTTGTTTCTGCAAATAAATATCACAGATCAAGAGCAAATATATAAACTATTACAAGATCCTATTTTCGATGCAATTTTTCGTGCTTAGGAAAAATTGGTATAGTGGATAGCATGGTCGCCATCTTCATTCATTACATACTCTGCAACACTCTTATCAATCATAAGACCATGATTACATTATTGAATGTTAAATACCGTACCTGTCTCGCCACAATTTCGGTCTTGATAATTACTTAAGCTTCAACAGCTCACTGATTGTATTTAGATTTTAAATCGGGGGTGTTAAACTTAACGCCAGTGCGCCAAAACCGGCTCACAAGAGGCACTAATTCAGCCCACCAAACCTTACACAATTATTAAAAACACTAAAGAAAAATGTAAACAAATTCCTCAGAAGTAGCCGACACAACACAACACTGAGACCCAAGCTGAGATATCAGCCATGTTGCCAATAAACTTAGTGACCTCATTGCGAGCAAACTCGCCTCAAAGCCATGCTGACAGGGTGATTTTGTGAAAACATGCATAACGTAACAGCTGCAGGAGAAATGTTCAGGACATTTCACTATATTATACACCAAAAAGTATCATTAAAATTGGCTATGCGTAGAGATTTGTCGTGATTTTCTGTAGCAACTGTTTGGTTTTGTGAAAATATAGACATATTCATCACACCTTTATTTTAAATCAATAAAATGAGACTTGTTTTGAAGACTATAATATGTGGTATTCTATTTAAAAAAAAAAAAAAAAAATATATATATATATATAATACATAACTCATGACATTATTATCAGGATGCTGAGGCTTATTTTGATTTTGTGGAGGAAAACATTCGATGAGTGTGTGTGTGTCCCTTTTTCCAAAATAACTTCAACTCTGAACATTTGGGGGATTTATTTAGTAGTACTGTGTTTGTTGGTGTTGAGAATCTCATATGAGAAATATATGGCGCACTGATGAATTTGATCTGCGATTGGGTCCAACATAATGGCTTTCCTGCCAGCCAAATAGTCGACACAATTTCCTGTTATGCTCCAAATTTAGTTCATTGGGTTTCCAATCTACATACTTATCAAGGATAGTCAGACGTCACTTTATTTATTTATTTATTTTTTTGGACTGATGTTCAGCATGTGAATTTGTGAGTTTTGGCCACAAAATGAGACTCGTTGATACAGCTCCAGGAGGCTTGGACTGGATGTTCCCACATTGGGAATGTGTTTGTGAAAACCTGCAATCTCCCTGGCTGATGTCAAAGGTAAATAAAATAATTTGCCATGGATGGATGGCAGCATTGTAGCTGCTTCTTGTGCGTTTGTTTGAGCACAGCTGCAAAACGCTGGCCTTGCCTGCTTCGCTTTCAGGAGACTGGCACACATGAAAACCACAAAAAAAAAAAAAAAATACAAATATATATATATATATATATATACACATAGCTACAGGTGTGACTGAATAGAAAAAAACATGTCAATATCAAAGCAGCTGTCAGCTGAAATGGAAAATAGTGTTTTCGAGGCAAACAATGTACAAGTGTGAAGTCTCTTGCCTAATTATCCTCACACAGCCTTCTGTGTCTCATCTTAACGTGCACATTTTTTTTTTTTATTCCCACAATGTTGCAAGAAGGGCAATTATCTGTCCTTCGGCCCTGTCCATCTGTCCCATTAGCAGCTTGTTATCATTTGTTGGCATTTGGTCGATGCAATCTGCTGTGCAAGCTGCACGTGAGCCATCGAACAGCAGCAGCAGCAGCAGCAGCGGTGGTGGCTCACACTTTCTGTTCAGAAAAAACTGCCAACAAAGCTGAGCTTTTTCTCAAACATCGCCAACAAAAAGTTTCCTCACGTGGCATTGATGAAGAAATGCCAAACACACACACATGCACCGGGGGGGGGGGGGGGGGGGGGGGGGGGGGGCATGACTTCGCTGGACGTCATTTGGCCTTACCTTGATAGAAAGAGCATAGAGGTGGTTGAGCATGACATGGTTGGGTTCTGGAAGGAGTGCAGGGTCACACTGGATGTTAAAAAAAAAGAAGGTGTTTTTAGGTGTTGAGTTTAAATGTCATATTAGATTGCAGAATTTCAATTTGTATTCTCGTTTTGGGAGTGAAACTGACATTTTTCAAGAAAATCGACAACAAAAAGGCTGCAAACAAACGGGAAGATACGTTTCACGACACCCGACTTACGGAGATTCCTGTGTCTTTGTTGAGGATGACCTGAAGGAGGTGCGGGGGGAGGATTGGTGGAGACTTGAACTTCTCTTCCTGTTTAGGAACGTAGGCGTCCTGATGATATGGCCCAGGAGGGGAGCTGGACAGGTCTGATAAAAGAAGGGTGAGGAAAGTGTGACGACCAGCGGCTGCAAACGTGGCCGGCACTCGCTCATGAATGAAGCCCGTGGGTAGGTATTCCACAAAAAGCCTGGCAGTACACTGCAGAGGGGTCCAATATGAACTTTGTCTGGAAGGAACTTTTGTTCATCCCGATTTTCCTTTTTTCATTTGGAATAAAATCAGCGGCAGAGTGGAACAGTGTGTGGAAAGGAAGTACTTCTGTGTTGAGGGCCTGTGGAGACCGAGCATTTTATTTCTGGTAGAACGTGTCAGGGAAGCATCTGTGGAAGTTTTATTGTTTATTCAGTTTTTGCTTTTTTTAGGTAAGAAAATACTGGGAGGCCATTTCTGAGCACAGCAAAGAAATAAACATGACGAAAAAGAACCCATTGATTAAAATCAACTACATCAATTAGTTGTTAAATAAAATGTTATGTCAAATTTTCAACAAATCTGCTCTGGCAGCTTCCACAGTGTGGCAGTAATGAGCCCCCTGTGGCCGTAATCTACCAGCACAGCAGGGGGGGTGCACGTGACGCCTTGTTTGGCGTCACGTGCACAGTCAACGCACGGTCACAGCACAGTCAACGCTTTCAGCAAGATAGCGGAGGCGGCTGGCGGAAGGTTCAAGAAACGGGAGAAAAAAGAAACATCAGGAAAGAAAACTTTATGTAAAAAGTCCTAAAAGAGCATTAATTAAGCTCACTGTATTCGTTTGAGCTGTGTTTTACAAAATATATTAAAATAAAATGCAAAATACACATTTTTCTTGTATTTTTCTTTTTCATCATGAAAATTCTTCTAATAAATGTTCTTAAAATGTTTGTTTAAAAAATAAAAGATTATTCGAATAATTGTAAAAAGCATACTGAGCAGATTAATCAATTAGCAAAATTATGATTATTTATAAATAATTAAACTGTTAATTAAAGAGTGTTGAAAATGGACAGATGGTAAGAAAACTGTGAATAACCTGCTTCCCAAAGACTGAAACAAATATGTGCACATTGACAAAAATTTTAGGGATTTTTGCAAACATTTTATAATTGCAGTTTACAAAAGTGAATAGGAACAGATGAGAAATGAAAATGTCTTCACGCACCTGACATGTCAGAGCATTTCTGCGAGTCCACCATCAGTGCATCAAACACCTCAAAGTCGGTTTTCTTCACCTGTATGATGTTGTTGACGGTTCCCAGCTGGCTGGTTATAACAGGCTGTCACGAGAAACACAATGAAACCAATAAATACGGCTGTGGAAATCATAATAAAACAGTATTATTTGATTTGGTTGAAGACTATTTCTCTTGATAATGGGTAGCTGATCTTGTGTGTTCACATCTCATGGGAGGATTGCACATGTGCTGCTGGAGCTCCTGTATCTTCTCGAGATAAGCTCAATTTTAACAGCACCGGAATTATACAAAGCAAAAAGAGTCCACTTTGGCTCGTGGTTACAGAATCTTCGCTTTGTAGAACAGAATAAGCTCCAAATATACGTTGATCTCATTCCAGATAATTGAAGCGGAAAGACTTTTTATGTGCTGGTGTACCTCAGTCGGGTCGTGGGTCCACTGGCCGTCCACGTAAAACTTGTACTGATGCTCCCCTTCTGGTAGATCAACAATTGCCACGAAGGTGTTCTGACTTTGACAGATGATGTGAAAGAGAAGAAGACACTTTGGTTTAAGAGTCAGAAGGTCCTCGTAAATCAAATGTCTTGTTGTGTACCAATCTAGACACCGAAGCCATCAAAGTTATCAAAATGTGCAGGTTAACAATATAATAGCAGACCATGCCTCATGTTGTTTAGAGCAAGTTGTCACCTTCTTATGAGGGGAATCTTGTTGGCCCAGTTGTTGAAGGATCCAGAGAGGTAGACCTCTTTTCCATCACCTGTCCAGCGGAAGACTGTCGGTCGGTCTAATGTGGGCCCTTTGTCTTCTGATTCTAAGTCCTGCTGCCAAGCAAGAAACTCCTCTTTCTGCAAAGGAGCCTGAAATAGAACCATGTTAAGAAATCTGTGGGATTTGTAGCGGTGTGGGATTTATCAAATCCTCCGAGATACCAGCCTGCCTCATACCTTCATGTCCTCGCCATGAAAAATGTCTGCATCCTCGGGGCTATCCATCAGAATTTTTGGCCCTTCTTTGTTACCCCTGCTGTCCCTCCGCAGGGCCTTTTCCCCGTGGCCCATGGCGGCCCTCTCACTGCTTGTATTCCCCATGGCTTTGTCTTACTGGAAGTGGGGAAAGTTGCAAGGTGGCTAAGAGAGAGCGAGAGAGAGAGGGAGAGATAGAGAGAGATGTGAGTGAGTCTCAATGTAGCATAAATATTAATACTTCAGAAGAATTGAATAAAGAATTTTTTTTTAACTATGCAGACATTGAGAATCTTGTGGAACAACTTCAAAGATTTCTCCACCCACTGTTCACCGTGCAGTACCATGTATACAAACTGGAACTATGTGTTCAGTACACAGAGCGTCTTTGTTTACTTACTGTATGATCGCACAGAGTCATACAATGGAAAACTCAACAGCAGCGGTGAGAATTTTCCGACACCCCATCCATGTACAAGGAGGCTTAAAATAGCATGTTATGTCTGATCAGATCAGACCAGACCCTAACAGATCACGCCTGTCTGCACGATACCTTATCTCAGTGAGTTTGCTCAGCTACATACCTCCCAGTTTCCAAATTCTCGCTGTTTCAGCACACTTCGCATATACACCAACAGCTTTGGGGAGGATATGGACTTTAATCAAATATATCACACCATGTGATAGACCTAATATATGAGAAGAACAAGTGTTTCAAAAATGTCAAAGAAAATCTTCACAAGTTTCTTCGATTTGTACCGACTTGTGAATGTGACTTTTATGTATGATTTCAGTTATTTTACAACTCTCCCTCTACTGCCAATAAAGCAACAGTAAGTCCAAACGTTAGTCATCTCAATAACCAGTGTCGCTGTGACTTCCACAGAGCAATAGCAGACACACAGTAATGTATCATTCATTATGAGTTTCACTCGGTTATACAAAGATATAAATCTGAAACACTGCCAAAAGTTCAGAGGTGTCACATAAGACATTAAAGTCATATTTGCCACCATCTCATCAACTTCTTGGTGAAGTAAGTGGTTATGACTCTACATTTTAATACATAAGCTTAATTTAATATGTTTGATTAAAGAGAGTGTCAGGAAAAATGTGCAGGTGTGACAGTATATTATATTGTATGGTCATTCGGTTGTCCTCAGTCGACCCAAGGAATTAAGAAATACATGAAAAGACGTTTTGATGCATGGAACACAACTGTATTAGGCCACTTCATTTAGTAAAACTGAATCTACAAAAATGAATAGCATTGAAAAACAAACCATTTTGTCACAGCATATACACAAAAAGGTGTCAAACTTTTTTGAAATGTTAAATATGATAAATACAGCTTCCACTTTAAAAATAACAGGGAAAACATATTTAAGATTATGTCTTTTTTTTGTTTTTATGACTTGTAAAGTGAATAAAAAAAGTTTGGGATATTTCATTAAATGTCTAATGCAAAGCATATGGAAGTTTCACAGTGTGAGGTGAACTCTGGGGACACTTACCTTTCCCAATGTCATGCCATTCGTTCATATCATGCACCATTAGTTTATATTGAAGTTCATATCTCCACAGTAGTTGGTCATGTGACCCCTTGAGGAGAACTACAGTTAGCTATCCCTGGTTTAGAGGGCGGGTTGATGTTTAACAGCTTGAATGCTTGATGATTTCAAACTGATCAGTGTCTGACCATGAAATGAACTGGAAGGATTATTGCAAGCCGCTGTTTACTGTGATTATTCATACGATTATTGGTGACGTCTATAATTACTGGTGAATGGTTGATGTCGTTATCTTGCCATTATCCATAATACACTGCATGAAAGTGCTCAAGTTCTTTTTGAATAAAATGTATTTTTCATCAGTAGTTGCAATGTCATCACAATATTGGTAAGATAACAACATATGGTGTGTTTATCTTGGTGTTGTTGACATTGTTTACAGTGTGTAGTTCGTTATAACGGGATGCACCCAAAACAAGGCTAACGACATTGCTTTAATCCCCCACATGAAACAGATGCAATATCACCTCTTGCAAGACGAAAGCTTCACTGTGCAACACTGGGTTCACATGTATTTACTCTTTGCATTCGAGCTAACGGTGATGTCGCAGCTAGCCTCAACTGTTACAGATAAAGTGGTTTCCGTGTCAATTGGTGACCTATGTCCTTGAGAGTCCGTTGTTGCTTTTTTAAATGCAAATATTGGAACTCCAACAGAAATACGAAGCTGTCCCGGCAAAGGATTCCTGTCGGATCTTAACATCTCCTGTTATTAGGAGTAATAACGGACAGTAAATGAAGTCGGCCAGTCGAGTTAACAGGGATGCTAGTCAATACGAAACACCGGCAGGATTCCTTTTTTTCGCCAAATAGCTCCTCATTGGTCCACTGCAATGACACTAAACACACGATGGAAGCTGCAATGACTGTGAAAGAACACACACTCGCATAGATTTGTTTTCACCTGATAAAGTGCTCCCGTCGTGGCTGTCGGCGTTAGCCCTTCATTTCATCTGAGCAGCATAAACATGAGAGGATGCTAACGAGTTCTCCGGCCTGCGCATGCGCAGAGAATCAGACCCGAAGGTCTATCTGTGGTTAAAATGCAAATACAAAACCTAATGTAATCCAATTTCATATACGCCTTTTTTGCATCATTAATGCCCAAATATCGTTTCAATCAGTGGATGACATCAATGATAATAATGAATGTCAGCAGCGCTGCAGATAAATGCAATTTTTCATTTCCAACACTAGATGGAAGCCTACGTCAAGTCCAGTCTGAACTACAGTAATGGCTACAAATATAATATTATAAAGGTGCTATAATTTATAGTACCTTTCCAGTGGTTTACTGCAGCTGCAATATTTGACAACCACAAAGATGAAAATGATGCAAAATGACCACAGGAAGACAAAATTATTACACACAGACCACAAAGAGAGAAGATTCATTTTTGATATCATGAAACAGACTATATATATATATATATATATATATATATATATATATATATATATATATATATATATATATATATATATATATATATATATATATATATATATATATATAAACTCCATTGTGACCAAAATAAGAGCTGCTGAGAAACATAAAATGATAACACAATATCATGAAATGACAATATAAAGACAGAACAAAGACAAAAATATCTATTTTTTGTCATAACACAAGGATTATACTCACTACATGACACAGTGTTGCCATGGTTCGCTCTCTCACCTCACAGTGAAAAGGTCCAGGTTTGATTACCAGCTGGGTCTTTCTGTGTAGAGTTTGTATGTTGCCCCCTGTGCATGGGTGGGATTTGTCATGTTTCCTACAGCCCTAAAACATGTATTTGAGGCTAATGGGTTATTCCAAATTACTAATTATGACTGTTTTAACTGCCTGTGATTAAAGGTTTTTCAAGATTTACTCAATCTTCTTTCATGTACCATATTGTCTTACATCTTTTGTTCCGTTTTCCACAGCACTACTCTAAATTTAGACTGCTTAGAGAGAGCAGCTTGTACACCCGGTATCGTGTAAAATATTTAAAAGCTGTTTTATTTTTAAGTATATTTAATACACACAGGTTTGACACAGAGAAAAGCACAATGCCAAGTTAAAATATCACAATTTATGATTAAAGACATCCCGGTTAAGGGTGAAAATGGTCCATTTAATAAGGTTCATATTTCTTCAAGCTTCACGCAGTATTTCTTAACTCGGTCTGTTTCTTTGTCCTTTGGATGAACAGCAATACTGCATTATGTTTGTTCCTCCCAAAATGTTCTCTACTTGTTTAATTAGTACTTGCAACAAACGGGGAACATTCACTTATATTTTTAATCCAATTTGCATACAAAATCAAGGCTCTAATACAGGTGCGGTTGTGTGAAGCTGGATGTTGTCAGAAGTACTCCGGTATAGAAAGTTGTTGTTCCGAAGGATGCAACAAAGAGGAAGAATGCACAAGTTTAACACTGGACCATTTTCTCGGTGAAGTTGTAATAGGTTTAACCTACTGGGAGACCTTTGTCATGCTACTTTTCACTCACAATGCATTTATATTTTATACCAGTAGGTGTCCTCTCTGTTTTCTGGCTGTGGAATTGGAAGTCAATGTCATTCTCTCTTGCCTATAATCAGCGCATGCAAGCATGGAAGCTCTCCCCTCTCAAATGTTTCCTGGTGTTAAAAGGGCTTCTTTTTCTTTTTCACTGTTACACATACACATAATCTCTTATTATTAAAAAAAGTGTCTTGAAATATATGCGTTATAATTTGCAGCAAATTACAAAAATTTTATTGAAAAACAAACTGATTTGAGCCCAATATTGACCTCTGTGGTACACCTCACATTTTGCACTATGAGATGATGTAACTTGTCATTCACATGCAAGAACAAAGGCCTATCATGAGTTGTCCAAAATGATCACTTTGTTTGATATGATCACTCTGCATAAAACATCCACATGGCTGTTAAATGTGTTCACAAACCCTGTCCATATGCACATGCTTATTAAATTCTGAGCACAATTGCAAATGACCGACAAACTTCAAAATAAGCATCCCAGTGAAGGTCACTGCGGATTGTTGAGTTTGTAGGTTGAACTGGGACGTTCAATTTTCTCTTGGTGCAGACTCCTCACAACAAGGTAAAGTCGACAGCATGGATGTGCTGTGGAAATCATATACTGTATGTGCTGTAGGGGGGCTCTGCCAGAGGGATTATTTCTTTTCTTTATCCTCGAACATGTTTATTTATTGTCGAATGCCACTATTTGTCTGAATAAAAGCTGACTCTTGCAGAGGATCACTTTCTCTCCATGAACACTGATGTGTACAACCAAATGAAGAGGATGTGATGTGGCTGGATTTGCAAATATCAGCACTATGTCTACAATTCTTCTGCTATTATCAAAAAGCTATTACCATTATTGCACAGTCTATACAAATGCTTCATGGTATTACATATACAAACCAATACAATTGAAAAGGAATATCTCTTCTATTGCATTTGTGTCTCCGTTGCCACCTCTCTACCTTGGAGCTCTTTATTTGTTTCCCAGTTCACCACCTTCTGGCAGTGTTTTTTGAGACGTCTGCAGCCAAATCTAAGCAAAAAAAATATATTTTCATTTGAATTTTTTCCATGCTTGCCATTACTGTCATTCTCTACCAAATTTATTTTCCACAAATTTCAAGACAGATTTATGAAGTTATCAAGTTTTACAAGATTTAACAACCCCGAGTAGGAGGGGAGAAGCAAATGTTGCCGGCTTTGGCGCATAATGAGGACCTAAATTAAAAAAAATTTAATAAAACTGTCCTGTGGGGATATTTCAACTAATGAAGGGTTTTTTTTCACTGCATGATTCTAAAACTGGAAAATTTACATTTCACACAGCCCCATTATCTCAAATGTCACAGCACACACAGCCCTGAAACCTGGACAGCATCACAGTTAATTGTCGTGGATGTTTGGTCACATAGTTTTGGTTTTACCCCTCCAAGCTTTTAAACGTCATCATAGGAAGCTTACTGCTGGTTTCATCTCTGATTGCTTCTTGTCTGTCTAAATATTTCCATACAAATGCGTAATTGTACATGTGTCCCGTTGTGCAGAGGGTGTAAAAGAGAGACGTGTGCCAATAAAGAAACAAGGCACATTAGATGACTGTCCTGGTTCCAGACGGCTGTAATTGGCTCATGTCAGCTGAGCGGAGACTGAGTGGGCTCCGAGAAACAACAAGTTGGCCTTGCTGGTGGAGGTGGGATTTTTTTTTTTCTGTTCTTTTCTTTTTTGCTTGCTTGCGGAGGTGGATCTAAAAATGGGGCTACAGAGACGGAGTTGGATGGTAAGGCATGTTGTTAGTTTTGATGTGTTGAAAAGCAGTTGGCAAAGCAATGAGGCGGCTCTAAACCCCGATGTTGGATCATTCCAGTACTTTCATATTCCTCTTTTCTTGTCGCTCATTCAGCTAGAATAGAGTATGTGCCTTTCTTACCATCCAGTCCTCTGTCTCCCTTGCTTCATAATGTTGAAAGTTAGCAGCTTTTTTCTTCTTTTTTTTTTTTGCAGTATTTTACAAAACCAACAACAACAAAAATCTAATGTTTACACATTTTGTGGTATACACAGCTGCAGCAAAATACAAAAATTGTTCAGCTTTACTGCTAGTATACCACTAGTACAAATTAACCACATGAATCCCTGTTGGACCTTAAGGTTAACTAACTTGTGCGCATTTGAATTGTACCTCAGTGTTACCCAATCTGATAAATAGGACCGTATCAGTCTGATAACTGGCTATCATACTTTGTTTCACACCACAAAACAATATTTTGTTGTTGTTTGTTATCTCTTCAAGTTTCTTTGTAATAATTACACTTTGTAGCTATATTCTGCAGGCTGTATGTTTGACATCCCACTGTGAAGCATATTGACTGTATCTCCAGTTGGACAAACAAACACGTGCGCAATTGTTTGCTTGCAACTGTACTATTCCTGTAGATATTTATACCATTGACAGGAATGTTGACTTGGTACTGTCTGTTCCGTGGCACCACCGCCACCTCTCACCCCTGCCTCCCTCTTCATCCTCCTCCTCCCCACCCCGTCTCCATCTGTGCGTTCACCCCCTGTGATGCGGCAATGCCCAGCAGCCATGCCAAATATGCTTGAATAAAGACGGCAACAGGAGGAGCAATACAGTCTCCTCCTTCGCAGAGCAAACTTGTTCTGACACTTTGAGGAACTCAGTCAACACATATTGTAATGTCTTGGCTGGCAAACAAATCAACAACGAAAAACTAATTTTTAGAGAGATTTTAAATGAACTGTCCTTTGATATTGTGTTACTCCAAAACCAGAAAAACTCACAGTCTCATTAGACATCCCACTTTGGCTCGCAGATCGGTTGATGAACTCTGATGTGCTGGCATTTTACTGTGGCTCAATCTGGCACTGGCTCCCCAGAGACATGGCCACCACGCCACTCTTGTTTACCATTACTCATCCGCGCCGAGCGAAGCCATCACACGGACATCAGTGAGCCACATCGCAGTGCCTCGGCCAGCAGCGGTCCCCGATGCACTCTCTGTAGGACGTGCCAAATAACCTTTGTAATGAGTTCCTCGGGAGTACACATGGGGGAATGCGACTGAAAAACTCACACTTGTTACTTTGGCCCTCTGACAGGCTCACATCTGTGCATGAAACAGAATGGACACAATTATGATTGTGAAATGGGTTCGTCTTGTTTAATACTTAATAATTAAATGTTGTTAAACCTTGCAATTGAGACAGTTTTTAGTTTTTTTTTTCAAAGTATGGAAGCATCCTCCGTGCGCTGTTTGTCAGCCAACCTCTCTGAGCTCAACAGTACAACGTAAACAAATAGAGGCTCATTTCAGGGTGTGAGAACCACAGACCAGACAAATCTCAACTCCATTTACAATAAAAAGTGATTGAAGTAGTTTGCAATTATTAAAATTCAAAATTAAGAATTTTCAAGCAGCCTTGATCGGGAGCTCACACTCTGGCCTGTGGCCTGTCTGTATCGGCACAATCATGGTCAATCAGAAATACAATATACAACTGTGATAGAATAATCAGGAACCCAGTTATTTGTGAAGGACTGTTTGTGGAGATGGTTTTTGCTGAGGACAAGTGTTATTGTAGCAGTCTGTCGCTCTGGGCAAGAGGCCAAAAAGAAGACGTTTCAAACTCTTGAAGTAAAAGTCACACCACAGAAAAATGGCCACTTGAAGCAAAGTCTTCTTGTGCGATGATGAAGTTGATGAATTGGGCTATTTAACCACACGTCTCAACTGCACGAGTGGATGAACACAAGCAATGTATCATCTGATCAATCAAACTGTTGAAAGTGGTGGTGACAGTATTACATTGTGAGAATATTTTTCTTGCAAGAAGGACTTGGAAACTGGTCAAGGGAGAGTCCAACCGGTAGACAAATGAAATCAGAGCAGAGAAGTCATGAGTAGAGGTTTTTCCAGGAAGTTTAGTATCTCAAGATGAATTAGGGTGGGTATTTCTGCAAGACGGTATTGTGAGGAGAACATAATCACTTTTTTTTTTCAAATGCTAGGTTTTCAAATGATTGACAGACTCTTCAACTGAACTTCAACTTAACTGAATACTCTCAAGACAGAATTGATAATGGCGTGGCATCCAACCTCAGTGAGCCTGGACCATTCTGCCAAGAGGATATGGAGAAACTATCAGAAAGACAGAAAGAAAGGCCTGCTATGTTTGTTCGATTCTTTTGTTGGATAATGTTTTTTTCAGTGATTAAGACCATGATTTGTTATACATTTACAAAACAATCAATTGTGCTTTTTTCCATATACGTATTCCATGGAGAGCAATGGACAGAATCTCTTTCAGAATGAGTCACAGTGAAAAGATGAGGCAAAGGAAATTGATATTTTTAATTCTATGAATACTCTTAGCTGGTGTTTTGTACGTAAATGTGTTCCCCGGGAAGAGTATCCGATAAATGTTTGAAACTTCAAACAATCCTTCCCATTAGTGTAATCATCTGTGAGACTATTTGAGTGGGATAACCTTCAACTAATCTAAAGCTTCAAGTTTCACATTTTCACTCAACATTTAATGGAGCAATTATCCAGGTCAAGAACATTATCATTGAATCTGTTATGAAACAATTATATAACATCCTCATCTAAATGATTTCTCTCCTCCATATTGCTGTTTGCGTCTTCGATACTCCAACGGAACAGGCTGACCTTCTATTTCACATTTGGGCCAAAGCAACTGCTGGACTCAGTTGTGTATTTTCTTTTAATGACAAATATGAGAAGGAACAATAGCTTCAGGGCAGCAGTGTCTGACTATCAGTATATTTTCATTGGTTTTGCTGTTTACAGATTTTCAAGCCTTCAAAGCAAAACAGATTCAATTTGCTGCCCAGAAAAGCTTGTTAGTGATAAAGATAATCCTTTAGTTTTATGAGCAAGGGTCCTTCTAATTATAATTATAGGCAGGCAAAAGGTCTAGTGGCCATGATGCTTCTCCAGCTGACACTCAGCCGCAATCTCCTTCACAACGAACACTCCTGATTGTCCCTTGGCCACGACCTTCTTGACACCCACACTACATATTTGAGATTTTAAAAGTGATATCGGTCAAGCACTTTGCAATCTATGAAACATATGATCTGTGCACCCCTTGAAGATGCTACGGTTGTATTTCAATGTGTATTCTACTCCAGCCTCTCGAAATAGAGTGTGCGAGCCAATCAAATGGAGCTGATGAGTGAATATTAAAGTAGTGTAACTCCAGTGCTTCTGTATTACGACTGTAAATCAACAGTTATGCGTATTGAGCTTTCCATTCAGGCATGGCACGGCAATAGCTCTTCAATTTCACACAGAACTAAACAAAAGCTTTATTTTGGACTGGAGGCCGATAGTACTGTATGAAGCAGGATTTTGGCTTTGCAAGGTAATTTGAGGGATATTTGTAAAATTTTGATATTATGGAGGGCGGTTAACTATTTATCAAGGTAGGATTCTGAGGAGACGGAAAGTGTAAAATATAGAAAAAACATTTACTGAACAATCAGCCTCTTTTCACTGAAAGAATGGGACAGTACATTTTCCAAGAGAACTATTATATTTTTCGGTGCTTTCTTTTTTTTTAATAAAAGATAGTGTTGAAATGTAAACTGAAACAAAGAATGTCATTCAATATATTTGTGTGAAGGACACCTCTTACCTGCCCACACAAAATAGTTTTCTGAAGATAGTATTTTGCAATGCCTGTAGCACAATAACCTTAGAAAAATAGAAATATGGCATTTCAGACAGACACAGATGTGTTCAGCATAAACTAAAAACTCACCCGTTTCGTCAGAATTTTGTTTTTCTTGGCGCTCGTTGTGATTTTATTGCTTGTTGTTTAATTTTCATCTATGTGGGGAAAACCATTTTACACTATTTTACGATTGTTAACGTTTGTATGCTTTGCTATGGCCTCTTTTAGCTTTCTCGTGTGTTTTATTTATCTACTTGTTAATTTACTGCAGCCTTGATTCTCAAACTGTGGCACCCGCGCCACCAGTGGTACACGCACTCCCTCTTGTGGTATGTGGGAGACTGTCATAAATATATGTATTTAAAAATATATAAACTTATCATAATGCTATAAAGCTTAAAAAAAGGCTTAATGTTTAGGTAATGAGTCCATTGCTAAAGGGTAAACCTCTGCAATTGTACTTTCAAGTCAGCCATAATGGTAATGCTTGAAGAGTTGGAGAGTTTCTCAGGTGATACACGCCGTGGAACGTTTGAGCACTATTGTACTACAGTATTGCCCTTTATATGATATTGCTTGATAATATCATTGCCGACCCTATTTTGACTTCTTTCCTCGCTGTGTATGTATATATATTGTGTGCATATGTTTGTGTTTTTTTGCTTCATCATTTCATCAAACGCTCAGATTTTAGGGGGTGACTTGCGTGACAGTTGACAGGGACCCCTGTTAGGTTTTGGCAGACAACCCAAATGGAGTTTGATTTATACTTATCTTCAAATGTATTTAAGTTAAAAAAAGCAAACAAACTACTTTTTTCATGACCACCTTGTAAAACAGCTGACTGTAAAATCATCACTGGTACTATTATGTAGATCCCATTTTAAATGTAATGTCTTATTGAAGAGGAGCTCAGTCATTAATGGACTTTGACCACAAACAGCCGCAATGTAAATATACCTTTATTTACAATGTAAAGGCGGTTTCATCCATATCAATGTTTTTTTTTTTTCAGTTTGTTCTTCCTTTTTCTTTCACTCATGCTTTCAAGGTACACATCACACAAACCCATAATAGCCAAGACAGAATCTAGATGCCATGCTTTCATTTGAGCACTGAGACATATCCCCCAGACCAAGTTTCATATCATGATCATACTTTATTCACTCAGATCACCTGGCATAGAGCTTTCATTACATGGCATAAACATTATACATAAAGCCCTACTTGTTACAGTTTGTTTCCTGTGATTCTAGTGGCCATTTTTATGTGCATTTAAGTTCTTGTAGTTTCTGTTATACTAAAGATTTCCCATCAAGTTCACCACAGCAACATATTTTCAACAGTGCTTCAGCATATTACCAAATGACAAATATTTGCTCCAGACCTCACGTTGTCTTTTCAGTACATCATTACAGTGATTAAATCACACAACAGTCCTACTACGTTTCATTCCCACAGTGCAAATAATGACATTAGATCGGGAGGAGCGGATGTTTTCACCTTGTCGAAGTGCAGTTCTGAGAGCACAACAGGAAACTAATGTACTATATGGCAGTATATACACATCACTTACAGGGTTAGCGTTCATTAACGTTCACTTCACATCCTCTTTCACAGTTAGTATTTCAGCAGAACATAGATTGGATGAAAATGGGGGAAAGAACAGAGGATACATCATCGGATACAGGAATAAATACAGACTTTCAATGCATAATAATTTATACTGGTATGTGTAGCAGTTCTCTTATAATATAATAAGGTATGCAGACAGCTTTCATTCCCATTTGGTATATATTCTGATATTGTGTATGGTTAGTCTTTTCCCGTAATGAAACAGTACCGGTAAAGAATTTGCATGTGCCTCTGTGCAGCGTGATTAACAATAGAAGGTGAATAACACAAACCCGTTACAGTAAGCATGGGGTTAATATTAGGACAAAATGGGACCCAAAAAGAAAGAATATTTGAATCGGTCACACTTGGAAAGGTGCGTTATGTAGCGTCGAGTGTTTTGTCATGGTGAGCCTCCCCAGGTGTTTGTCTGACTTTGCACATGACACACAAAACTTTAAGCAACTTCACGTCGGACTAGTGGGTGTCGTTCTCTCTCATCCCTATCGCTTGCGTTTGTCGGAAGCTGTCAGGTTTTGCAGAGTTGGGGACCCGTGACAGTTGTTGTCAATATCGTTGTCGGTGAGTCAGTCAGTGTGTATATGCGTGCGTGTGAGTGTGTGCGTTTTCAGTGTTGTGGTGACGCAGAAGAGCGATGCTGCCGGTGGCTTGATCCGCTTCCTCTCAGTGTTTCATCCAGGTTCGTTCAGTTGCCGTCCTCACGTCAATGTGTCAGCTTGTCTGTTTTCTCCCGCTCATGTGTAAGACTACAGGGTGCTCCCTCGATCTCTCTCCATTTTCTCTGCCGGGTACAAGAAGAGGATCCTGGACTATAGAGGCAGCCGGATGTGCATGGCAGAGCTATTTGGCCGTGCAGCCAAAATGTAGATGGCACTCTCCTTTAAAAAATCTCCCCAAGTCACTGGCCTGTTGAACACAGAAATCATTTGTATTTTAGAGTGAAATCACAAAGTCCTTAAACATGGTTATTGATGCAATCGTTTATATAGAGTTAAACTGTTGGAGGATTCTTTGTCTGTCCAACCTGCAAGTTTTCCATTATTTCTTCACACATGAGTCACATAAACAGCAACAGCTTTGTATTATCCAGAAATAATTAGATCAAACTTGTGCAGATAAAGAACAAAAACATATTCGGTGTCTCTACTTTATAAGTCACTCACTCACTTTTACTGACAAGGAAAGTGATTCTGTCATGTCCGCTTGTTATATCTGTTCCGGTTCCTCTCTGCAGGCATATACTTGTATCATTGTAGCTGGTATTTGTTTGTACACCAGCATGTTTTTGCCGTTATATTTTGTGATCCTCATGCCTCATGGCATCATGAACATGCTAATTTGAAAGTAATGTAGCAATATGTCTTTGAAGATGTTCAGTCATTGTGGTGAAGGGATATTTAATTGCAGCACATATTAAAATGAACTTGCTTGAGGCTCTGAAGACGTTTTCCCTCATATTGAAGACGCTTTATTAGATGTGATGTTCATCAGAATAAATTAATTCAACAAGACCCAGAGAACAGAGGGATCCCAAGGGTTTAGTACACCACAAGATTATGATGGCAATATTCACACATTTAATATTTAAAACTAATAAAGCAGCACCAGAGTTTTAAGGTCGAATCAAACCCAGGAATTATGGTTTAAATTCGTATGCCATTAATTATTCTCATGCATAAGCGTTATCTTACCTTCCTGATAATGCAATGCAGTAATGTCCTCACCGTAAGCACATGTTCTCTGCTCCCGTGTGTCTCATAATGATTTGGAAATTCAGTTATACAACCTGTCAATTCTTTCAAAGCATGCTTTGTTCATTATTATTCCACTTAATAGGACTCTTGTGTACTTCTCTTTGTAGTCATGGCCCCGGTGGCCTTTGCCTGAATTCCTTGTGTATTGGCTCCAATTACAGAAAAATGTGTAGGACAGAAAATTAATGATGCACCAAAGAGGTTTCTCCTTCATTATATGATGAAGGCTAAGTTGTGCGCACAACATAATGTTGTGCAGGCAGCCAAGCAGGTTATCCCTGTCTGCAACGAGGGCATCTGGGTTTCATTGATTACTCAATGTCCCATTGTTGCTGCTTGAGATGGATTTGCATTTGTTTTATGGTCCTGTGCTGATTTGCTTTTAGGAATAGTCCTAAAGGCTGGAATGAACAATTTCTGGTTGAGCATTTTAAAATAAGCCCTGAATCAGTGTGTGTGGTCACAACAATGAGTTAGCGAGTTAATCGACCGGGCCAAGCCTGTAATGCCGCTTTGTCATTGCAATGTACAGTCTGTTCCCAGAATAACAAAAGAAAAAGAACACATTTTAAAATGGACACAGTGAAAAACTACTAGACCAATGGTTACCAAAGCTGCTACACAACTTTTAAAGACCACGAATACCCGATACAGAAAAGGTGAAGGTACCGGAATGTAATATATTTTACCTTTATGCTCAACCCTTGTTACAGGAGAGTTTCAACAAACACACACAGATACATTGAAGATATAAAACCACCAACCTGCTCTCATCAGTCTTGCTCCTTTCACTGCCTGAGCTGGCTGGACTGTTCTCGCATATGGGTCCAACGTGACTTATACTGTATCAAAGAAAAGTAGAAATATGAAGAAGCAATTACAACACTCACAAAGGTCAAGCTATAGTAATTTCTTAAAGAAAATGGAAAAAAACAACAACAAAAAGTCAAGTGTAAATAGGGATAATGCAACTGAAATGATTAAATATGTCATATATGAATTTACAGGGATTACATACATGTCATTTTACATATATCTTATTTATTTGGTTGGTCAATCACGTGTTGTCATATCCTGTAAAAATCTATAACCCAAACATATCAATTTTGCAATGTTTTGCACTGAAAGATTAATCATTTCAAGACCGCTCCTGAAGCAGTTTTTCTTTCACCTTTGGGTGACACCTATTAAAATCTATTGACTTTACTGTGTGAAAATAAGCAGTTTGAACTGTAGAGGTTGTGACAAAGTATCTGATGTCCATGTTTGGAAAATGAGCCTGCTCAATTTGAGGTAATCAAAAACTAATGAGCAGAGTTTAACGTCCGGATTTTCCATAACTGCCATTTCTGAAAAAAACTCAACTGAACATTACCAAGTAAATATATTTCCCCCCCCACACTGTATATAAATATGCTGCTTGAGGATATTATCATTTCACCTGCACTCCAAGTGACTTTCATACACACATTTATGAGTCATGGATGTTTGATATTTTCAGAGTCAGGAGCTGGACTGATAAACCCCTCTGACTGATGCCTCTTTGAACGACTCCCTTTCACGTCCAGACTGTGCCTGCAATCAAAGGCATTGCAGCCCTCGAACTCATCTGATGTTTATTTGCCTTTAATTGAAGCGGCATTTTGAGGAGCTGACGCCTGCCGCTCACACTCTCAAGTCCCATCCATCCGCAGTGTCCTCTGATAAGTGGGGCTTTTAAAGAGAAGCCCCCCTGAAGAGAACAAAGGGATTTCTTTTGATCCTTGTAATGAGAGGCCAGCCTGAGTTTTGCCGCAATATAGCAAAGACCTGATCATGTGAAGAGCTGATGTTCTGCTCATTAAAGTTCATTCAGGGTTGTATGATTACTAAATGTTCAGAGAGATTGTCACTTCGGCGATAACAAGTCTCTCTCTCTCTCTCTCTCTTCTCCCCTTCATTCCTCCTTTTAAAGCAAAGGGTAAATTACAAATTAAATCCAAGTCAAGGAGGTTGTCTGAGAATACGTGAGGAAGGCAGAGTGCCTGAGGGCGTTGAAGTGAGGAAAAGGAGACAAGCCATGCAGCGCTGAGTCACACTCACCCACAATTGATAGGAGAGCAGAATGCCATGAGTCTGCGGGGGGTGCCGCATGTCGAATAGGTGAGAGGGATGAGATGGTACAGCACAGGTGATGTGACAGCACAAGTGGTTAGGCAATGAACATGCACATGCACACGTGGAGAAACAGCTGGTACGCACATGTTATGCTGTAAAAGAAAATGTGAGGTTGCCACACTGGAGTATTTTAGACGATCCCTATTGTCAGCCCGACTGAATAGCTGTTCATGTACAGTCTGCAACACACAGCCCTAGGGCCACTTTTGGTCTTAAGCTCCTCTGTAATAGCTAACTGGAGCTTTCACCAATTTTTATTTTATTTGCACTACACAATGATTTTGAAAAGTCATTTTAACTCATGGCTTAAATGATTTTTTTTTTTTAATACATCAAATTAAATGGTTAAAACAACTCAAATTGGTAATGCTGCTTAAAATAAGTAAAGCCACAAAACCACCAAAACAACAAAAAAACACACCAAAACAACCAAAACTGCTACAACTGCTAAAACTGCTAAAACTGCTGAAACTGCGATATTTGCCATTTTAAAAAAAAAAGCTAAAATGTGTAAAATAGATTAAATCAATTGAAAATGTGAACAGGAAAAAAAAAAGCCATGTGGAAAAAATGGCTACAAACTCACTAAATGTATCGAAAGCTATAGAACCTTAAAAGCTGTGTGATCCTCGTTTAAAAGATGAAATGTGTTTGCAACACCTAATCAAAGTGCAAAGTGGCAAACACTGCAGTTTGTAGATCCCAACTTCCAGACATCTCAATTAACATACAGTGGACATCTAGTGGTTAATGTGATAATTATATTTACAAGTTATGTCGGAAGACAGGAGGTGGAATCTAAAAAGAAATATAAAAATGGACAAAATCAAAGTCACCAGGAAAGTTATGTTTGAGGGAAACATCAAGACCAGTATTTTCACCTAATAATATTTAAAATTCCATAAGCAAGCAACAGAAAACTCATAGTTATGTAAAAAGGAGCAGCATAAATAATGGAACAATGACATTACCATCTGTGATGCATGTTTTGCCTCAAACTATTCTGGTGGATAAACAAGTCACGTGGTGCTTAAAGCAAACTCGAAGCATAATATGTTACCTTCTCTGTCTCCACTGTAAGTTTCTATAGACCTGGTGGTGGGTGACAGTCATTTTTTTCACGGGTGAGGGGTAATAATGCTGAGAATGGCCATTAAGTGTGCGTTAGGTGAAGATTTGAGCCCATCTGATGACTGATAATGAATGCTGTATACGCCCTTTATATTATGTGGACTCATTGTAAATTGTATCTAATTGCATGTTTTGTTTTGGTTTTTTTTTTTTGTTAGCCCACTAATGGAACAGCGAAATGTTTTATAATACATCACTGCCTTTTTCTGGACCCAATAACAAAGTTTCACTCACAGTAGAGTGCTTCTAAATGGTGTGTGCTACTTTTCGGCATGCTGAATATCACACAAACAAACAAATGTAAAAGTCAATAAGAGCTCACTCTCCTTTCATTATCTCAAGGGAGAGCTATCTGTGGTAATAAAACTGTTTAGGACAGATGAGACTTTCTTCCCATTCATTTTGAAAATCCCATTTATTTTGTTCATTATTAGTTCCATTTAGAATGTTATACCACAAATGGAGTTAACAATTGTATACAGAATAAAAACATATTCTCAGTTTGATTCAGTCCGACGGGCGTCTATGAAGTACTACTTTGGAGCGATGTTGCGCTGGGTTGCGTTAGACTGTGAATCGTATCAAACATTTTGTCTTCCCCTTGATCCACTTTCCCCCAAACGCATCACAAAGGCGGTATTTGTTGTCAATGTGTTGTATTCGCTCACTATGTCCTCGTCTGTGCCTATATCCATTTAAGATTGGGAGTGCTAACGAACAAACACACAACACTAAACTGGCACAGTCAATTTTTTTCATTCGATTGCCACACACTTCCACACCTAAACCCGTTCGTTCTTCAAATGTTTATGATGAAATGTGGAGAGTTTGATACTATTTCAGTTACATTTTGAGTGCCTGCCAATGCTTTCGCTGTGTTGCACTGATGCGAGCCAGTGTTGCACACCGCACCGGCTATTCTGTGCGAGTCAGATTCGCTGCTTTTGATTCTTGAGTTTTCTGCTCCAGCACAAAGCTTCAGGGGACCGGGCAGAAAAACAATACTGTTATGCCCCGGTCTGGTTAAAGTGCACTCTGGCACAAACAAAGTCCAACTCTCCGTGGACGTGGTAATCATGTTGCCAAGAGCCTGCAAACCGTGGCAAATTTGTTGACCCTGCACAACCATAGGGAACTCCCAGTAAGAGCAGATCTCTGAGAAGTCCCCGCTGTGGCTTTTCTGATTTGCTACTGTAGCTGCAGAAAATGTGAAATACGAAACACACACCTGTGCAAGAACTGAGGAGAAAATCTGTCTTTTTTTTTTTTTTTTTTTTTTAACAGAGTGCTGTTTAAAATATTCATACATGCAGGAAGTAATAATGATAATCACTTTTTTAAAAGGAATATCTTCCTTTTTTATCATATTGGAAGGGAGACATGATGAAATGCAAATTATGCAATCAGCAAATGGTGGAGCGAGACGAGCCTGTCTGTAACTTTGATATAAAAAATTCTGTTCTAAAGCTAACACCTAAACCTTTCTCTTTTGCTTTTTTTTTTTTGGTTTGTTAACAACAGCCAGTGTGATCCTGCAGGATTTAGAGTCTTCTTGCCACATGTATGCAACTATATTTATCTAGATGTACGTCAGAGATTGTGTAATCACAAAAGTGGCTGCATAATGAAGCTTGATAGATGAGACTCTCTTCTTCATCAGGGCACTTTTGTGAAGTAAATTTCGATTGGACTGTGGAGCTTCTGATTGATTATCGTACTGACTATCGTGCAGATGGGTTAACGTAGCATCTTTAAGCAGTACAGCGGTATATAAAGATGTTAATTCGGAGGTAAAGAGTGAAACTTGAATCTGCTGAAGTAACAAGCACATTCCCAACCCCATTTAGGCCACATTTACATGACAACGTTTTTTAAGTGAAAATGGAGAATGTTTGTTTTTGTTTTGGGTGTATGACAATGACATGACAATGGTGCTCCTCGTCACTGAAAACTTTTTAAAACAGCTCCCAAGGTCGAACTTTTTGAAAACGCTCCAACTTCGTCTCCATGTAAAGGAGGGAAAATGCAACCTTTTTTGAAATGCTGCTTCTGTGCATGTGCACTATGGCCGTAGTAAATAGCTCTTCTGCACAGAAACACAAAGCTGAACAGAATGAATGGGTAAACGAGTCCAAAACCCTCAAGTAATGAGGTAAAAACACAAACTTGTTAGCATTTATTAATCATCAAAGAACAACCAAAAATCACATAAACAGTCTTCAGGAACAATATTTACATAATTTTTTTATGGTTAATAATTCAAACATTTTGGTTTGTCCAATTTCCCCTCCTGTAGCATGGAGAGATTGATGGTTTATGGCCTGAACAATAACTGGCCTTCAGGAGGTGGTCAATATGTTTTGGTTTCTCTTGCAAGATGTTGCTCAGCCTTCCACCTTTACATACAGTCAATATAGCAATAAACGTTGTTGAAACCTTTGAGCTGCAATGCATCATGTTTTTACCACCCGTGTCCTATTGCATTCACCACAGTTTTAACAACAACCATATGTTTGATTATATTTATATTAACATATAATGCATATATTCAGCCACACTAATAAAAACTGTAGCTGCACATTTGAACCAAATGTTTCTTACTAAAAATAAAAATGAACCTTTCAAACTGTTCCGAAACAGTAACACAGTTTGAAATATAACAATGTATTTAAATAGAGACAATTATGTGTTTCTTTAGTTATACTGATTTTTTTTTAAAAGAGCTGTGTGTCATCTTCAAATGAACTAAAATGGACTCTGCCACTTTGATTTATGTCGTCTAAGGGAAGCACATGTAATGAGATAAGGACACAGCTTGTTATCTTGCTTCCTTCTGGCTGTCTTTTTTTCCCTTAAGCATCCCCCTTTTTTTTCACTCTGTGACTTGCATTTTGCATACAGATGAGATCCCGACTCCACAAACTCCTGCCTGTGGGACACATAGAAGTGGTGAAGAGCTGTACTCACCTCACGTTGCAGGACTGTGAGTCTTTGTTGAGCTTGTGAAACCAGGACTGTTGGGCTTGGCGGCATTCTGCTTTTGCGATCACGCCGTCTTTGTCCAGGCCCAGACCCTGGAACACTGTCCTCGATTTGTCTCTCTCCTTGGCAGTCAAGAGACGCACCATCGAGTTCTACAGAAAAGTAAACCCAAACAAAGCATGAGAGGAGGTGGCCTGGGATGACTGGCTCCCGTTCAATCACCCTTATTAATTTCACCCCCCCAATTTCACTCCCGCCCCATTTTATGATTTCCATTGCTGCAATTTAGCAGCCTGGCAAAGTATATTTCAAAGTTAGTCTCTTTTTAGCCACAGTTGTTCTCAATCACATAAGTGCTGCCTGACATAATCTGCAAGCACTGCTTTTGCCTCATGCAACCTCGGATTCACATACAGCATACAGAAAGCAAAAACAATCTTCTGAGCTATAAACAAAACACATTATGTCCTCTGGTAAATATATATATAACTTTGGACTCATGATACCAAATTATAGGAAAATACCATCAACATATGACCAAGAAGATTCTCAAATATAAATGTCAAGCTTTTATTCTGCTGGTATCATGAAGGCAGATTCAACCAGGTCCAGAATCTTCAGACACACTGAGGCTGGTTTAACTAGAATTTTAAATCATGACTCAGAAGTTACAAAAATACTGACTTGCGTAACAACTGTATCATTAACACACATCCAACCAGACCCATCTGGATGGCTGAGAAGCTCTGGAGGAAAGTGTTGATATTCATTTGCTGGATTGATTTAGCATGACTCAGGAATCACAACAAGCGAAATCCTGCAAAAAATAAGGGCTTGCATATCACACGTATTACAAAAGTCCAACTGGGTTCATGCACCTTTGTGATACCATTAGATATCACTTTAATTTGGACTTTTTGGTGAGTTTGCCATGAAAATTATGCATATTGGATTTGATCAAAGTTGTTTTCATATATATGTATTATCTTTCCAACCTAATACGATACCTCTGTGCGAAACTTCCTCAATACCGCCAGAGACTCAAAGTAGAGAAAATCCGACCACTCGATGTGGCCCTTCTTCTCGGGATCTAACGCGGCGAACTGGGCGAGGACTTCCTCCTCCTGCTCATCAGTCAGGTCCTTATCAAACTGCTGCTTGGATACGAAGTGGCGGTACTGCAGCAGCTCATCTGACACCAGGCAAGACTCTGCAGAGGCACAGGAACAATCCATCACATCAGGCCCAATTAGTCACATAGCAGTCTTCCAGATATAATTAACTTAAGGTGACGCATTTTGAGCAAAGGCAGGAGCACCTCCCACTGTTTGCCGACCAGCGAAGCAGCACGACAATAACCACAGACTGGGTCGAGGGCCAATAATGTAATAACTCTGGGGAGCAACACAGTGTGGGAAGTAGATTTCTCAGTGAGGTCAATACATTTGTCACCCTAATAATAACAGACACTCAAAGCATTCCTCTTAGGTTTTACTTTTCTTTTTTTTTTGTGCACCTTTAATGTCATTGCTATTTATGGAACATTCAACCAGCAGAAAGCAGAAGAAGTACACTGGGATGTATCGGTGAATCATGATGGATTGTAAGTGACTTACTGGTTTTTCAGATGGTGATTCGGGTTATTAAAAATGAGAAATTAGAACAAATGTCATGTTTAAATGTAGCGGATGTAATAAGCATTTGTTTTAGACACGGTGCCGGGATGGAGGCATTGTTACAATATTACCCGTTTGGAAATATTGCATGTTAACTATTGCTTCTTGTTTGAATTACAGACTCAGCTCTGTTTTTTTTTTTTACGTTTTCTCCTTCGCCAAAATTGTGCATCTGGTCCATTCACTGCTTTAACCTCAAATAAGGTTCCAACTGTACGGAGCTGGTGCTAAAAGCTGATTGCTCATAGAAATTTGAGTTATTACTTTGTTCCTACACAAACTCACCAAGCTGTTAAGTGCTTTTATCCAACTCCTGCAGAAGCTCTGTGGAACAGGTTCCCGCTACGCCATTAACAAATTGATTGGTAGTCGGGATTAAGCTGGGGGTGCAATATGACGCTTAGCAAATTCACTCAAACACTACAGATTTGGCTTGGCCCAAATAAAAATCTCATACATTTTTCAAGTCCCTGAGCTAACAAAAACAAAAAAAAAACAAACCCAAACAACAAACATATTTCTATTCCTGCTATTGTGGGGGGAAAAAGCTCATTTGGTTGGATGAGCAACAAACAGGTCATTGTTCTACTTGCCTATATTTTGTGGGCACCCATGGCCAGCACACAGTAAAATTTGTTGGATTAATACAACTGAAGCAGGGCCTGCAAGTCATCAGCTACAATCTGACAAATAGAGTTTTGGTTCTATGCATACAATTCATAAAAGCCAGTAAAGGCCATGGAGACATTTTTCAGACTATGATATTACAGCTTGGGGCAGCTGATAACTAATCTTGATTAGTCATGTTTTTGATATTTCTATTCCTGCTATTGTGGGGGGAAAAAGCTCATTTGGTTGGATGAGCAACAAACAGGTCATTGTTCTACTTGCCTATATTTTGTGGGCACCCATGGCCAGCACACAGTAAAATTTGTTGGATTAATACAACTGAAGCAGGCCCTGCAAGTCATCAGCTACAATCTGACAAATAGAGTTTTGGTTCTATGCATACAATTCATAAAAGCCAGTAAAGGCCATGGAGACATTTTTCAGACTATGATATTACAGCTTGGGGCAGCTGATAACTAATCTTGATTAGTCATGTTTTTGATATTTCTATTCCTGCTATTGTGGGGGGGAAAAGCTCATTTGGTTGGACGTGTGTCAATTGTGTTGGAGTAGATGGGTTACATGCTGCCAGAGCAACAACAAATGGCTTCCATTTACAATTGACCGAAATCCAGAATCATATATTTTTACAAATGAGTCAGACACACGCATCAGCGTTTTCAGACTCCATCAAGAACTTGAAGATATTAGATATTTTTTGTCAGCAAAAAAATATTGAACAAACAGTGAGAAAAAGCACTTGTCAGTGACTCACCGGGAATGATCTTGCACTGCTTGAAGGTCTCCATGAGGCTGTACATTTCCTCCTCTGTCAGGAGTAGATTGAGATTGTCCTGCAGAAAAGGATACACCTCATTTTACATTGATGCTTTCTTTTATACATAAAGTTTATGGTGCTTGTTGACAGGTATGTACAGTATATTGGTATCATTCATCTACAACGAAGCCCATTTCATGTCAGACTATTTTTAATTAAATTAGGTGGGGTTCTGGTAAAGCTGGATACCGTTTGAGAAAATTTCACATAATGAAAAAATAATGATAGACATTATTTATCAGATAAGTGACATCAGTAAACTTTATTGATCTCTTAGGGATCATTAAGGTAAATCAATCCTGGTTTGTTTACATGGTCATTAATCACAATAATTACAAGTTGCCTGGGCTTCACAAAAACTGCTTTGAGAAATCTAATATGAAAATAACCAATCAACCACTTTTAAAAGTACAAATGGACAAAAAAAACCAACAACAACCTGCAAAGCAAAATGATGCAGGGTAGATATCTGGGTGATTCACAGCGACTTCAAGTTCTGACCACTAAAATTCAATCAGCTAAATCTTTGATTTATTAAGTAGAAAGTGGATGGCTTGAAATCATAATGCCTGCAAATATGTCTGTTTCTCATACAATGACTGGAGAAGTCAATTGGGTTGAGTTAAAAACACAAAAGGAGAGAAAGAGAGAGAGAAAGAAGGCATAGCCTTTTAATATCAACAAGC
Organism: Blennius ocellaris; assembly: GCF_963422515.1. Classification (NCBI taxonomy): domain Eukaryota; kingdom Metazoa; phylum Chordata; class Actinopteri; order Blenniiformes; family Blenniidae; genus Blennius; species Blennius ocellaris. Next base: position 15,139,328 of record NC_137664.1, read on the forward strand.
TGGAAGCTCAACATTTCCACCTCTAACCGGTTATGATGATCAAAGTAATCGCTAACACCTCGCCACCACACTGCAGCATTTTCTAATCATGCGTTTGCCCTTCATCTGTGACTGCAGTGCTTATTTGCACTGCTCTGAGCAGGACTCCAGTATTTACATCTAATGACCTCCTTCAAACTGATAGTTTAGCTTGAAAGACTTGACTCAGTAGATACAAGAATCTCATTAAAGATGATCTTTGCTCCTTTGCGTCAATCAGTAATGGATTTTATAAAGTTTAGTTGCAGCATGTGTACTGAATAAACAAAGTCAAGCGACTCTCAGACAGTTTATGTCAGTTTGTCTTGGTCAAAGTGATATATGCCACAATTTAAAAGGCGGCACCATATCAAATAACTGGCTATAGCTCTCACTCATCTCAGACATTTAACAAACTTCATAAAGTGGCCACTGGAGGACATAAACAATCACAAAATAGGGGTCACCTTGGTGTACTATGATAAAAAATTGAGTCCCTCAAGAAAGACAATTGGGAACCACTGCTCTAGCAAATCCCAAAAGTTGAAATCCTGCAGATCCATATTGACAGAAGAGATGGGTGGAGTGGAGGAATGGTGAATGGATCTCACTGATATAGTGCTTTTCCCACCACTTGAAGAGCCCCCAAAGGGCTTTATATTGTTGATCACATTCACATGTGCACCAGTGGAGGCAGCTGGCATGCAAGGGAGCGGCTTTGGAGTTCAGTGTCTTGCTCAAGGACACTTCAGCACGTGGAAAGACAGGTAATTGAACCTGAAACCTTTTCATTGAGCAAAAACCTGCTATACCAATGGAGCCACAGCTGCCCTTTGGGTCAAAGACTGTACTGACACGTAGGAGATTGGGTCTGAAATGTCTAACCAAGCAGCAGCCATTCAACAAAAGAAACGCTATTCAAAATACCTCATGGTTGATCAGGTTTATTTCAATTTTAAAGAGGTGTGATGATGTGTCATACTGTATTTGTTCTTCTGGGTCTCAGTTGAAAACAACATTCTGGTGGTTTAGTATGACTGTGTGTTGTGAAAATGTAATTAATTAAAATGTTCCACCTTTGTGTAACTGTACAAGGCACACACTGAAACGCTTGACAGACGTATTTCCGTCACTAGATTTATTACTATTTTAACGGAGGTGTCTCTTACTAAGATGTGAAATTTAATCTTTCTAAATGGAGTGATCTACTTGAAGACTTCATATTAGTATATCTCTGTCTGTATCAGCATGTCACTCTGAAATTGGATCAAAATCAACAATCTGAAACAAAGGAAGCCCCATTTCCTGATGACAGCATGATTAATTATTTGCTTGTTTACCCGACATCATTTCTGTGCCTCCCTGATATGATATGTTTATTAAGCATTATCCTTTGTGCTGCCTGCGAAACACACACACTGCCCATCTGCTGTGGAAGCCTTCCTGATATTATTGTGTCTGTCCAACAATATATTTCATCCAGATTTAAATTCAGAGTAGCCTTAAAAATTGATTTAAGGGTTTATGCAACACCTACTGACAGCATCTGGGAAATGCGCTCTCCAAGACACAAAAGGCCTCTGGGGAATAAAGAATAGAAATAACAACACATTCTAATCTTATGCTGGCAGCTTGCATAAATAGTTATTTCAGGCGGTCTCGTTTGGAGAAATGACAGTGCTGGTGATGCTTTGAGAACAAGTGGCTTTAAATAACCCACTTTTAGGCTCTGGAGCCAAGCAGCAAGTTTTAGCAACAAACCATTCTTCCTGAGTTTAAAGGTGCAACAAACAATATTTGCATGCTGATGGCAGTGTGATCTGAAAGAGGTCACTCATGTGCAATGACAAGACAATGTCATGAATAGCGACACCGAGCCCTGCAATTTCCCTCAGTTCTACCTCACAATAACTTTTTGCTCATTATAAAGCCATCCCTAGTGAAAGCTGAGATTATAACCTTGTTAACATGTCCATGTGGTATTTTTATACATGCTGAAATATAATGAGCAAAATGAGAAGTGAGCGTCGTGGTTGTGCATTCCCAACTGGGAAATTACACTTGAAAGCTGTTGAATCTTGATTGGTTGAGGGCTTTATGTCTGCGCAACGCTGTTTGTGCATCCACATTAAAAAGGGTGTTCCTTAATTATGCTTAACATCGCATGAGGAATATGATAAAGATTACACAGTATTATAATAATAACGCATACAGTCCTGTAATAGGTGTCACTGGTAAGGTCAAGACTGAATTTAATAGCTGATATTTACAAAAAAGCAACATTTACATGAAGATCTGTTGAAATGTGGGATTTAATATTTTTGACTTCTGCTTCTTTCAATCCCTTTGGTAATTTATATCATTGAGGCTATTATCACTTTCCTACACATTCTTAGGATGTGAACATGCTGCCTTATTTGTTGTTGTGACATGAACACAATCAAATATCATCTTTCCCAAATCCCAACGGCTGGAAGGCACAACATTATTTTGTGAATAGAAACGCAGTCACTGAAGGTTTTGAGTAACATGCAAACGACACTGATGCAACATCATTTTGAACAGCAGAAGGGAATTTAGTCAATGTAGGAGCAAAATGTACATTTATTGATCTATGGTCCACAGTCTATTGGGTGTCATGATGCAACGAGCAGTGGACATACATCTTTGCTGTTCCATAGTTCTGCACAGGAAAAAAGTAGTTCTGCTCCTACAGTCAAATTTACAAGTGGATCTTTTTCCTGAGTTAATTCCACAACAGAATAAATGTCTTTTAGATTCAGATGGTGGAGCAGTTTTTAGTTTTTTTTCTTAAAGTTGATGGTCTTTAGTTTGAATCCTCTTTGTGGGTCTCCATGTTTCAAATTCCCCTTGGGCGAAACAATACTGGACCTCAAGTTTCCTCTGATGCACCTTGACTGTCAAAGACTGCGTTAATGGGTGAATGTGGATGGTACAGTGGGAAAGGATTACAAGTGAGGTCCAATTATGAATAAATTAATAAGCCCTGATGAACATTGTTACCTTCGTCACCACTTTAAACTGTGGCTATATAAGTACTTGTGCATAAACTGAGAGGTAAATGAAGAATCAATAGTGGACTAACATTCGTCAAGCAGTCACATGTTGTAATTAGTTTTTACCGTCCACTCGATGTCAAAAAAATCAATGCCAAAGCTTTACATTTTGACTCTATCTAGGAAGTTCATCTGCTCCAGCAAATTTAGAGGATTAATTTCACCTTCACCTAATTCCAGCTATTAGGTGAAGAACAGGGCACACCAGGAAACAGCTCAGTGGTCCATAACAGCGAAATTTACATGACGGATCTGGCCTAGATTAGACAAAAGAGCCTCAAAAAACCGGAGAAGGTACAAACTCTACATCAAAAAGCCAAAGACCACAAGTACACTTTTGCTTTCTAACTGCGAAGGAACCATTCCAACAGCATGCCAACCAGTGTCAATAGAATCATGTATATTTTAATTAGAAAATAAAAACTGCATCTGATTGTTATAAATACACTGCACCATTCTAACTTGATTATGTAGAAGATGAAGCCGGTGCTCTAGAGAAGGGTCACTTATGAGTGAGTACACTTTCTCTCCATGTGATTGGTTGATTCTGAGCCGCAGTTGTCGCAGTGTACTTTGAAGGCTGACTGTAAATCCACTTTCAAGGGAGCTTGGCCCATCCGCCAGCAGCTGCCTCAAGTGTGTATAAAATTAAATGTCAGATGTGACGAGGAGGTTGAAACATCTGACTGAAAAAACTATCTTTTTCAGCAAATCACAGCGATGAAGATGGGCATTCTCAACTTCGATTAAACATTTCTCGCTTGTATCCTGACAGCACTGTTGCCTTTCATTCTCATTTCCTCCACACACTCTTAAGAAGGCAGCCAGAGAAAGAGACTTTTCAGTGGACCTTTCTCTCAGATTGTGTGAAAACACCCACCCCGCTGCACAACTTTGGCAGAGGACATTGCTTCTCAGGGCTGACAAAATACATTGAAGCCTCCACTTCATTCTAAAGGGTCCTCCAGCAAGAAAGCCTCTTCAGCTGTTTATGCTCGAATTAAAAGCGATTGCATTATGCCTCTCGCAGGGCGCTCATCACCCAAGAGTCATGGTTATTGGCAGTGGCTTTGAATTCCTGATGAGGCTCTACTGTTCTGATCCCAGGGAAGAAAAAAACAAACCTAAAACAGTCACTTATTTGAATTCTTACTGAAATTGGTTGACAATGAAAATATGTACTTTCACGCCTATCAACTTAACGTTTAAGGCTATACACAGCACTGCTGCTTTCAGGTGAGGCCTGGTTGGATTCTGGGACCTTTCTGTATGGAGTTTGCATGTTTTCCATTGAATAGCTTTATTGTCATCATACATAGGGGCATGGCAGAAATATAAATAGCTGCTATTGGATTGATAACAAGCTAGACTAAAAATCAATAAATAATTAAATCAAATGTATAAAATAAGACTATATCAAAAATGACAACTTGTTCAAAAAAGGCAACCCATATGGGTTTATAGTCCAAAAATACAATTGAGGCTAATTAGCCCTGATTTACGCAAAGTTTCCAAATGAAAATGGGAAACTTTCATTGCGCTTTTGGTGTCCGTTTATATGACTATGGACTTAGTAAATAGTTCTTCTACACATGTGCAACTATATCAACAATAACAACAACGACTTTTGCATGGCATCTCCAGCTTTTGTTCATCGGCAGCAGGATGGATGCAAGAAGACATTTCTGTAACTGCAATGTATATACAGTATCGCTTTCAAAAAATGTATCTGACTTCATGTAGCCACAATCATAAAGCCATACATCTCTCTTGATCAGAATGCTCTGATTACACCTGAATGCAAAAACTGTCAATAAAAAAAGCCTTTGGTTGCCTGCCTGTCTGCTGAATGTCAAGTATAAACCATCAGAAGAGCTTCTCAGCAACTATTAAGCATTGCAGTCAAAACATTTTCTAAAGCACTGCACAATATGCAGTCACATGGGATATACATTCTGAAACAGTTCCAAGACTTTCTGAATAAACTGCTCTGGCAGTTTATTCAGACAGTTAGATTGGATGTGTCGATTTAGAAGGGAGGAAGTAAGGAACAGACAATCAAAGAAAGAAAGAAAGACAAAAAATAAAAGAGAATGAAGCAAAAACAGAAAGTTATTTATTTCACCAATAATATAAACGATCTACAAAACCTCAGAGTTACTATCATTACTTTCTGTTTCTGCTGATTTTTCCAATGAATTCTAAAAACAATTTGTAAAGCTTTTTTAATCCTTCTAAAATAAATGTTTAAAACATTTTATTGTGGCGTTTTCAAAGGCTATGCATTTGCTGTTTGCTGAAGTGAAATCTTTTGTACATTTGGCACAAAACAAGTCAATCATTTCGAGGCTGTTTATACTTTTCAAAGGAAGGTGATTCTGGACTTAATCGATGGGAAAACTTTGTAGTACGTGCTCACTGTACGACATCTTGTCGGTTACCTTTCGCACGTTTTCTAAAGTTTTCACATTGCGACCGCTTCCGTATTTATCACAACCTCCATAACTGGTTGTACAAGCTGAAAGCAGTAGCCACCAGTTGATTTCACCAACTAGAATGACAAACAGCTAATGTACTCAACTGTGGCTAATTAATGTGACTATCTCACCAGTGGTGACACCACTAATCCTATTAGTTCCACTTGAGATTTTCACATCATGACAAGCTGAAGTATTTGCTAGATTCCTTTTTTTCGCAGCTCCACCGTTCAGTAAGCTCTCTGTTGGAGGGCATCAATAACATGTCAAAACCTTGTCAGATGTGATTCAAGAATAGTTGAGCAGCAATTTGCACATTATTAAGTGTTTGATTAGCACCATTAACACATTGTCACTTTTGAATGTCCTGATCAACATTATGTCCATGTGAACGTATATTAAGTGCTATTTCAGTTTGTATACAGGAGATACCCTCCCCCCTGCGTACAGTTTACTATCCCGGAAAATAGGCACTATGAAATCACAAAATGATTATTTTCATTCAGCAATGCTTGTTGTGAAGCTGCAGGTGAAATTAGTGACCATGTAGAGCCGGGATGTATCGTGACAAGGTGTTTGTTTTTGTGAAAAGGAAGGTATCACTGTATTAAAGTGGCACGACGACTTTAGAATTTTCTCTACAGGATAGTCTGACACCCTTCATTTAGATAGAGAAAGAAACAAACACATTTTAGTTCAGGGACTATAAACAGCCCTATTTTGAGTGAGCTGTGCTGGTAAAATAATGCCATAATAACCTTAAAATTTAAACTTTAAAGTTATTCTTTGTTGTGGCGTAGATTATAGGTGAAGAAAATGTCTATATTTTTGCAATAAACAAACAATTAGTACAGAGAATGACCACTATCTCAACATAAAGACAATTTTAAAGAGAAGACCTTCGAGTGCAAAATACAGTGAAATGTCCAAAAAAGCAGAAACTCAAACAGACAATGTGGTTTTGAGGTTCATTCACATCTGCTCATATCGAGGTAGTGACCTTTAATGGCAGCATCACTGATACCTCAGCTCGGGTCTCAGTGTTGGGCCTTATGTTTGACACCCCTGCTATAGGTCAAGGTAAATAAAAATGACTAATGGAAAGTTTCATGAAAGCATAAAGAAAAATTAAACCTATCCTTGAATTTTGACATGAAACAATTGCAAATGGTCTTCCCATCAATGTTTCTGTGTCATAACAATATTGTATTTAACAAGTTCAAGTCACCAACATATTACAGCATATTCTTATGCAGCTCATAAAAAGGTGAATATTAGCAGGAGTAGAACTCAAAGGTCAAAATGAATATGTTAATGCTTGAAGAGATTCCATTAAGGCCTTTCGAACGCATTTCCCTCACAACGGGATAATGATTGAAAGAGCACCGTGACTTTGACTTTTACCCACCATAAGCTAATCCGTTCTTCAGTTTCCCTCTCATTGAAATGTGTCTTGTGTATAAAGTATAGCGCTTTGAAACAATGACTGTCAGCAGTGTGGAATAAGAAACACAGAAAGCTGTCATTTTGTGATTGGAAAATATAACCCAGAACTGTAGATTGTTTTTTCTCGCCATAGTAAAGACAAATGCAATTATTCAGGAATAGAACTGATTTGATGTTTGTGGCAAATACTAAACTGAACTGGATTGATTAATGGACTTTGACCTTAATGGTCCTCCATTAAATCAAACAATGCATCTATGGCCAACTGTCTCTCCAAATTCTTCAGTCATCTTCAGATTTGTTGAATAAAATTGTGCAACATAAAAAAAAAAACGGGCTTCAATTAGCTTTTTTTTTTTTTTATCTTAAGTTTGTTGTTTCGCATTTGCATAGCACAATAAAAAAAAAAAAAAAAACTGGTGTCCAGTGCGTGATGTTGAATACAAGCTGTGTGGACTTACACAATAGTAGCAGCTCCATCCAGTAACAGTGTGGGCTGTATCTCTCATCTCCTGCAGGGCCTCAGCACGCAGGTAGCCTAACTCCCGGAGGCAGCCGTCATGAAACACCCGCGTGCAGATCCTGCAGGGGTAAAGGTCGTCAGCTGTCCACACCTCGCACACGTCACACATCTCGTCACTCGGCGGCTGGAAGATAAAACCCCCCCCCAAAAAACAGACATTTATTTTGCAAGTGTTATATGCACAGTCACCTTGATTGGGCACATAAGGGACAAGCGGAAATGTAAAATCACAGTGGTTTTGGCTTGTGCTAAGAACACAGAGAAAACGCTCGGGCATCAGTCCACAAGTGGTGGGAGTGTAGTTTGAAGGTGGGATGATATTATATAACCTAAAACAAGTCTGTGTCGTGTCTACTACTTTTTTTTCTTTCAGGTTTCAAAAGTAGGTAATCAAAATACAGCCTTTGATAAAAGGCTGATATCCGTGCCCCAGTCTGACGTGTTCACCGTCGTCAGTCTGCCCGACTTCTCCTCAGCTCACTTCACAGTCAGGTTGCTCTCGGCTGTTACGCCAAGGAAAATGACTGCAGCATGCTTGGCTGGTTCAACGCACAAATACACTGTCAGTTTTATTTGCTGCTTAATATTTCTATTCCAGTGCCACAGCACTGCATCATGGCTGGAGACACTTCCCAGGTGAACTTTATCTTTTATCAATTTATCTTCTCGCTCGCATCACCTTGTTTAACCTGATGATATCATCCACGTAAGCAAGCTGCTTCTGTCAGTGCTGCACTCAAGTTAGGCTCTTTAACCAAAGGAATGTACGAACGATGGAAAAGATCATACATCAATTTGTCAAAATCGAGTCTAGAATCAAAAGTGACCTTGGCTGACTTTATTTTTCATGATGAAACATTATAGAGGAATGTGTTGTTGAGAAGCACGTGTTTGATGTTTTCATCGCTTTTGGATTATGCACCTTGATGGCAAGCCAAAGCATTTATAGTTGTCCCAAATGTCTTCCTACTGGAGACGGAATCATCTAAATATGGCAATAGCATCCCACAATCCTTCTCACCTGTGGGACACTCACAAAGAAGTGACAGGAATTGAAGTTGACCTGAAAAAAACCTTGTTTTGATATAGAATTGTGTGCAATGGGCATGTACTTTAAGTAAAATATGTGAAGGAGGAATAAATGTGATTAAGACAAATCAGAGTTACAAATAAAGTTCACAAACAAGTAGATATGGCGAAGTGTCCATTGGTTGTCTTTTCCACAGTTTTGTTTCTTCTTCTGCTGCAGTCCACATCATCTTATCTTTTATTTATTTAATTATTTATTTAATTAGTTAGTAAGTTAGTTAGTTAGTCTGCTCGTGAAGGAGTTTTAAGCTCGGTGAAAAGAAGATTGACATGAAATTAGATTGGTTCAAATAGTTTTTGTAAACTATACACAGCATGTACAGTATACTATGTTAAGAACTTTGGTAGTGTTGTCTTCATTTAAAGCTGCAGAGATTTTCAACAAAGGTCATGCTTGATAGTGTGCTGGAGGGTTAAAATATACAGTAACAATGCAATTAGAACTTGTGTTGCGTGTGCTGACTATTAACTTTTGGGTTTGACTGAAAAAACTTCCTATAAAACATGTTAGCCATTACTGATAGCATGCTTCAAAAAAAATGAAAAGAGTCGCAGTTTTTGTTTGGGTATCATGAATTTGTCAGGGCACATATTTGTTTTCTTGTGTTATGTTGATATTTTGACTCTCTTCTTCCTCTCTTTGTGTCTGATTGCTGTTTTCCGCTCAGATGTGTTTCACCTGTGCCAGTGTGTGATTTTCAGGGAAGCTGCGGTACAAGTACACAACTTGAGGATTCACTGTGTGTTTTGTCATCTTGGGCCTCTTTTGTGTGTTTAGTTTCAAATGCCATTGAAATAATTTACTGGAGGCAAATTACTGTAATTTATGAGTCACTTTAGTTGGCTCTGCTCAGTGAATCAAACTGAAAGGGGAGATCCATTTAACAACCCAAGTAACATTATTCAGATATGACAAGATATCATCTGCATGCCACAGAAACAATGTGTGCATTGAGGAGATGCAGGACATCATATTTGACAGGCATCAGGCCAATTCATGTGCCGTACCAGATACACTCGCGCAGAATTAACAGGTTGCTTAATTCACTGCAGTCTAGCAAGGCCAGTATATTAGATAACATAAAGTCAATATACTTTCTGTTTAGAATGAACAAGTACCTGCAGTATGCATTGTCCATTCAAGGTTTCTTTTCTCCATCTTTTGTTTAGTGTTTTTTTTTTTTTTTGTCGAGAGTTCTCCTGTGACCTCTATCACGACACTCAGCATCACCCAGGCTATGGCCACCTCTTACAGCCTGCTAAAGCAGCCGGCCGACAGGATGCCTGGTGAGAAGAGCCCTTGCATGCATCACCAACATACGACATAAATATGAATGACCTTCCAGAAAACAACTTGAATCTGGGACTTGTTTTTAACCTACAACACGGCTGTTTAGAGAAGAGTCCCTTATACAGGCTGCCTGAACTCTTTTATCATAATGCCAAATGTGAGGGAGGAAAAAAGATGATACACTGCTGTTGCCATGGAGATTCTTTGACATCTTGCAGTCATCTCCTTTAATCCCACAACCTGAGGATTCAGTGTGTGTTTTGTCATTTTGTGAGACTCTTTTTTTTTTTTTTCTCTCTCTTAAACACAATCACACACGGCCACATTTTTTTCAATAACACACAGCAGATTATAAACCACCACAAAAGAAGTATTATCATAATTTCTTTACCTGCTCTTTCTTGTCCAGCTCAATCTCGACAGGCTGGTCGTCATCGGCTTCCCGTTTGGGCCGAACAAAAGTGGGTGGGGTGAGCTGGTGGCTCTTGTCAAGATCTTCCGGTTCCACTCCCTTCCCATCCCGTAATCTCGACCAAGCCTCCTGGTTGACCTTGCACTCGTCTCTTGTCGGAGCCGCAGCCTGCTGGGAGGTTGATGGACCCGCGCTGTTGTCTGTCTCCTCCGGATCTGCCTCCTTGGTATTTTTCTCATCTGCGTCAGTTGAAGTCTTCGCAGCACTATCGCCCTCCTCTGCTTCTTCATCTGCTTGTTTGACGGCGACGGCACGGTCCTTCAGGCCCGCCTGGAAGGCAGAGACGACCGCGTTGCATTTCTGCACCTTCTCCACCTGCTGCTTCTTTGACATGAGCACTCCCATGGCTGCAAACGTATGTAGATAGAAGGAGGGACATACGGAGACCAGTTACATACATATCAATGCATCAACTGTGATCCGCTAATGCACAGTTCCTTATGGTTAATACTACATTTTCTTTTCTTTTCTTTCTGGTTAAAGATTACATTTTGTACAGCAAGGCAGCATCATGAGTTGTTCTACCTTGTAGACTCAGCTCTTTCCAAGACTGGTAGAGGGAATAGTAAATATGTCAAACTGATGCTACAGTCACTCACCACAATCACCATCAAAATGCATCAAAGTGACATAAGTCTTCTGCACTCTGAACAAAAATGCATTTACTTTTTTTTTTAAACTTCTGTATTTAAGCGAATATGCTCTTGTACATTTCATATAGGTCAGCCATATGGCAGTTGAGTGGAATCCAAGGACTAATGGACCTGATCTATTTGAGCTTTGCACAGATAAAAACACATGCAAAGATAACATTACACACACACAGATGTGGAAGCTGTTTACTAACGGGTTGCAAGGGGTGTTATATTACATAAATGCACAAAATAACATACACTATCGATATAATGCACTTGCATTTTATAAATATGGAATTTCTAGATTGCATTTCACATTGTACAGAATGTTGTGAAGAGTTTATACTACAGGTTTAATCTACAAGACATATTTTGTTCCTGGTGGGTGCGCATCCACTTCATGATGACTGAAAGCAAATGACCAAAGAAAACATGGTTTAAAGCATGGGGAAGTCTTTCTTTGATTGCCTCTGTTTGTATGTCATATAATTCGACGTATGTTTCTTAATAAATCCTCTCCAAAATGCATTCAATGTGAAAACCAGATCTTTTTTCGTGTTCATGTGTTATGTAGGTTCTCCAGCTTTGATGTATTTACAAAAATGTCCTAATAGGTTAAAAATGAGATGAGAAAGGGGGAGAGCATAAAAAAATATACAAAGAGAATATAATAGGTATATGACTATGAAACTATGATCTGTGAACTATGACTGTCAATGAGGTATTTTCTTCCACTTTTCAGTATAAATTAAAGACCTCAGTAATAAGGACAGAAGCAAATTTGCTGGGACTAACTGCAACAATAAACTGCACGTCTGCTTCCGCCACCACATTTCAGTGACTTGCTGCTGGTATTTCATATAACAGTCAATTCTGCATGGAGACATGGTTATTGACCAAGATGAAGATTTTATTTGCATCGTTTATTATGAATGTAAAGATTGTAAGAAAGTAAAGCCCACAACTATCTCAAAGTGAAAAAAAAAGTAATGTATTGTAGATTATATACAGGCCAAGTATAAAATTCAGAATCTCAAAAAGACTTCAAGGCTATTCAACCTGGCAGATGCTTGACAAAACATGAGCTCATATATGTGGGCTGCCTTCAAACATCAAGGTTCCTCTTTGTATTGACAGAGGATATCGAGCATGTCAATGAAGGAATCTCTACGTTGCACTAATGTGTCTGACTCTCCAATATTCATGACATCGAGGATGAAGGCTATCTGAACGAAAGACTGGTGCACCTGCATCATGATGCATGTGGATAAATGTTCTAATCTGGATGCTACTCATGAAAAGAGGGGTGTCTATTTCCATATTGCTGAAATGCATTGAAATTAAGCACATGTTCATAACATACTTTACCATCTTATAATGCAATTATCTCACGTGGTTTATACTTTCTGCTTGTGAAGGCACTACTTCTGACTACTGTGTAAGAAGGGTTAATTGTACTGTGTCTCTTCCAGTGTCTCTGTATCTCTGTTCAACCTGGTGATCACATTCTGTGACACCCTAAGCTCAGTGGACACTTCCTTCTGAGAACATCTTGTTTGAAGCCTTCATTGTGTGTCTTTGCTGATCCATTGTTAGGTGTCTTCTTCTTCGTCACATCATGTCAAAATGTAAACAGCATGATGAGGAGGATTGTTTAAATATCAATTGTAATTGAACCAGGAAATTATTTGGTCGATTATGGACCAATCATCTCTTGTGAATTTTGCCATTAAGCATATTGTTAGAGAACAGCAAGTTGTGCAAAAAGTACTGAAACATTGAACAGTTAGACATTTCAAAGTTTAGAGAATGTCACATTAAGTGCACCTGTAAAGGTTATAGTGCATTTTAGATTTATCCTGAAATTTCACCCAAATGCCAAATACCCCTAACATTTTGAGTAGTGTAGCTTATATATAATATGCAGCAGTGCTGCTCAGTAATCCAACAACTGTTCAGAAATGTAGTTCAGAAATTAAAGAGGTGGTTTAGAAATAAGCTTTTTTTTCACTTGCCCCTCTGGTGACTCACTGAGTAGATGAAATTTTTATTTAATTCAGTTTTATTTGCAAAGGTTTGGATGCTTTCACCCCTGTTTAATGTAGATGAAGGGGATTTTTACTTGTTATGCTCACAGCAGCGTGTCTATCCAGAACTGGTGCCCTAGTTATTTGTGAAAGCTCAACAGACCTTACCGTGCTTTCAATCTACTTTCAACCTCCTCCTGAAAAGAAAAAAAAAAAACAGTCGCCACAAAAAATGCTGACCATTAATAGATTTCTAAAATCTGTCATCTATTGGTTTTTCTTTCATGATTCTGACAAAAAGAAGAAAAGAGAGAATGCAGCACAGTCTAAGCCTGTTCAATGAAACTGCATTTTCACCCAGCATTTCACATACATGCGTATTCAATTATGAACGGAGGAAGGTGTTCCATCTGTCCTCAACAAATATATATATATATATATATATATATATATATATATCCAATTGCTTTGGGATCACAGCTGGTGTTCTGCTGCTGGGGCCTGTGTCAACAAAAACCTTCACCTCATCCTTTGTATTCAAATTAACTTATATGCTTATGTCAAAGGGCCAGACTTTGTTCTGATTTTCAAATAACCCCAGGAGACCTAAACCTCCTGCCTGCTTGTCAATATGTGCACGTATAAATGGGATTCCATTTGTTGTTCTTTTGTGTGTTATGTGTGTAGCCACAGTGGATACACAGCATCAATCACCACAAGTTGCTGAGTTCAGCCAGCTGTAGATATCTAACATCACTCCTCCTCAACTCCCGACTTTTCACCAAATGAAAGGACTCCAGATAAGATAAAGCCAGATCTACCTCATTGATCCCCGAGGAGAAAACTAACTTCCCCCTGGCTGCAGGTTTCCAATGAGATTTTGTTCGTTATTAAAGCCAATACCTTGAGACGGCAGCATTTGTCTGATTCTTATTCTGAGGAAATCCAGTTTTGACAATGTTATTGGTATAGTTATTGCCAATAAGACTGTGTGACACCTGAGAGCAAATAAACTACATGCAGAATTAAACATATTTCTATGATTTAATCAGCATCGAATCGTGATTGATGTGAGTTTTGGGTAAAAACTCAGTAGGGTGCCTAAGATGTATAACATAAAACTGGCATAGCGTAGAGCAAAAGGCTGCACGGCAGTGTTAACACTCTTCTCATAGCGAGGAATTCCCATATCGATTCCATGCATTCATGGGTTTTCTCTGAGCACTCTGGTTTCCTCCAGCAGTCCACAAACACGTAATTGAGGTTAACTGGTGGGTCTAAATGACCCGTGCGGATGGTAGTCTGTGTTTGCCCTGTGGAGGACTTGTAACCCGTATGGGGTGTGCTGTGCCTTCATCCAGTCAGCTGGATTAGAACAAGAAGACAGAAGATAGATTAAATGTGAAAAATCTACGTCATAGATCCATCCATCCACATCTTTATCTAAATTTCCCAACAAGCATGTCTTGAAATCCAAAGCAGTGAAAGAAAACATGCAGGCACAGGGCAAACATACAAACTTCACCAAAAAGTAAAAAATAAAACTAGCTTGAACTAGTAGTTGTTTCTGCTGTGAGAGGGCAGCGTTACCCACCGCCTCAATGTCTTATTATCTTTGGTCTTGAAATCCTGTTCTAAATTTCATACTCACTCTACTGCAGTAGATTTCTATTTTGATTGCGATCAATATTCAGGTAATAACAACACCATGAATGACATGACATAAAACGTGGAGTATACCTGCATTAGGTAACTTTAACACAGAAATGATCAGCTTAAAGTGGGATTGCTTCTGCGTTTGTTTGATTGCGCTCGACATAGACTGCTTTGATGAAGCGCTGAAACAAGTGCAAAATGAAATGTGATCATGTGGAGAAGGGCATGGTATAGGAGGAACATACTAGAGCACGACAAGAAATATATTTGCATTTGGCAAAAACAATGCAATATGGGTTATGATCTCTCACAAAATCAAAACTGAGGGAGAAAGAAAAGCAAAAGAAAGTTGAGGAAATGACTCTAACCACAATAACAGCAGCATCTCTGCTAAAGGCGAAGCCAATTTGCGCTTCCTTTTTCGATGCATTAGAAAGAGATGCAATCATGAGCAATGTATAATGTGTGAAATCACATTGTGGATTGTACAATAATCAGTTAGCAGATACTCTTCTCCAAGTATTTCGCACAAATGGGTCGATCCAGCTGATAATCCACATTCATGAATGCAATCATGCTAAATGGATAGGGTGTGATATTTTACAGACACAATCTTCACGTGCGTTACATTAGTACATCCGTGTCTATTACTATATCATGTTTGCCCCTGTTCTTTACCCTTAATAGGTCTTGTGTGTTCCATCATGGAGTTTAGTCAGCTCGGCAATGGAATAACACTTTATGCCACAAAAGCCTGTTGCGAGCCAATATTTTGGCTAGCCTGTCATTAAAACATCAAGGAAAAAAGCGGGTACTAACACTGTTTGACAAGACAATAAATACAGGGATGGGTGGGCATCTTATCAACTACTAACATCGAACTGCCAAAAGTTTCAGAGCGTCTGAAGATAACGCCAACCAAAAGATGCAGTACTTGAATTTTTCCTTTGATCTCACACCTTCTACACTTAAGCAATGTTCAGTTGCGTGCTTGGTTTCTAAATATAACAAATAGACAGTAAGTTGTGGCAGGCTGTACTGTGAGGATGGTCGATGAACCTCACTTATATATTTAAATTGCTCAAGGACACTTTGGCATGTGGACAGGTGGAGATGGGAATCGAACCTTCAAACTCCCGATTAAGAGACGGCCACTTGACCAACAAAGCCATGCCACCCCAGAAAACAGTCATATCTCCCATTTCCACTGAATAAGACACAGATGTGAATTAAATTATTGAAAAAAAAAGAAAAAAAAAAAGGCGGGATAGTGAGTTCAAGTTGATTACATGGTACTTATGGGACATGTGTCTTTGTTCTGAAATACAATCGCATCCGTCCATGCTCTGCTTAAGTGCCTGTGAAATTCAATCACATTTATCTAAAGTGAAATGGCAGTCCCCCCCCCTCCACCTCCTGGCTCTCGCTATTTATGATTGGACAATCTGGCAGTGTGATGCATTCAGTGGGGATTTTATAGTTATCTCCCTACAGGTTCTCCCCCTACATGTCCCCACTGAAAAAAAAATTCATGAAAGAGTAAAAAATACCCACTAAACTCCAAAACAGACCTGGAAAAAAAAAGTGCTCATGTGAGAACAAAAAACTGAAAAATCCTGAAAACCACAATGAAACTATGTCAATTCCAACTTGAAAAACAACATTGAGAACCTCCTCCTCTTCTTTGCTCAGATAAAAGTTATGCATTCCCACCCCATGTGTTGTGGAAAATTAGGGATGCACTGACTGACATCATCAAGGACAAGCACTTCATTGAAAAGGTCTGTGTGACTTCTAACAATTCCTTCCCACAGGAATTTTTCAGTCATTAAAACACACATTTGGAGGCCTACAGAATATCGAACAGACTGTTATCCTATCTGCAGGGGTGACAATCAGCTCAGTGGGTTGTCTTTTAGCACAGACAGGCTGAGGCTGAAGAGTTTCTGTCCCACTATTTTACTGCAGGCTTCAGTTTGTGTTTGAGCTACCAAGTAAATGAAGACAGAAGAAGATATTTTCACAAAAGTCCACTAATAAATATAAGATTTAAAGGAATTTATGGGAATCATCCACACGATCTCGCTGCAACTACCAGCTACTTTCACACTCCTAACATATAAATCGTTTTGCCTTTGTGCCCAAAATATATTCATATATTTTATGCATAAGATGTGTGATGACAATCTGCAGCCACTAATTACAACCTATTCCTGGCGTTATCTCTCTATTGTCTCAGAGTCCCTCAAAGCCCAGTTGCCAATTAAGTCCTAGCCACTGTTGTCCAATTATCTTTCCATCCATGTATTTTGCCCAAACCAACAAGCCCCTGCTCCGTGATCTTTAAATATCATTCTGTCAGTCTCTGCTTCAGACCCTGTGACGTGCATGCCCTCTTGACTCCTCGAAACAACACCTCATCAGTAGATTGAACATGGATTTCTCTCTGTGGCTTTTCTATCTGCCATCTGCCACCAAGCAGAAACTCATTTGTTGTTTTCTTCCCACATGATCCCAGACCTTTATTTTCCCACAATTCATCACTTTAACTTAGCTTAAAGCTTAAAGCATAAAAGATTCAAAAATCAGTTTCACCTCTAATCCAGGCTGAACTATTCACAGATAAGATGTATATGTATTCTTTCAAAGGGAACCTTTATCATTATTTCAGTGTTTTGTTCTTAATATTCTGGGGCACCACCTGAGCAGCTTCTTGTAATTCAAAGTAAGATTCTTGCTCATGCTATTGTGACCTTTAGTAGAATGCCTTATTACCTGTTTATCACCTTAGGCCTCCCTTAATAATGGCTCTGATCTTTCTATCTGATTGGCTTCTGCAGAGCCTGGACTCTCCACAGTGTGATAACAAGCATGCCTGCATGCATGTACTTGTTGTTGTAAGACAAGAATAAGATCCAGCACACACATACCATACCATACCATACCATAGTGGTGTACATGAAGAGTGTGAATTAAAACAAAGGACACAAAACTAAATGGGAGCCATAACTAGAATGTGCGACTGAAAAAGGAATACAAAGATTAAAACAGAAACTCAAACACTGTATAAGCAATGAAACAATTTTAGACAAATAAAAATAAATAAAATCGGTGAGTAAAAGTACATTTCGGACAGAGAAGAGGGTTGTCTGATGTGTCAACATAGATCAACATAGATCACACTTATGGCCACTTTAACATCACCAATCCAACTAAAAAGCATATATTTGGTTCATGGAAGGGCCTGAAGTAGCTGGCATGACTCAGGCCAAGAAGCAATCTCAGAAAGGCAAAAGAGTTTATCGCCATTCCGACATACCGCCCAATACTGGAAATATAGAAACATGTAACTTTGATGTCTTAATGGTGTATCACTTTCCAACCTCCAATCCAAGCATCACTTCCCTCTCTCCCTTCTTACTTCCCTGTACACAATCTGCACACTATTCACCATCTTCTATATCATTTGATCCTTTTCAGGATTGTGGGGAGCTGTAGTCAATCTCAGCTGAGCATGAACAAAGGCTTGGTATAAAAGTAGTAAGACACATTCAAATGTCCCCCTATTTGCAATTCAGGGTTTATAATTCAGCTCAAATTCATGACTTTTTGACTGTGGAAAGAAACTGAAGCACTTACACACACGGGGAGAACACGCTCGCCATGACACGCACTCTGCAGCCCGCACATTCTTCATTGCACAAACATTTTAAAAAAAAACTGATCAGAAGAAGATTTAATCAAAAAGGAATTTTCCAAAATAAACATTTACATTAGAACACATTTACAACAGAGGGATCTCAAACATAATCTTATATGAACAGAAATGACACTAAATAAGCCAGCATGTCAGTCTGTAGTCAAGTCTTCAAAAACAGTGGATCTGGTGATGCGATGACAACACAGGACTACGCAGTGATTATTACAGGGACTTAATTATGCACTGAAGTGACCTTGCTGCTCTGGCTCAGAGCGGCGCTGGCGCAAATTGTTCACAGTGACAGCGCTCAGCTGCTGAAGGTGCCTGCAAAGACCTGCTCGTAAATTGCCCCTTCTCTCGGATGCGTTTGATTTCTTCTTTTTTTTTTTGAAAAGATACAAGTTTGAAAGCCTTGTGTATGCTTGAACCCAATGTTTCAAACATCCTCATCATGGTTGATATATTAGCAAATATATAAGCCGCAGCTGCATCCTGAGCTGGATGCTTGGTTATGATGCAGTGCAGATAATGGATTGTGCCATTTCAAATGAGATAATGAACAGAAAATAAATTATTCTTTAATGGCCAGCAATGGGATCGCCTTCATAAACTCCAGATGGGGGAGGGGGGGGGACAATAACAGTAAACTATAGTGTATTACAAGGTCTTTGTACACTCCATCAAATCAGAGTGTTAAAAGGCCAAAACAATGAAATCTCAATGAAATCTCTAGGATATCACTGGAGAAAAAAAAAATACAAAAAACGAAACCGTCATGATTGTGTTAATTCTCCTGCATTACAAGCCTCATTACCAATACCCTGATTCATTCTTCAAGATTTAACTGAAAACTTTGTTTGCACTCTATTCTTGCCTTTTGTTAAAAATGATACCAAGCTGGAGGGAAAAATTAAGACAGAATGCTTGTGAGGCATTTGCATTCCTCGCACAGAGCTGGAGGCAAAGTCACTGCTGATGGGGAAATATGGGCGCGCACAGAGGACCTTGTCATTTTCAGGTTAACTTATGAATTTTAAATAAGGGTCTGATGTTTTTTTTTTTCTCTCCCTCCCTCGGTGTACAAGGGGATTCTGACACAAATGGGTCAGCAAGTGACTTTGATACCTGAGTTTATTAGATAGCGCTGAGCAAGCCGCCACCTGGTCGCCTTGCTTTTTGGGAACCGCTAAACCTTTTTGACCACAAGTCTGCCAAAATGATCAACCCCTCTCTTGTCTGACTGACAGCGACGTCTGCAAGGCCGGTGCGTTGCGCTCACAAAAGAGAAGCGTTTGCTTTTCATCTTTGACAGCTTCGCTGAATATCTCTTCAGAGGACACATATGACCTTGTCAGTTGGATTCTTTTTATAACTGTTTGGCGGTCTTTGTTATTCAGTGACATTGCTGTGTGTATGTATATTTTTATACCCTTTCCTTTTTCATTGCTTTGTGAAGTGAGTGATTTACAAAAATTAACTGGCCACGAACGTCCCGCGTTCTTTGGATCGCGTAGCTTGCTTGTTTGTTTTCAACAGCTCGACATTCAATGATGAGCCAATAACGTAAGGCACACTGAAGCATTGTCATCATGGTGACAATGAAGACATTACGACAACATTGATCCTTGGCACAATTTAGGATCGATAACAAGTTGTGCATGCTTTTGAGCTAAAAAAAAAATTGTATTACTTATATGATTGTTTCAACATTTTTTCTCCACTGGAACATTACAGTGAAACAACACACTGACAGACACTGCTCTCCAAACACTGGGTTTGGTTTGGAAAAATGTACTTCCACTCTGAGCAATCATCCTAATTACATAAATGACAGTTTCCCTCCATCTATTCATCCCTCTATCTTCTACACTTTTATCTTTTTTTCCAGAGTCGCGGGGCACTGGAGCGGATCACCGCTAACAATGGACAGGTCACTGATCTATCTGTCGAACACAGCCAGGCAGACTCGCATTCACATCTACAGGCAATTTAGAGTCACCAAATAACCTCCAATTCGCGCTTTTCAGGACTCAAATGCACCTATTGTATGAGGGGAGAGTGCTCAACATACACCATCAGGAGTGAAACAACAGGGTCCATTGTTTCCCTTACATACATAATTTCAGTACACATTTCTGGTTCAAGAGGGATGGAACATTAATCTCTGAGTGAGTGAAGATCCTGGTATCAGTGTTCCCTCACCAACCCTGTCTTAATATAGAGGCTGATTATATAGGTTACAAGTCAAAACAAATGAATCTGATCAGCATTGCTGAGGTTTTCTTTTATCAAAACAGTGTCATGACACGATTACTTATTTACTCCCTTTCGTTCCCGATGGAACATCGGTCTATTGCGGGATAGATGACATAGTTTAGCTCGTTAAATTACCAGATCCAGATTTTCCCTGAAATTCCATGAAGTTGAAAAGGTCATGGTACTAGAGACATTGCTTTGAGGTCAAATATGTATGTTGAATGCAGGTTACATCATTCTTCGTATTAGTACTGTTAAATGCTGTTGAATGCATCCATGGTTTGTCTACGAGCCTCCTGATGCCTTTGACCATTTTATAGTAATGTAGACCTCCATCGCTTCTAATCATAATCATTACAACTCCGAGAAGTCATTGTCAATCATACATTCTGCAACTTCATTTAAAGTTGGGCTCCACTTCCTGAACCGAACGTGGCCATTTAATTGAACGAATACACTTGCATCCTGCTGGTTGACAACCATTCAGATCATTGGATTGTTCAGCCGTTGCAGATCTCAGTAATTATTTTTATTCAATTTCCCTTGAACTTTAGAGAGGAGTGACTCCACTGAGGCTCAGCGGTTACCCAGATTCACCCTCTATATCACATCTGATGGGCGATCCAAGCAGGAGAGGATAGAACAAACCTCCCTACAGGCTTGGTGATCACTCGACTCCTGCAGGAGCAGCTGCCTCCGCTGCTCTGCTCTCCTTCGTGGACCCCTCTGAATGATTTAAACGCCCCTGGATAAAAAAAGATCTGGATGAAGGGAAGGAAAACAGGGCCACTCCTTGGGGCAGAACCTGACATATATGGCTGAAGAAATGTTATTCTGTTGCGTTGCGCTGCACTGCGACAGAATATTCCCGGAGACGGCGAAGCGTATCAGCATTTCACTCATTTTCAGGTCTTGTGTGACATATCCTCCATTCATTTGTATCCCGATGTGACACATCAATTTCTAACTTGCAAAGAAGAATCATTTTATTTCCCCCCACTTTGTCCCTGACATTTTAGGTACTTTTGCACAAGCATCTGAGGACGACTTTTGGTTTTGTCTGCATTTAGGCCATTGATCTATATCGGCAATTGACTATGACAAGCTCTCAGACAACAAAGCTCTCAGGAGCATCTCAGTTTAATTAAATATTGATAATTTCAGAGGGAGGTGGCACCAAAGTGCTCTTCAAATCCTTGTGATTTGATTCTGCTCCTCAAGGTAATCCTTTTTCTTTTTTTTTTGTCAGCCCACACTTCACTCACCAATTTACCACTACCAGATCACATCGAGCTAAAAACATCAACTTCTATGCAGTCAATCTATAGAACAAACATTTTGAATAATACTCATGGGAAAAAAATGCAAAAAATATTTGTGTAGTAATTTTCTGGGAGTAAATTATGAATGCATTAGGCTTTAAAAGAATGCAATTTTCTACTGTAAGGAAAAGGCAACAGGGACACCTTCAAGTTTATATTAGTATTCAGTCCTCTACTTTCAAAGTGTTACCAAGGGGGGAGTTACTGACTTCCCTGAGCAGCCATTTGAAGGGAAATAGTCCACCAGTCTATACATATTGATGTCAATGCATATAAACTGAGTAATTCTGCAGAAATTGTTTTATTTTTGTTCTTTTTGAATACAGTCTATGTATGTATGTATGTGTGTATGTATGGTTGATGATGATGATGATGATGATGATGACCTTTCATGAGGCAAACAACGTGTGGTTGTGGAAAAAACATTTTCAATGGCTCATTTGGTAGAGTAGGTTGTCTTACAAGTAAAATTTTGCAGGTTCAATTCCCCAGCTGTCTAAATGTCGACGTGTTCTTGAGCAGGACACTAAACCCAGGCCCGCCCCTCCCTACACGCAGAACACGCGCTGTGCGTAGGGTCCCGCGATCCATGGGGGGCCCCATTTTGCGCAAGTGAATTGAATTTCCCTCGGGATCAATAAAGTATAATCATTCTCTGCAAATGCGCAAAGGATGCGCCTGCATTTTGCCGAGAGGCGCGTAGAGCACCGCCACCGAGTCAGCCCGAGGCAGGAGAGAGAGAGATAGAGAGAGAGAAAGAGACGCAATGATTGAAAGCGCGAAGCGTCACCATCTGACCAATCAGCGGTCAGATTGGCCGGCAGGCAGTTGTTTACAGGTAGAGAGTAGAGAGAGAGAGAGAGAGAGAGAGAGAGAGAGAGAGAGAGAGAGAGAGAGAGAGAGAGAGAGAGAGAGATGGCTTCCAGACGTCAATACGATTGGGGAGCTAGCAAAAGAAAGAGAAAGTCCAAACAAGGAGAGGCTGGTGCTTCACTTGAAGGTGGAATGTTGTTGAAATAATAAAAAAAAAGACTTATGCCACAAAGTGTTTTCAGACGTGTGCATCTGTAAAGTTCTTGTTCCACTGTTGATAGAGGCTGTTCATTTGATTCGTTAGTAATTGTAATTTATTATTATTATTATTATTATTATTATTATTATTATGTTATTGGAAGGGGGCCCCCAAAATAAAATCCTGCTTAGGGCCCCCACTTGGCCCTGACTAAACCCCAAACTGCTCCCAATAGATGGATTGATCATCTTGCACGACAGCCGCCTCCATTGATGTTTCAATGAATGAGTGAATGTGACGAAGGCCCAAGGCGTTCCCAGGCCGGCCGAGAGACATAGTCCCTCCAGCGTGTCCTGGGTCTGCCCCCAGGCCTCCTACCGGAGGGACATGCCTGGAACACCTCCCTGAGGAGGGGTCCGGGGGGCATCCAAAACAGATGCCCGAGCCACCTCAGCTGGCTCCTCTCCATGTGGAGGAGCAGCGGCTCTACTCCGAGCTCCTCCCTGGTGACTGAGCTCCTCACCCTATCTCTAAGGGTACGCCCAGCCACCCTACGGAGGAAGCTCATTTCAGCCGCTTGTTTCCAGGATACCGTTCTTTCCTTGTTGTAAAGAAAAACGTCATTATGATACCAACTACATTTACTTGTTTTCTTCAAATTTGCCTGGTTGAATATATAAAAGTATTTTCTGGAAAGACAAGGACGTGTTGAGTAATTTGCATTGACACTTTCTCTCAGCCTTGTGGGCCTTTAACACTTTCAATTGTTTCAGTTGTTTTTCACAGACTACAGCTGCAGTGTGGACACGTCTTGTTAGCAACTCAACAGAAGAGCTGGAAATGTTCCCTCTTGGATCGGTTATTTTCACTGGCTGGGAGCAATAAATGTACCCAGTGTTTTACAAGAAGCTTGGTTTCTTATCTATTCAGCTGTTCTATGACACTTCAAATTCAAAATCAGCCAAACCCAACTCTTTTCCCGAGACACGTTAGTCTGCCACATTAAAGTCTACTGGTGCGTTTTGTGTCGCAAAAGCCTAAAATAAGCCTGCTAAACTGTATCTGGCTTTTCTCTCACATTATGTGGGTGTGTGTTTCTCGCACTGTATGGTTCCCTTTTCAAAGCTGTTGGATGTCACTGGTATGTGCTGATTAGATTCCCAACCAGTCCTCCTTTTCATTCCTTTTTTTCAGAGGGGAGAAGAGGGGGGGGGGGGGGGGGGGGGTGTAAGCGTTTTTGAATGGGAGGTCCACAAAGCATGCTTTTTCATGGGAATGAATCCGCCTTTAGCTGAAGATCTCACCCACAGGCTGGAGAACCAAAGACCTGGAACTAATTACACTAACGAGTTCACCCGGATCCCTGTAATAGCCTGCGAGTGGAATCATTAACAGCCCATCTGAAACACGCAGATGTACGTGCAGCGGGACACACAGAGATCCCCCAAATCAAATCACAGAGCTCAGTGATGGTTGCTATACTTTGGCTCCCCTTGGCGTGCACGGATCTGACTTCTTGTTGCTTCAGGAAGGACTACATTGATACGTGCATGGGCAAAAAAACAGTTCCCCCTCTGGCATTCCATTGCCTCTTCTCTTTCCATAGCAACATTTATTCAAAAAAAAAAAAAAGGAAAGAAAAGCTACTAGGGGTTTGAAATCCAGCTTGTGAACAAATCACACCCCCAAAATAGTGAGAAATGCCTGAATGGGTGAGGAATTTAAATCTCAATGCATCGTTAGACTGGAGACATCATGCTGGCATTCAGGCGCTGCCAGGCAGAGAGCCTGTGCCAGCACTGAGAAGAGTCCGACAATAAGCACAGAGCAGGCAGCACGGTGAAGAAGGCTCAGGGCTGCACTGGGGGATCTGTCACAGGCTGAGGGGCAGGACTGACTCGCTCCAAGGTTAACACCAGGATTGGCTTGTTTGCAGGACCTGCATGGGCCGGAGACAATGGGCTTGTAAATAAAGACTGATGGAGAGCTTAATGGACAGCAGCACTCTCCTGTGGGACAGTGCTTGGATGGAAATGTGTGTGTGTGTGTGTGTGTGGTGGGGGGGGGGGGGGGGGGGGGGGGGGGTGCAGAGATAGCAGCTGGAGAAAACTGCAGCTTGAGTGTCTGCTGCCTATGGGATTGCAGATTTCTCAACCCTACCAATTGTTACAAAAAAAAAATCACACAGCAATTGGTTTCAACTTGCTGCATACGGTCACCCGGAAAAAAAGAGGGCACACTGGTGCTTTAACAGTTATCCGCCCAATGACGTACATGCGCTAACTATAGTCCAAGAGCTCCCCTGTTTTCACTCATTTTGTTCGCACCAATGCGCCAGTGAGTGGGGGAACAAGAGCAGCAGGAGCCACCGAGAACTCCCGTAGTTTAACCACAAAAAAACCCCACCGCTGCGCGCATCCACACCCAGGTGGCTGCTGACCCAAATATGCTTCCCAAAGCAAGCATGTGTAGCAAGGCTTTCCAATCTACATCTATAAACTCAGCATATCGTCCCGCCAGGCAGTGTGTTACGTAACTATGTTTTTTTTTTTTTTTAATGAGCAGCAGTTGTAAAAGGAAAAGCAGATGCGCCTTGTGCGCGGACTCACCGTAAAGGGGTACAGGCTGGATGGTGGTGTTCACGGCGACTTATTGGAGGAGAGAAAGGAGAAGGATGGGGGGTTGGGGGGGCTAGGCGGACTTTATCCTTCCTATAGCCTCAAGCCCGGCCGTCCAGCATGGCAAAGACTTGGCTCGAATGAAGTATGCGCGCCTCTTTACGCCCGTCGGTGAGCCCCGCAGGGAGATGGATGGCACAGTAGTTTATTATCCCTTCAGCCGCGCGCAGTCCCACACCGGAGAAATTGACAGGCGGAAGCAGCCTCACTCCTCCCTTTGCTTCGTTATTTATTTTGTTTGGAGAAAAAAAAAAAGAGTCTTCTCCAAGACAGCCGCGGCGGACAGCTCCGGTGCTGAAATCTTTCTCCTTTATTTCTCCTCCCTCCCTCCTTCCCTGAAGTACTCCCTCAGCGTGAGTGGAGGAGAAAAGAAAAAAAAACGCAGCCTGCTGGCAGTTGGGCCAAGAGAAGAGACTCACACTGAAGTTAAATCGCGGATTTATGGTCTTCCCATTCCCAGGCCCGTCCCTCTGTGAGTTTCAGTCGCGATCGTTCAGGTTAATAACTTGTGCGCTCTTCAAGTCTTGAACCCGGGGACGGGAGGCTTGGATTGGACGCACTTTGCGCAAATCTCAATGACGTTGGGATGGATGTTTCCTCACCAGCCAATTATTTTACTCTGGAATTTTTAAGCATTTGGAGGATCAGGTTGGAGGCACATTCTGGCATCAGTGGATTTGGTAGAGAAAGAGAGGATGTAAAGGGGATATTTCACAGTGAGAGGAGCCTGGAGGTGGAATTTAGCATATGTGTGACATGACATGCAGGCATATGATGCTTGCACAGCTACATCTGCACACCACAGATTAAATTTCCCCTCCAGACCTTTTTGTCTCCCTCTCTCTCTCTCTCTCTCTCTCTTTTTTTAAAAACAAGATATAAGCTATACAACATATTCCAGCTTGGACTGCTATTGGCATACTCAGGTGCTCGTGAGGTTTTCATCAAAGCAGAAACCAGGAAGATCTCTTTATATACGGGCCTGGAATTGTCATACCCACTCATGGTTGTTCAGCTCAAATTGTGAATAATGTTGATTTGTCTTTATCAATCAAAATGACATTTACTCACAAAATTAGTCTGTCCGGTTCAAACTATTTATTGCACGTGGCTAATACTGCACTGAGCATCAATGTTTAAATGTGTTTATGAGTGGTACCAGATTTGGTATGAAACTATTGCAGACCACAGATAATCCAAAATGGAGTTAAAACAATTGTGCCTTTGTGCCCTACATTAGCTTAGATGGGCTCCAGCATCCTACAATCCTGAATTGAATAGATGGATAGAAACACAACCACTTTGCATTTTTTAGGTGTATTAAAATAACCCAACACCAACAATCATATAAGCAAACATCCACAAGTCCCTGTTTCTCCAGATTGTATTGTGGAGAAGTGCCACAGCTATAAACTGTTAAAACATTGAGCCAAGAAAAAAGTCAGAGAGAGAAGTGTGTGAAGGTTGGTGTGAAAAAAAAACATACACCATGATTTTGAAGTCTGCAGTTGTGATTTCAGTCTGTATCACAGACTGTTCCTGGTGCTAAATGGTAGTGCATTTCTAAGGATCTAAACTCTGTTCTTAACATTCTGAAGCAAGAAGAAAAGATTGATTCATTGTGTAGTCTGTCATCAATCCACAAACAGATTTGCATTTGTGAACCTGGACCTTGAATCACATTACACCTGACAAGAGTGAATAACAATGAGCTAAATGCAAAAACTGTTTATAATTTTAAATCTTAACTTTTAAATCTACAAAATTACATTGCTATTAGTAATATTAAGCAAGACATGAGCAAGAATCCACTGCATTTCCAAATGATTCTCAATAAATGTTCAATAAAAATATACAAACCTTCCTTTGGTGTAAAATGCATTTGATTCACAAGAAGTCAGATAGAAGATGAATGTATTGTAACATGTAGCTTATATACATATGTTTATGTATTTCCCCACAAACTATGATTTTGTTCAAAGTACTACACAATACTACCACAAACGAAAGAGCCACCCATCTCTGCAGTATATCGTAATACCAGAGAAATCCAAATGTAAACTGATAAATCAGATGTATGGGAGGGGTGACAGCTCACACGGAGCAGCTGAGTCAGTATCATTATGGGTTTTTGATAGGGAGTTTCCCCTGTGCCTGTCCACAGCAGCGCACACTGTATGGTTAATGTATGAACAGCTGTATGCACCGGGTCCCACTGCGTTGTTCCACAGCCTGCTAGTTCAAATGGAAATCCATGCATTAATGATGAAGATGTGAGTGCACACTGACCCCGGCGGACCCACAGGTCTAGAGATGCTTGGCCTCTTTTCTCAGCAGGAGGGAAGAGGGAATGGTCCGATGTGGTGGTAATCTGACCTCACTCCTTCACTGGCAGTGACATATTTTTCTTTCCATAACCAATAACTGTACATTTAAATGAAACCCATTTCCTTATGGAATTACATGGGGCATACATTACACGATCAAAAAGGTTGCAAACAGAAATATGTAATTATTTAACTTTTCACAGTTTAGTAGCACAACAACATGGATGTCACATTCATTATAAAATTGTTTTATGCAATATATCTCAGAAAAGCTGGGACACTGGCAACGAAATGGTCAAGACATGAAGTAGAACTGATAAGATTTTAACTACTATATCGGGGTTTTTTTAATTACACAGAGTTTAGGCTTTTTGTAGCCTATTGCCAGAAGAGTTGAGAGTATTACATTTAC
The DNA here is from genome assembly GCF_963422515.1 of Blennius ocellaris. NCBI lineage: Eukaryota > Metazoa > Chordata > Actinopteri > Blenniiformes > Blenniidae > Blennius > Blennius ocellaris. The sequence goes on from NC_137664.1 coordinate 15,167,746, forward strand.
AAAATAAAAAATTAACCCAGGAATTAAAAATGTGTTTTAACTGATGTTTGGAGCTGTAAATTTAGTTTTCCATAGTTTAATTTAGAGCAACCTAATCCATGAACATGTCAAGGAATGTAGGTGGAGTGTAGATGGACCCAAGTGCAACAAAAGTCCATGGAACATGAGGAAAACACAGAAGCGACACAATGCGAATGGTGATATAATGACAAGCGGTGAGACACGTTGACGAGACACACCGACATAGACAACTGAGGGAGAGGGGTTTAAATACACAAGTATGGGGTGGACACAGGTGGAACACAATGATAGGAGCATGCAGAAGGAGAAGGCCATTGGTTAATTGGAAACCCGAGGTGAGACACACAGAGGCAGACACAGAGACCTGACAGAACACAGCCCTACTTACAAAAACAACTCATATTTTTGTTTTCCCATCTTGCTTTTTAATTTGTAAATCTACATAACTACCCATTGGTAAAGATATCTTAATTGACTTTCTTGTTCAGTGTAACTGAACCACCTGCACTTTCTAAACGTATGTTCACTCTGCCCTGCATTTTTCCATTCATTTTTATTTTCTTGAATGTTTTTATAAAAATTCTATATTAGCATTAGCAATTATATTATAATAGCATATTTAAATTCCATTTTATGTCGATTTTGTCCTTTTTTGGCTTTGACTTGTTTTGTTTTGTTTTTAAAAGTTCATAAAAGACAAGTAAAAGAATACTTTTCATGTCATTTTTGCAGACATGTTACCTATCTCAACACAGTTTGATTATGTTGACTTCAAACCCATCTGAATAGCCATTTAAATCTAACCTCTTGTGCAGTTTCAGGTAATTATAAGTCGAATAGGGCAGGAAAAAAGAAGAAAGGCCATTATTAAAATGGAGACAAATTGTCGAGGCAGGGCAAAGCTCAGAACACTTAAAAAAAGAAGAATTAGGTTGAAAAAGCAGATAACGATGGCTTCAGCTCCCCTTTCAGACTCTTTGTAATGGTCTCAGAGGTGCAGTCTGTCAGTATTAACAGTCCATCCACAGGCCGTTTGCATGCTTAATAGCATTCTCATGGATCTGGAGTTGGATTGTTGGTGCGCTGTAATCATTAGCTTTTCAGCGCCGAATTACTTTCCCTTCTGAAAGAGAACAATCAGTGTGATGGCACCTGATTGGTCCATTTAAGTGAGCTGTAATTGTACCGGCCTCTTCGCAGTCTGTCTCTCACTGTTTCACTGGGAGCGCAGCAATTAGCAAGCGTACCTCTAGCCCAGTACTTGCCAGGTAATAAGTCACCCCCATGCTCATCTGACCTTTTTGGGACTGTGCAGATGTTGATTGTACACGAATGTGTACGTCACACTGTGTTGAAGCAGTTCATGCCTGGATCTTGTTACATTATACAATGCTGTTAAAAAGTGTCACACTCAATGCACTCGCAGATGCATCCTGTATGCTTAACATGCAAAAAAGGAATCCACCAGCTCAGTGAATATAACCGCAGAATCAGTAGATTTTTAGTTGGAGCTCACCTCGCTAATGAGAAACAGCCAGCTCATGCCATGTGCTACTCTTCTTTATTTATTTATATTTTTTACTTCATTTCTATAGCACTTTTTTGAACATTTTTGCAAAGTGCTTTATTTGCTTTATTTGCTAAAGGCCTGCTGATAGTCCGTAACAACCACAGACGCTACCCTGGAGGTGTGACTCTGTGGCAGCTGGGTGTGCTGAGCATCTGAAGGAATAGTTTGGTCATTATGGGAAGCACTTGTTGGCAGTTAGTTGGCAATTTTCTGAGAAGGATGAGCTCATCAGAACGTAACAGACGGGTGGGTGGAAAACAGGATACAAAGCTACTTCTTTTTTGCTACTGCTTTCCACTGATGCTGTCCTGGGTGCTTCTTGTTTCATATTTAATAGGAGAGTTTGAAGTTTTACAAGCATGCATATGATGGAGACAAATTACAAATTAGCTAAACCATATACGTAGCTTGCTGCTAGAGGCCATCAATCACAGATTAATGAGAAATGTCTTCATCACTGTATATTACCACAAATCTGTTGAACAGGGTTTTCTTAGAAGGCTTTTTCCTATTTTTTTTTTTTTTTTTTTTTTTAGCCATGTAAAGTATATGCAGATTGCATCATGCCTCTAGTTTGAATTAAAGGACTAATCACCTGGTATTCTCATGAATCCAGTCTCCCTGAAATTGTCTTCAAATCAATTCTTCAAATGTATTAGGAAACAAAATCAAATATAGAGCCTGTTTTCTTCAGATTTAAAATGAAATGCAGGGGTCATTTGTAAATCACATGGGGTTCAAAGTTTATAGAATTCATGTTAGCGGTTAGCGGGAGCACAATCAGAATCTCCTTGTACCTTCCTCCGTGCAGGCCCTTGTGGGGGATTCTGGTTTGAACAAAGAGCCCTAACGAATAGAAATTCTGCTACTTTCAAACTCCAGATTTGCACGCAAGTTTTAACTGAGGGAGGAAAAATGTGATTTCTCGGTGATGACTCCTTTAAGTGAGTAGAGAAGATGAATGGGAGAATGGAAGGATGGTGAGAAATCTCCATCCAGGGCTGAAAAAAAGCTGGTTTAACAAACGCAACACAGGATTATTTTTGATGAGAGAGGGTCTTGGTATTGGGTGGATGAAAAAAGGTCCACAGCAAAAGTATTCATTTTGATCCAAGTCACGTTCTCTCAATGATTCAATGAGATGGTACATAGGTCAGCATGTGCTTCTTTTGTAACTAATTGTACTCACAATCAGTCAGCTTGGAAATGAGAGGTGGAGAATCGTGAACCATTCAACTCTATGTGCAAGCCATGACCACGCTGAACCTCTCGGTTTGATTACAAGAAAGTCAGGTTCTATTGCACAGTGAAATGCAGTCATCCAATCCTTGTTGAACACTATACACAGGAACCAAGACGCATTGAGATGTGTGTCCCGGTCTGCCCATGAACAAAGCCTGCTGCATTTTGACGTTAAATATGAATGCTGCTGGGATAGAAGCTCGGATGTGACAAGCAAATGTGTGTTAGTAGAATTCTTTCCTCTGTTGTGACACAACAAAAATACCACCACAACAATCCAATGAGTACTTGTTGTCCAGCATACATTAGTGGTGGGAAAGCTCTAGTGTGACATGATTTCACTTCCTGTAATTGATGCAGAAAGCTTAACTCACCAAAACATTCATGCTCAATACAAGCACATTTTTCTATAGAGCTGAATATGCGTACCTTATAAGAGCCCAAATGCCATCCTTGCTTTCGTGTAGTTTTGGCTCAAATGTTCAAAGCAACATCATGTGTGATTTTTCTTGATAGCAAATTGTCAGCAATTACAACAGCGTTTGTAATTCATTCACAATCCTGACTACTACAGCAGGGATCCAAGGAGGCGAGAAGTCCCTCGGGCCGAGCTGTGTTTTAAGCTCCAATTACAGGCTTTTAAATGTTAGTTGGGATTAAAATGAGCCCCAACTTGGGAGTTTTATGCAACATGTTCATATGGTTGTATCAACTTCAGAGGATGCAGTGAAGTTAAGACCCTTTAGCTTGATCGTGTCTCAGCTTTCATTACTCACAGGTTCCTTTGTGTATGCCTCAGTTTTCATCCGGTGTAGTTTTGTATGCACAGCTCTCATATTTCATTCCAACTCTCGTGTTTCATTATGTTTTCTTGTGAATAATTCATGGATTACGATGGGGTTTTTCTTAAGGTACATACAGAATGTACACTTCCTGCATGGCTGTTGTTCTTCAATATCTTGCTGCTTCCTAAAAGTTGTCCTAACTCTTTCAGACTCATGGAAAAATAACCCTGCAGTTTTCTCTTATGACCTGGTGATGATGTTTAACACACAGTATGTTGATTGAAGCATCTTTGAAGTGGAGGCATGGGCCTCAGCATGAAAGAGACTGAATGTATTACTTTGCACTCACGATACAAACATTTCACCCTGTTTTGGCAGAGGATGAAGGTTAAGCACAAATCTTTTAGTGGGGTTTTCAACACCTTGTTCAAAATGGTTTTAAAATATAAAAAAAAAGACAGATTATATCACTGCATACACATCATAAAGCAGTCTTCCAGATTCCAAATAACATTGTGTCTTCCCAAAGGTTTCAAAATCTGATTGTGAAATTTTTTTTTTTTAATTTCAGTTGCTCTTTGTCTACCAAAGTATAAAGCTTCATACCTTCAGCATCGCCATTCATTATATAAGTACATTTTGATCAAATAAAGCTTGGCAGGGTCAGCACAGGTGAGCAACATGACTGTAGCATTCCCTTGACTTTTTTAATAATACCCTTTCACAATGGAAGATTATGTCTCATGTTGGAGAATATATAGAAGCGTTTTATTAGATCACTTTGAAAGCTGTAAATACAGGTATACAGGTTTACAGCTTTACAAATGTCAGTTATTACAAATAAATAGCTGTGTGTGGTAATGACATAATGCCCATGTGATTGCTGCAGTTCATGACTTTTTTTTATTTTTTATGTTTCCAGTTAAAAGAAACCTTCAAGATCACTTTATCTTCATCTGGGTGTCCTTTTGAATTCAGCTCACATCTCTGGACACAAAGCAAAGCACAGAATGTCAAAGCGGTCAAACATACACTTCGCACAATGGCAGACAACAGCTGCAGAAAATAATTGCCAAAGTTGCTTGAGTTTTAGGGAACATATCGGAAATCTAGTTCATGAGTGTATTTGTTTTGGATGTGTTGTCTAATCATTTATGGAAATAACTTGACTGGAGGGATTTAGCATGAGCCAGAGAAAAGGCTGCGAGTGACACCCAGCTTTGTTTGATGTTCCAGGCTGATCAGATTACCAGCGAGATGACTCAGCCACACACCCAAACACAGCACGGATTAGGGAAGAAGGATAAATGCCACAAACTTCTCCTGAAATGGTGAAAAGCGAAATTTGGTGAACACTATGTCTGGTGTTGGCTGTGCTTTGACAGAATCACTTAATTTCTCAATATATTTTATGGACAGTTATAATGTGGTTTTCATTCACAAAATATACTGTGTATCAGGATCGGTCTCTCTTCACATGCCAACAAAGAGAAGCTGCTCTTAAAAACCTGTTGATGCCTTTAACCACCTCTGTTGCCTGGCAACTGATCACTCATTTACAGTCACTTACATAGAGCCTTTTTTTTTATTTTTATTCTTTTTATTCTTACAGTGTTGAGATTTAGGGGTTTTTCACCATGAGTAATTTACAGATCAGCTGGGCATGGTCTTGAATCGGCCAGTTTCACTTTTTCACAGAAAATTAAGCTCACCCTCGAGTTGTGGCACATTATGATACTGCGCATTTTTTGCTCCTCAATTCACACCAACAGGCTATTTGAAGGTACAAAGCTGGTCAGTATGAGTGTCAGTGCAGAGGTACATGAAACGTCTGAGGGGGAGGAAACTGTGAATGAACACCTCGTGTTTGGAGGTGGAAAAAATGTAACATGTGCATGTTATTTAGAGTATATGCTGTATTTGTATATGTACTCATCTTCTATGCTACATCTGTGCTTGCATCTTCCAATTCAGTGTAACATTTTTGAATAGTTTGGTGAGAACAAAATGATCATCAAAATATGATCTTTGGACAGTAATACTGGATCTTCATAACTTGAGTGAAATAAAATTTAACGATACCAATTAGTTCAAACAAGAAGAAGTGTGAAATTGTAAATTTCAGAGCAAAGCTAATATATTCTTGACTTGAACTCTTGGCTCTCTCTGCATTACTTTTGTCATAATTGCTTCAGCAGTTACTCTCAGTATTATTAATCCAGATGGCCTTACTACCACACATCTATGGCTTTGTTCAAAAATCACCATTTAGGCCTTCTTTACACAACATTTCAAGTGAAAACACATTGTTACAAAATGTTACACTGCAACTTTTTGAAAATGATGTCCGTTCACACAGAAATGGCAGAAACGCTGAACACAATGTAGCCAGAGAGATGGGGATGGAGTATTTTTCAAAAAGTTCCTCCATGGGAGCCATTTTCAAAAAGTTAAATTATCAATGGCTCCAAGCAACGTTGTCATTTTAACTGACACTGAAAATGAAACGACATTTGCTGTTTTCATTTGAAAATGTTGGCATGTGAAAGGGGTCTAGTTGGGATGACAACGTTTGAATTTCCAAAGCATTCAAAAAAGTTCTACAATTGATCAAATCAACCTTCGAGTAATTTTTTTAAGACTATCAAATCTGATCCTGAAGGATTTTGCTGGCATAACTTTGTTGTGTAATAAATAGCCTCCAGTATTCTGCAGAAGTCAGTTTAGTGAATGGTTGCCAGCATCACATCACTGACTGTTCTGAGATTACACCTTTACGACCCGGCGCAAGGTCGTAAAGGAAGTGAGAAAATGCAAACATTGTCCCAAAAACAAATGCTGACAAAAACAAATTAGGTGCGAATTCAAATGTGGATTTATTAATAAAAAGAGGCCTGATTTCCAGGTAAAAAAAAAAGGTCTTAAGCCAAAACAAAACAGCGTGGGATATATAGACAATGTAACAGACATTGTAGAGACAAAGCCTTCACAGATAAAACACACACATGCTGCTGCTCAGGAGAACAGCACCAGTTCTGTGACAGAGCTCTCATAAATCACACAGAAACACAACACAGCTGCTGTCAGGCCAAGTCCCTTTTCCTCCACACCTCCGGAAGAAGGCAAAGGCTGCGCTTTTAGGCTCCTGGCAGGTGAAGAGACGACCAATACGAGATTGACTCCACTTGCTGTCTGGAGGTGGGCAGGGCGAGCAGAGCTGCTATGAAACAAACAGAGGACTCACACACAGAACTAGGAACCAAAACAAAAACACAGGCGTACACAAACAGGGCTGAAACACACAGCTGGGGCCGTAACATCCACACTTACACTGTAATGCACTTTTCAGGGATCAAATTAAAGCCTTCCTGAGCCCATATCCTGCTGGCACACTTGTTCCCCTCAGACAAACATCCCATTACAGTCGCTACCGATATGCTTTAATGTTTTTATTGTTATTTAAAAAAAAGAAATCGCCGCATAGTGTAGCTTTTAAATTGAGTGTTTGTCTCCTTTAAGACCACTCTTGATGACTCTTCTCCGGAGTAGCTTATCCCACACTCACACGCCACTGCATGATATGATACAATAAAGTGGTAATTGGATTTCCTTTCCATGTGCTGAAATCCGATAGACTGCTGCTAAACGCTAATCTCTTATCTACCTGTCCATCAGCAGCAGAGTGGCATGACAAAGCAGAAATGCAGAACGCTGGCAGTGGTGCTGCTTCTTGAGAACAACTGCTTTTTGTCACATCATGGAGCTCGCTCAGCGACAAGTGGCCTACCTTTTGACTAAGCGCACTCGGTGAGATTTTTATCCAGATGCTCCCAGCCAACTGATGCTGAGCCAGCTTTCTAGTTTTATGAGGATTCCTTAAGAAATGCTGTCGTTTCCGTTCCTTGTCAAATCAGATCAGAGGATTGGCTCGGACAGATTGAGCATTGTTTACCCCTTGGCTTAGCAAATTACATGTCACGTGCTGCTACAATCTCAGCATTGTCCAAATTGAATTTAAAAAGTGCACGTACATGGTCATTTCCTCCATCCTCAAGGCTGATTAATGGTTCAAGCATGTGTTCTTTTCCTCAGACAATTGGACGTCTTCATTCGATATAGCAGATTTATTACCAGATCTGACTGTGGGCCATTATTCAGCATCACTCCCCAGAGCTTGACACAGTGGATTTGGCACTGAAGGCATTATGGACCACAAGGATCCATTAGGACTGAAAGAAGGGAGAGCAAAACACACATTGCCTGACAGCTAGAGCTTTCGAATTAAATTGAAAGTGTCAGACATTTTCTGCCTATTTATGGCCGAGGTGAAGGAACGGGGACAGTCTGAAAATGTATCCTATTTATCCCCTGTTGTAAACAGAATGAGAGCTCCATATTTCAAAGTGAGACAACCTGAAAACCTATAAAATAAACATCTAGAAAGAGAAGACAGTGATACTATGAAAGCGGACATGTAAGGTGGACATGTACTACACAAAAGATATTTGTCCTTTGTACTGTATATCCACAAACTTTCCACAAAAGAGGCAACAGTCAGAGAAAGACAAATCAGAGAAAGACTTTCTTGGTTCTCATTACATTTGTCTGGGCTTTTGTAATTGAATGATGTTCATTTTTAGACAGCAAAAATCAATCCATGTTGAAAAAGTACACATTTTCTGAGTGGATTCAGGAGAAGGGAAAGCTTTTTTTTGTCTGATAATAAATTGATCTGAGGCAATCAGATGAAGAATGCATCTGAGGCATGATAATCATTTTAGTCTTGTTTTTGTATTACGCATATTGCTAAGTAGTGTCATTTCATAGTGAAGTGTTTTTATCTATTTTTGTCACAGATCAGAGTTCAGACACAAGTGGATGAAAGCTTCTCATAAGACGTCAAGCATCAGATACAATTACTTTAAGGTATAAATAGCAATGAATAAATTAAAGAGACAGATTTAGGCAGATCTTGCAAATCCAATCAAGATCTGAGGTTGTCTCGAATTGATTTGGTCCTTTTTAATGTTGTAGTGAGGAAAATGCATTTTGACATGAGCACAAAGCAATGTTAGCAGCCAGATTTTGTAACCATACCATCTGCTCATTAAATCCTCTGGTTTCAAACTCCAAGCAAACAAGAATTTGGATTCATGGCTTCAATTATTTCGCTCCCAATCGGCCTTAAGATCATAATGAGGGCAGTCAGGGGCTGATTTTGGATGATGATGCCTGGTGCATAGTCAGCGTTCTCATTCATTCAACACAGGGTTGAAGTCAGGGCTCTGCTGAGGCAGATTCAGATTATTCAGAGGGCAGAGTACGGCTCTGCTGCCCTTGCCTCATCAGCTAATGTGAGGAACGTGCTCGATATAGCGAGAACACGCGGGGAAAGCAGATCATGGTCACATTTAAAAGTTAATATAAAATATATCTCCACTCCAACATCTAAACAAAATATGAAGCTCGAGGTGACAGATTGTTAGCCGACGTTACCACAAAGATGTAACTCAGGTGGATGAACACAACCACAACTTTCACTGTTAAGTACAAATATACTGACAAAGTTGTTTCAAAATGACAATAAAAAGTCAGGAGAGACTCGTCTCATTCTAAGACGATCCTGGGTTCAAAACAGAGGTGGGTTCAGGGGCTATGTGTCGAGCTTGCATTGTCTCCCCAAGCATGTGTGTGTTTTCTTCTCCCACCACATCCCATAGATGCCCACAGATGTGAAGGTGAGGTTTTTTTTTTCCCAGTAGTGGAATTATGACCGACAGATACAAACGATGTGAAAAGGTTAAAAACATTTCCTGCATATAATGTTTTGTTTCATTGTTTTGTAGTAATATTTAAAGTGGGGAAATATGGAAATATGATGTACTTTTTTTTCTATTATGTCAAACATACTGTTTATAAACAATACATGTCTGAATCAGCCATCACGATTGGGAAGGTTTGTGCCTTTGTCTTACATATAAAGCTGTATCGTGATTAGTGGTATCTATGTAACCTGCTTCTCCCGCTGAGGATCCTGAAAGGACCAGGCGGGGGTTAATTAATTAGACATGAAGCCACAGAAATATCTGAGCCCACCAGAGATGACAAAAGGTGGCGAGTCAAGTTCAACCCTCTAATTTCACGGAACAGAAAAACAGATCAGTGGGAAGTTTTCAGACCACTTCTTTTCTTTCCACCTTTAATATGTAGAGGTTAATTTCTTTGCGCTCAGAGGAAGGGAGTAATGAAAGGAAAAGCCATTAGCTGTGCACATAAGAACCACCTCCCAGTTTCTTTCACAGCAGATAATTATCCTGAAATCAGAAGTAGATAATGTTTGGAGGACAAATGACAGTCCATATTTCCATGGCAGGAGCCCAGCAGAGCATTTTAGCACAATTTAATATTTGATATGGGCCCGTTGCTGTAATGGAAACATCACGTTTCAGATGCACCTGGTGGGAGATTACAGCAAAGACTGAATGTGGTCAGCAGTCTGTTATGATAGCAAGAAGGGTTGATACACAATTTTTGGGTGTCCTTGGGAAAAAATATTGACTCAAAACAAATATTTGTTCTCGCATTTTGCCCATTGTCCAGATAATTTAAAAACTCACAGCACTCATACCCAAAGACATTTTTATAGAAAGGACTCTGACACAGTCAATTCTGGCCTAATGATTGCAGACATGTTGCCTGGTAACCATGTTTCAAATCTTTAGCGAGCGAGTATGCCAACAAGAAGCAGCGGGAAACAAACATTGTCAAGATGAGCAGCCTCTCGTAAGTCAACCACCTTCAAAGGATACATACAGATAAACTCATAAATGATTGTCATGGTGGGTGAAATCCAGCTAAATGAGTGGTGAAAAAAAAAAAAAAAGAAACATCGCACCCTAACACCAACAAGCTCTTCTCGCCTACATTTGTACACAGTTTCTTTTTTGGTTTTTTTTCCAAAGTCCAAAGTAGCACCCTGTGGGCATTGAGTAAAAATCCATTGCTCTTTCCAGTGCATATTAAACAGCCATCATTTGGTGCTCAGTGAATTATCTTACACAAATAAAAACATAATTGGACTCTTCTGTACGGGCGGTGAAGGAGAGATCTGACAAACCCATTTGGAAAAATTGATGAAAAACAGACAGCTGCGGGCAAAACACAGCGTCGCGATGATCTAATTACTTTCTTCCGCACATCCTCCACAATTATAGTGCAGCTGCCTCCCCAAATCACTGGCTATGTTAATAAGTAAAATATCTTGTGCTACAACTCTATTACGAGGGAGCAAACAGACAAAGTCACTTATAGAACAGCATCAATGTTCTTCAAGTGTAACAACCTGTCAGGTTTTTAATTGATGCCGTTTAATGTATCAAAAATAATTTACCAGAAGAAAAACAAAGATGGCAACAGGGTAAAGAGTCTTGACACATAGCAAAAGGTTGTGGATTCATGTCCAGGCTTACTGTGGAGAATTTGCATACCCGTACTCTCATTGTGTTTTGTCTGGAACTCTTCTGTCATCTATAGCTCCATATATCTTGGTAGTCTGCACAGGGTCACAGTGGCAGTATGGACAGGTCTGGTTTTCGCCCACAACATAGAACTGGTATGAGGGATTCAATCTAAATAGCCTGTAGTTGTGAATGTGTGACCATCTCTTTGTGCTTATCCTGTGATTCAAGGTGTACCCTACCTTTGACCATGGTCAGATGGGATTGGCTCCATTGCTCAGCGACCCTGAACTGGATAAAGTGGATCCTCAAGGCCTTATCACACAACCTTAACTCGTTTGAGACAGAGAAAATACAACTATGAACCACATTGAATTGGTCCTTTGCCTAAATTGCACCAATAGTTAATGAATCTCATATGACACCCGCGTAAAAATTCTGCACACAAATCTTAGCTGTTCGAAGGACTGCGCACTTCTGGACTGAGGCGTTAGACGTTGTTTCTTGGATCACCGCCCCGCGTGCTCGTAACTCTCTACCAGCTCCAGCTCTAACCGTAGGCTGAAGCTGATAGCACAGCTTGTCAGCTCAGCCCCATAGTGCTCCTGTGTCCTGGCTCTTACCCGGTAGTACAAGGTTCAAACCCTGGCGGAAACGAACATCATTCAGTAAGGCAATGCCATGGCAGCTTACCTCAACCATGAGCGAACACGAGAGGAAGAGAGTCTTACCAGCTCGGGTCAACAAGGTCTGTGTCAGTTGCTTAGGAACTAGGGCAATCTGATGACAAATGGCCAACTGGAACGCAGCAAGCAAACAATGTGGAACTGCTATACAGTATATATAGATGGTGTACATTTGAAAATAATGTTCGAAATAAAAGATGTGTTAGTGCAACTGAGGCGAGGAAATTGTATATGTTTCAATATATTTTTGAACCTCCTTTACCTGAACCTCCCATTCTCAGTGAAACACGGAGTTTACTTGAATCATGTGTCTAAGTTCAAGGACGATGAGTTAAAATGTTGTCAAATACAAAGTGGCAATAAAATAATTTCATTAAGGGTTAGGGTTTGACTTCAATCACTAAATAGGGTGTAAGCAAAATTTAATTCCAGAATAAAATTGTCAAAACATGTATTTTATAGACAGTAACATAGGCACAAACATAACAACTGGTTTTGATGAATGAATGAATGAATACATAAATAAATACATAAATACATAAATAAAACATTTTAAAGATGCTAAAACGTATTCTTCCACACATTATCTTCATCTGAATGACACCTGCTCAGTTTGGAAGATAATAAAAAAAACTCTCTCCCATCGAGCAATCCAGCCAAAGAAACTGCACAAACTTTGTTTTAAAAAAATAAGAAAGGAAGAAAGAAGTATAAAGTAATTGTACAGGTTGATCTCTTATTCTGAGGAGCTCATTGAGTAAAATAACCTTTCAAGGATTTTAACATCGTCATTAATTTGAAGATATATTGTAACACTCAGCTTACAAATCCCTCTGTAGCAGTCTTTTCAGCCTCAGTAAGCACGGCTTTCAAGGATCACTGAAGTCTATATTTAGCTCCCATTTAGGAGCTTGCACCTCTTGCCAAAAATTGTCGAAAGCTTAAATAAATTTCAAACTTTTCATAGTGACACTTGTAAACGTAGCAGTCGGGTATTAGGCAGGAAATTAAAAAAGAACAAGGCAGTGTGAGGGGTGACATCCTGTCATTATACACAATCACCTTGGCGCCGCATCACGATATCAGCAGCAGTGCTCTCATGTACTTGAGTAAGAAAGACGTGCTTAGCCTGCATGCATAATTCATAGAGACGCTGGGATAGATGAAAGATGGATACGCTGTTGTGCACAATAAGAAGGTGGAGAAAAAAAAGGAGAAAAGAAACATTTCCCTTTGGCCGAGCACTAATGTGAAAGGTAATGGACTGCCACTTATTGCAGATGCACCGTTATGGATGTCTTGTTTTGTGAGCAAAGCCATTCTGGCTGTTGCCAAAATGGATGCACAGTGGTCAAAAGGTTAAGAGGGTGCATTTTATAAATAGGACTGCATGTCAAAATGTCTGCAGAAGATCTGAGCCTGTATTTGATTAAAAGAGATGGTTCCATTTTCTCAAATTCATATTATGTTGAATTAGAATATCGTTTGGTTTTAATCCCGTGCATTTAGAATCAAATTAGAGAAACAAACACAAAGGGAATTTAAATATCTGTGACACAAGGACACAATAGAAATACAATAGATCCATTAAAATAGGAAATAAGTTAGCATTTAAATATATTTACTGACATTATCCTGGTGTCTTGAGGCTTTCTTTCTAAATAAAGTTAATAGATAATTACATGAATGCGTATGTTTGGTTAATCATTTCAATGGCTTAAAATCAGCAGATGGTAACAAGTGTACATGTGTTAATCCACTCAAACTGGACTTTGTAATCCAGACCAGAATTAGGAGACATAAGGGCTCAGTGTATAGTCCCTTAGCAGTCTATTCGCCTTTTGGGTGGGGAAATTTTATTATGTTTCAGGATTATCTTGCTGAAAGAAATTTGAAAGTACTTTTCATCATAAAATCAATGTGAATAAGTTGAGAGAGCCAGCAGGATACTCAGGATGATACCTTCTTTCTTGGCCTGTAAATCTAATCTAATCTCCTCATTACTTTCAGTGCTGGCTGTGCAGTCGGATGAGTAATAGTGTGAAGTACTCTAATCTTTATTTTTATATTTCTTTTTTTCCCCAGTCATTGTCATTTTCTAGTTACAGACATGACCAGTCACTGACTCTAGTCCAGTATATGAGGCAGCATTGTTGATGGCTGAATCATGTAAAAACCAAGAGGCCAGGGGGAATCGTTGTGGACTGGATACATCACGTTACCACCAATCAGCCACTCCAGAGCGGGATGACAGCATGATATGCCCACATGTATCCCTGAAACAACTTAGTCATGAATTGAAAAACAGATGGAGCCACATGGTTGCAAAGTGGTTAGCGCTCTCGCCTCACAGTGAGAAGGGCCATGTTCACATACCGGGGCCTTTCAGTGTGGAGTTTTCAAGTTCTCTCTGTGTCACCAATGAACATCCTGTGCCTGTGAGGTTAATTGGTGATCCAAGTTGTGAATGTGTGTTCTGCTCTCTCCCATATTTAAACTGGGATTTGCATCATCAGCCCGCGATCCTTGACAAGATAAAGCAATAAAGAATACGGCTGATTTGATTGGGGGGGGCAAAAAGCCATGCTACCCATGTTTGTATTGTTTATATGTGTTGGTGCTGCCTTTTGCTGTAATTAGCTGGGATTGTTTCCAGATCACATTGACCTGTAAATGGATGATTTGGGTAAAGAAGATGTATGGATGAATTATCACATTTGCATATGTATCTAACCGACATTTACACCGTGTACACTAAATCTGTTAGCAGTCCACATGAAGAGTTCAGACCATACAAAGTATGAAGAAATCCTGAAAACATAGTAGAGTAGATCTTGCCCGGCCAACAAGATGACTCCTGATGCCTCTTTAAAATATATTATGTCAATTTTCTGACGCATTTTGCCGTGACAACATATCGCCAATTATCTGCACATGTATCAAAATAAAGCCTGACAGTGTAATGGCTCTTGCTTTCTTTCCAAATCAATTTATATCGCTTCAAACCATAAAGTGTCACTTCACTTTGATTGATAATAGACTTGGAAAATGTGCTGCGAGGGTGTTGTGTACCATGTGTCTCTCATCACAGGTCTGTACCACAGGCAGGCTGACGTCAGGCTCTGTGCTCCTCCTCGTGTGGCTTTTTGATTTTGGGACGTTTGGCGGTCTGAGATATTGCCTGCTTTTCAGAGGTGAGAGGTCAGGCAGGATTACAGAGCTCTTCATTTCTCTCTGTACCCTCCCGAAAGTTTTATTTGATTCTTTATTGAAGCTGCTTTATGACTGCTCTGTGTAATCTGTCATCTTCGCTGCAGTAGATACAGTCAGGGCTCTGCACCCACTGGCCTTGTCTGCATACAGCCATAAAATGGATCGTGGAGGAAAGTCAGTCAGCTGCTTGAACCAAACTTTCAACTTCTCTGACAATTTGGAGAGCTAAAAGGTTTTTCTATTCTTTCGTAAATTTGGATTTTTCTTTATCACATGCCAATTAATTGCATGTAATTCTTTGCAGTAGATAAATAACAAAGTGATACCAGTGTTAAATGTCAAAAGATTCCCTACACCTCCAGAAGACTGAAGTAGGTCATCCATTGAATGAAAGAACCAGGGTTTAAATCCAAATCCAAAGTCTGTTTGCCTGTCCTTTTCTCTCTTTCTGAATCTCAACCAGAAGGGCAGAAAGCCTCGTCTACTGGGTCTGGTTCTGCAGATCGTCGATCCAACTGGCAGTCAACATGACGACACTTTACCCGCACTGAATTTGTCCTGTCGCTCAGTCAAACAAGCAAATGGGCAGTTATCCCAGAGCAAGCTGAGTTTTCCTTCTTGCCTCTTCACTGTGTTTAAGTTGTTATAACTTGAGATGAATCGTTCAGCAGGAACACGAAACTACAGTCTAATTTGACTCGGGGCATGAGCGTTCCTTTTTCTTGCCCCGGTTAGAACTTCTTCTGTCTTCCTTTGAGCCAGGAACTACCACAAGCTTTTCAAGATGATCAGTGGAGTTGTGTTCAATAAGTCAAGCGATGTTAACACTTCTGATCACTGTTCAAATAAAGAAAAAAAATGTCTTCAAGAAAAAAAAAAGCTGAGGGCTAAAAACAAATCTATAAAGCTGCAATATAATGAAATTGAATTAGATTTTGCTTAATAACTTCAGCCGTGAGTCACGCATTTCCATACCTCATGTACAAATGCATCTCAGTAATTTAGATTATTATTAGAAAGTTAATTGGGTTTTATTCTAATTATTTCTACACTCATAACCACAGGCAGACTGGAGCCAAAATCCAGGGTAGAAATGTGATTCCAGTACAGACTAATTTTACATAAGTATAATGATGCCATTAAAAATTCTTGTTGTGAATGCTTTTTGTTAGACTTCTGAATTTGGGTGTTATTTTAGGAAAAAGTGGACCAGAAATGTTCACTTTGAGCACTGATAGTATATCCATAAAGTTAATAAAGGTAAGTGCACAAATATAAAAAAAAGAAGAAAAGAAAGAAAGAAAAAGAAATGATTTATGAATGAAATCACACACATGCTCCAAAAATGTATGATGGAAGGTCCAAAAAAAGATGCCTTTTCAATTTGTGTTTGTTTGTTTGTTTGTTCGTGTTAGACAATTTCAGAACAAATATTTTGATAAATGGTGCTTGTAGGGGCTCCCTATACATTTCTACCTTGGACCTTCAAGACTGCTCATGTGAAATATCTGCAGTGGTAGACATCTTTCCCTTGGACGATTTGTCGGCCTTTCAGGTGATTCACCCAGAGAATGAACCCCGTCTGGAGCGAGAACATTTTATTCTGTGAAGTCATTCTTACACTTTTAATCCGTGTGACAACTACAACTACAAAAACCTGTTACTGCGGCTGGCTAATGCAGCCGCGCTCACATCTCACACCTCCATCTGAACCAACTCATGGCTGCATAATTCAGCTCATCCACACTCTGTTGATATAATTATATCCTGGACAAATAATTAAATGAAAAACAAGTAAGACTACTTGCATTTGCAATGAAACATTTATGTACATCTATATTTTCTCACTAGAGATAATAAGACATGCCTGGTCATATCTAATGATTTAATTTCATGCTGTGCTTGCCTTTATTTCTATAATTCCTAAATAAAACCATAATAACATGTGAAAACAGTGAATTTTACAGCGGCTGTGTCACACTATTGATTATTTAATACCCACTTTGCTCACAGCCAGCCGTGTTCCAAGTGCAAATGTTTCACCTTGGGGATTTTCTAACCTTAATTTGAAGCATGTGGTTTATTGTGATACTTGTGGATGCTTGTGAAGCGAGGGCTTCTCTCCTCCTTTCTTTCATTCCCTGTTGCTTGTCACTGTCTTTAATGTTTCTGGCTGATGCAGGGAGATGGTTGCTATGGGCATGGCAACGTACCTTACTTGCACTGAGTGAGAGATTCATCATCTTGGTGTGTTACATTATCTTTGGTAAAGCTTGCTCTCCAGGCACAGGCCACGTCTATTAAAAATCACAACATATAAACTGACAATTTTCCAGTATCTGTTAAAAATTATGACTTGGACAGACGCAGACAGCCATTTATTACTGCTTGCAGTTTGTTTGTTTTTTTTTTGTTCCTGCCATGTTACAGAAATATTTCCCAATGAAAACAACTGTAGAATTCACCATAGCTGTCTTTTGAAACCACTTTGTAACAGCTAGTATAAGATGTCATATCATTATCAGCTCAAAGAACGAAGAAGCTCCATTTCCAGCTTCAGTGTATTCAATATTTAAGTGCTTCCAGCCCAAGAAAGTTTAAACAGCTTTATTTCCTCAGTGGCGCAAGAGACTACACTCTTTATCTGATGCTCAATACATCAAACAAATATTTATTTCTCAAAGCCATTAGCCAAGAAATGTTGTGGTGCTGTTTGCAATCCCTTTTACAGGATAACAAACACCTTAATTGAAGAAAAGCACTTAACTTATAGTGTTAATGAATCAGAGGCTCTTCTGCACACTTTTGGAGCGCCTGAGACGCACCTAGCCACGTTAGCAAGAGAACACAAAGGGCCATGAAATTATCTTTTAGAGTGAAAAAGGTGCATTTCCATTCCAAAACATTATTTTTGTTCTTTTAAGAAAATAAGTCCATCTATATCTTACACTGGCTTTATCCAGTTTAAGATAATGCAGGGTTTAGTCAGATTTCAAGTGACATTGAAAGAAATTCACAATACCCACTGGGTGGGTCGAAGGCTAACACAGAGCAACAAACCACACATTCATTGATAGCCAGTTGAAATTTAGAGACAAATCACCTCATGTGCATGTTTGTGGACTATGGAAAGAAACAAAAGTAGACAGAAAGCCACTGGGTGCAAAGGATGAACAGAAATGCCCCCAAAAGAAAGGAATTGCACTGTGGGTAACCACTGCAATCATTCACCCAGTCTGATTATTTGGTTTCCATCACAGAACTCTCAGTCTCCCTGTGCTCCTACACCCACTTCCCTAATCAGCACCTGGAGTATTTATGCCCAGAGCTCACCTTCATACTGTTACCAGATTGTCTCTCTCAGAGCGGAATTTGTTTTCCCATCTGTCTTTTAAAACTTCTCCTTGACTGTTTTGCTCGGTTTACCTGTCAGATAATATATTCCCATGAAACGCTTTTGTCCCCCAAGTGAAGTTGCTACACACCATGTTTTAGGTGATTTATCTGTACAATAACAAGATTTGTGTATGTTACATATAGACATTTCTCATTAAAAGTACATTTTTCCAAAACTCTAATTTACTTTTAAGATTTGTTGTATGAATTAACATCACATTTGATTCCGAGGACTCTCCCCCTGTTGTATAATGCGATTTTCCTGCAATGCTATAAAATTAGATGAGATGGGTGGATGGAAAATCTTGATATTTTCATCACATGTACTCTGCACCACAACAAAAACAACTTTAAATTTTAAATTTAAAGGTAATTATGGCACTATTTTACCAGTCTGGCTCATTCATGATAAGAACTGGGCTGTATTTGGCCCCTGAACTAACTAGTGTATATGATTAATAGAAGTATATTTTTTATTTTTTCCACACTGATATTTTGTATTGACCCTCAGCACAGATTGAAACTGTGTTTTTTTACAAAATGTAACTTGTGCACTGTTCATCTCAAAATGCATTAAATGCATAGGAAATTAGAGAGAAAATGAGTTTGTCCTGTAACTGCGTATGTGAAGACAGATGCTCTTTCTTCTATTGTAGAAACGTGAGGTTGAGACAGCATGTATCAAAAACAGCTACTAATCGTCCTGAAAAGATTAAAATACATCGGCAGACAAAAAAAAAACCCTTAAGTTTCTACATTTTTAGAGACATAATAGACAAGAAAGGTGAAAAAAACAATGCCTTATATCTAGTGCAAATGATCTTTTCTTCTCCTCACTGTGGTAAATCTCTCTAACTCTATTGATTTTCGCTCCATCTGGAAGTAAGTGGCCAGAGTGAGAGAAAGCCTCCTGCTTGTTGTTTGGCTCTCACATCCATCTGCACTGTCTTTACACTCCCTACAGCCTTGGTGATAATACTACTTGCACCAGTCGGCTTTAGGCAACGCTGGCCTCTTTTCCCCAATGCATAGACTTTATTCTGATTCTGTTCTCCTGAAGCCAAGTAAGCTAAGATCAGCTCTACCAATACAATGTCATGATTTCTCAAGACCACTTCCAAAAGTAGGATCAAATAAGTGCCTGAGTAAGTGACCATTTTCTTTTCAACCTAGACTTGTGATTGACTAACCAGCTGAGGAAAAGCATTTATAATGGACCACTGCCCCAATAACCTTTGACTCTTAAGTGTGAGGCATTCGTTGGTACTTAAGAGACGGGCATCACTCCAAAAGCCAACAAGCCTCAGTGTTAACAACACGCCAGCTGGATGAGAAAAATGCACTTGGATGCTTGACAAAAGTAAAATCAGCCTGTAATCAACAGTGAGAAAGGAAAGCAGCCCTTTTTCTGCTGATTCTGATTGTAGCTTTGAAAATAATTCCCATCAAATTGGAAAGGTATTGTGTCACCCACTGATAAGCATCATCATCAATTTTAAACTAGGTTTTTTTTTTCCACCAGTGTGAATGTTATTTGTCCTACAACTGCTTCCCAAATACTTCAGCCGCTAGGAAGACAAAGTTAGTCGAAGTGAAAACCTAATAAAGTGGACTTAACACAAAGCAACAATACCTGAAAGTCTGTTTGCCTTTCATGAACTAAAGATTAATTATTTGGGTTAATTCAACAGCCTCTGACAGAAACTGGTTCAGAGAAGTATCTTTTACAACATGTTGTCCACCCCCACCCGGATCAAGGTGGATCTGTCTGTCACTCCACCAAATCTAAGCGTATATCAATAATTCTGCTTGGTTTACTGATGCCTGTAGAGCTGCTGCTTTCATATTGAAACTCTGAAAAAAACATGTCTCACAATGCTACTGGTGTTCTCATCTATCGAGTCGGGAACTATTGTATTTCCCCTACAAGGGAAAGTTTTATTTTGTTTGAAGAATCCCAACTAGTTGAGCACCCACAAGTGACACAACGGTTTAATTTAAATAGATTTTCTGAATGATCAACAAGTTCATCCCATAGATATACAACTTTTGGGTAAGGTTCATCCACCATATAAGGAAATACAGTAATTGGATCAACAACTGTTGTGCTTTTTTTTTTCCCTAATCATGCCTTATTGCAGGTGTCTTGAATATCTTTGCAGACAATATCCAATGTAATCTCCAAGAGAGGAGGCTGGATGAATGATGTTTGGATGGATGATAAATTAGTGAGCAAAGGTTACAGATGGAGAATGTGGAGGTTGAAGAGCAGTCCATTGGCCTCATCCATTAGCTTAATGTGTTCTTTTCCACTCAATAACCGATAGCCTCAATGCCCCAGTGGCTACTTTGTCATGTGCTCTTCTCTTTTCATCCTTCTGTTGTGTTTGGGGAAACAAAATATCACTCCACATTGTGCAGTTACACTTGCTCTGTCAACAAAAGTATGTTTCCCTGAATCGCTGCTGTTTGTGCGCCTCGAGATACCAGGAAGATGAGATTTCTTAGTGGAATGAGATACTAAAGCGGATTGTGAGCAATATATGTCTAACTGCAGACTATTTCTACTTCTTCACATAAAGTTGTTCAGGTTTCCCCCCACTTTAATGTTGGGACACTGAAAAGGACATCAAGAAGTGTTAAAACAATTTTATTTCTGGAGCCATGCACAGCCAAGGCACCTACAAACATTCCCACGAGTTTTGGTGCCAAAATGTTCCAATTTAATATGCTTTTTACAAAATTCCTGATGAAAAACATGAACGTTTGGGGGGGGGGGGGGGGGGGACTGGATATTTACAGCCTTTAAAATGCATGTTGTCACAAATTTCCGTGTCATAGATTCTTCTTGAAGAATTGTGTTTGGACTGTAGAAGGAAACAAGAGTAGCTGGAGAAAACCCACCCCCGCACAGAGAGAATTTAAAGATCCAACAATTTCACATAGGTGCCAGAGGTCCAACAACCTTGTATTCAAAGTGCATTTCCCCAAATCTCGCCTTGGTCCAGAATTTCAGCCAGTCTCAACGTCTCCTTAATGAGCTCTACTGAGAACAGGCTGTTTCTGTATCTGTACTTTTAAATGCTAATGAGCTGTGTCTGTCCACACTTCCTCCACACTGGAGAACACACAGTGCCTGTTCATAATTTAGGAGGGCAGAGCTCATTTACCTGTGGGAGGGTCAAAGCGAATATCCAGTACCAGAGGGAGTGGTTGATATGATGAAGGGAAAATCTCTGATTTGCCTGTATGAGCACACATTTGCCAAAAAGTGGAGCAAGCAAGTGAGGGACATGATCATAACCAGTAATTCGGTTACACAATCTAAAAGTTCTAAATCCCACAGGCAGAATAAAAACAAAATAAAAATTGTGATTTGTTGTGTGCTCTCAAGACAAGTGTGTTCGCTATCCGCTTGCCCTACAGTGGATGTGTCACTGCATTGCTTGGCATCTGCTGCAGCCACGGCACCATATGCTTCACAGCTGTAGGCGCATCCAAAAGGTCCAGACCTCACAGCTCCAGGTTGTAAATATGCAAACATGTGATGATTAGCCATGCAAAGGAGAAACATCACACGTCTAATGATATAAGCGAGAAGATCTCACAAACTCCTGTGGTCCTAAAGGAAATCTAACTTCACCAATTGAAGTGTGTTGAAAAAGAAACAACTTTCGTAATGGGTTACCATTAAATCTTAATCATGGATTCATGGTCCACACAAGATTAAACTGACTCGTTTAAGCCCACAGTAATGAATCCGAATGAATATCTGGTATCTCCTGTTTTGATCAAACAAAAGGCCATCTGTACCATGTTGAAGCAAAAAAACATCACATTATATGAGAGGATTTCAGTCAGCTTTAATAAGGCGTGTCCCTCATATAAACACAGGAACACTCAGAAGAGACACAAAACTTTGTTCGAACAACCTCCTTTAGTCGTTCCCTTCACTGTCATTATCAAAACGACATCCCAAACAAAAGGCTTTGTTTTTCTTCCATTTTTCTGTCCTCTCAAACAAAGCCTCAAGCGGTGGTGTTTCTTGACATTCTACGTCCATAACATGGCACAGAAGCACCATATACGCCTTGCACATGAAAGGAAGTAGCACTGCTGCTCCACACATTGTCATTCCTTTTGTTGTCTCCTTTGATGCTTCTTCGCCTCAAGCAACTGATGCGTGTACATGGACACATATACCTTGTCAGAGTTGAGCATAGTTCAAGGGCAACCCACTGCGGTAAAGTACTTGAGGCATTTATTACTTATTTCTCTAATGACACTACCTTTTTTTTCTGAAATGTAAAATGGCTGTTTGTTTCATTTCTGTTTGTGGGATTGAATAGATACTGTCAGAGACTGTTGATGCCTTTGATTTGTTTCTTGGTTATTTTGTTGTTGTTTTTTGAATCATCCTTATTGTAGTCCATGCTATGTATATGTAGTTCATGTTTTATTCTGTGATTGGCTGTGCACTACAGTAACTTTTCTCTTTTGTGGTGGCCTGATCACTCTGTGAGTGTTATCAAGTGCAGTTTCATCCACAGTTACCAGATGTGACACAGTCTCTAATTTTGAGATTAGGCTCAAGATTCGTCTATTAACTAAAGATTACAAATAGGGCTGGTTGAGGCCACCCTAGACCATCGTCTCATGAAACTGCTATAGTTTTAGGCTGCTGGGAGACCAACACTGAGCTTCTTTCCTTGTAGTACCGATTTAGCCTTTTGTTGTAATTATGCTCATTGTGTCTTATAATCCCATCTGGGATGGGTCATAAGTCAAGACACGATTCATTCATTCATTCATAGGTATTTATAGGCATGCTGTTGGCAAAGCTGAAAATGTCAGCAAATACACATGTTGTCCTGACTGAACTACTGGATGTATTTGAGGTTTTCCCCAGCCACCCGCCCAAACATTCAAAGAGGGGCTTTATGTAATAGCAGGTAAGATAATAGAGGCCTTGTAAAATACACATAATATACACCTTTTGATGGAGGCTTACTCAGCTGTATGTATGTATGTATGTATGTATGTATGTATGTATGTATGTATGTATGCAATGTAGCATTTTATTTTCACAGGGTTTCTGAGGGTAATAGGTGCCACAGGCTGCACAAACATCCCCATCTGTGTGCAAGTCTGGGGGAAAATGAGGCAGACTACGTAAACAGAACCAACTTTTACAGCCTCAACATTCAGGTAGATCACATCAAACAGAACCATTTGCAATGAACAAACGTTTCACATTCGGTTAGTTTATTATCAATAACGTGCCAAGCCTCAATTACGTACCATCCTGAAACAAATTGAATGAACACAGCTGTTTCAACATATATGCACAGCCACTGGTCATGGCATGCTTTAAACTAATGCCAATGTCATACCACAGAGTGCCCTCAATAAATTAGAGTTCATTACATCTTTTGACAGTCTTGTGGTGGCTTGCCTTGAGGTGGAGGCCACAGGCTCAGGCTCAGGAGGGTTTCTCTCTTCCTGTAAAATAACCATAGCAATTGATTATTCATAGGATAGAGAGTACTTGGGCACACGTATTAGTATAACGAGCAGACCACCACCATTAGCGAGACATTACAGATACACCAGCATCCACCACATTCGTCTTGACTCCATCTGTGTCAAGACAGGCAAATTGTTAAGTGCATAACATTAGAAAATAAGGACTAATTTGTAGCAACGATGGTTTTTCTCAGAACACAGACAGTGTCTCGCCATTAATACATTCAGCCTGAGTGGGCTACAATAAGATGTGGGGAAAAGAGTTGCAATGTATTGTCACTAATCACAGCAGAAATATATGGCAGATTGATTTTAATGTTTACATCAGCGCCGGACAGAGTCCATGTGGGTGGGAGCAGCAGCGGGTTTGAGTCTCACTATCAACTGAAGATAAAATGCATCTTAGCCTGGGTCACTCTTTTTCTACTCTCACAGTAAATGGTGTTTTGGATAATTGAGTTTCATAAGCAACAAAGTGTCCAAGCACGGACTTGAACCAGAACTTGAACAAATGAGATGCTATGAAGGCCTTTTTTTTCTTGGTCTCGACTTGTTCCCAAGTCTGTTTAGCTCCACTAAGTGTTGCATCCGAAATAATGAGGTTGATGATAAAGCTCACTCATGGCATGACTACAGAAGCGTGAATTTGTGGAATGCCCAACTACTTGTCTGCTGTCACGGTGAGGAATTAATATTCCAACACAAAATGTGCTCACATGATCACAAAGAACTCCGTGGAAATATAAACTAAAGGAAGGGCATTGAGGAAGCTCTGCCCGAAACGTCTGTGTAAGAAAGTCAATTCAGTGATCAGAGATCTATTAGTCCAATGGGTTAATATTGTATCACCTATATTACGCATTTTCTGCCAACATCCCTGCCTGGCCTTTGCTGTGGCAGCAGTGTTGTATTTGGCCCGGTTGATGTGTTTGAAGTCTGCACATTTTTGAAGAATCATTTTCTGCTCTTCCTTGGTCACTCTGCAGGGTTTCTTCATGTTTGTGATTGGTCAGACACTGCAAACACCTCCCCTTTTGTGTGGCCGCGCACTGATCATGATTGGAAAAGGCTGGGTTTAATTACCGAGTCAGGGGTGTGGAGTAACTGATGGTTGAGGTGGAGAAGGGGTAGGAGTTAATTAACTTTGTCCTACTCCTTTTCGGATATGAAGGGTCATAATTTGTTTAGTTACAAATTCTTTCCATATTGCTTTACTTTTATATGTTTGTCTGTTTTGTTGTGTTTCTATTTATTTTGTTGTTGTGTCAACCCAGGTAATGGAGAGAGATCCCGGGTATGCCAATCCCACTTCCTAGTACGGGCCTGAGACTTTGGGAATGCCTTACCTGGATAAAGTAGTTATAGAAATTGGCTGGATGGATCCGACATAACATATTTTACAAACTGCAGCTATGGAAAGTGCCAAATGAGCACTTTCCATAGCTGTCTGTACCATTCCAAGGCAAGAGTTTAACTCTTCAAACTGATCGTTTTTTTCAACTGTATACTGACTTGGTTTCTGATGCCATCAAATCAGTTTTTACCACTATGCTGAATCTCATCTCAACATACTTGGCAAACATCAGAATATAATCATCATACCTGTTTTGATGCAAGTCGAACATTAGGAAGCGGCTTTGCCCTGGATAGACGACACAGCGCTCCAACACAAGCGTCGTGATTGTAATGATAGGTTTACAATCAGGCTTTCTGTAGAGGTTGCTGATGACATTGATTGAACTTTGGTGTTGGTGGAGTAGAGACATACCCTCTGTTACCTAGATTGGAACAAACAGTACTGAAAAAAGTCAGTGACGTGAATTTATATGCCATTTTGTTTTATTCTGGGAACTTTTGGAACAGATCTTGAAAAGGAAAGAAGGTGACACCAACCACCTGCGCCGAGACAGAGCCTGTACAAATGTCTCAATCTAATGAATGTCATTAGTTCAGCTTCTTGTAACGCCTCAGTTGTCCAGGTGTCTGAGAAATTCACCCCAAACGTTGCAGAATCTCTCCATGGAATTTATTGAGGGAATTCTCAATAAATCAGCTCTTCTGTTACAGGTACCACCTGAGGAAGCAGATTTTTTCTTGGCTCAGCATCAACGATTGCATGTAAAGCTGTGGGCAAGACTAACAATCAAACAACATCACGATAATAAGGTGCAAAACTAAACGCTACCTTTAGTGTATGTCATCTCAGCATGGTATTCAGGCTTAGACCTTTAGTCGGTTTCAGTAGTTTGTCGGATCAAAGTGACTGGAAAAAGAAAGGAGTCTGGTTCGCTATATATCATTGCTTTATTTGCTCCAGGCGCTGGGTGTGCATCTGGTACGTGCTTTGTCTGTCTGTGTGTGTGTGAGTCCATACTCGAGGAAGTCTGAGAGCTCCAGAAGATAAATATTACCCCGGAGAAGAAGAAGAGGAAAGAACAACTGAGACTAATTCATGAGATTACTTGTCAGATGGGTGGAAGGTTTTCCACCAAAGAGCCTAAGAGTTTTATACTGTCTGAATTACCTTCATTTGTGAATCATATTTGCATATTGGTGGAGTGTTGGTTTGTTAATTTCACAGGTGTCACTGCTGTGTCGTCAAAAAAAAAAAAAACTTGTTTTTCTTTACGGCTGTTTTTTTTTAGACCCAGTTTTTTTTAGACTTTAGGATTTGTTTCTGTCAGTGTGAGACAGTTGGATGAAGCAAAGTCAACAGGAGAAGTTGATATAACAGTAATTAAAGCAACACCAGGACCATTTGATGTGACAAGCAAAATCCATGATTAGAGCAACTTATAAAAGCTTTCGAAAGCATTTTAAATTGCATGCACAACTGAATTGCGGTATCACTAAAACGTAAGTAATACCATTTGGTTTAATGGATGAGGGTGTTGAGACCATGACTTCCTTCGTTTAACTCAAATTTGCAGTCGATGAGCACATTCTTTAGTTAGTCCGGCAAACAAGTGAAAAACGCAAACATTTCTTCACGTCTTGGTTGTCAGTTTGCATGACAGCAGTGCTCAAAGTAACTGAAAACTAAACTTTTTGAAAACAGGTTGGGGTTAGATGCTGGCACTACACCGTTTTCAGCATTTCTGCCAAAATGGATACTGTTGTCAAAAAGTTAATTTGTAAATGCAAATCTTTTATGAATTGAAAATGGAAAAACAATGCATTTTCACTTGAAATGTTGTTTAAAACCTTGAGTTACTATAATTAGTTTACATTGAAAACAAGGCTAGTAAATGGAAAAGTACTAAGTCAATTCCTTCACTCAAGTAAAAGTAATAACGTTTATGTCTGAAATGTAATCATATGATTAAACACACATGCACTTTTGCAATTGTACACATAGTTGTATACACAAGTTTTCAATAAAAACAAAATGTAATTTAAAATATTTTTCGGGTTGTTTTTTTTTCCTTCCATTTTAAGTAATCCACAATATCAATGTGATGAGTTAAAAGCTATAAAGTAGACTAAAATGTAGAATGTCAAATATCAAAGGTACTTTAAAGAGATACTCAGTTTAATTATATTTTATTATTAGACACAGAAACTTCAACAATGCTGCAGGTGGTGTTATTCCACTGCATCACAAACTGTACACCCACTCATTGCAAGTTGTTTTCTTTACTTTGTGGAGTAAAACTCTGGTGTTATGTTTACTATATTGGCTGTACAGTTATATTATGAATCCTTCACTTTATAAACCCTTACATATTGCATTTGTTTAATGTCATTCATGCATGGATACATAGGCTTAATCAACCATAAAGCAACATTTCTGAGCAAATCACGTTGTGATTAACTGCAAGAATATTCTCTTTGATTTGGTCAACAGCTGGGGATTGTTGGCTTGGTTTCAGTGTAATATCTCATTTCGAGAAATGTTTAGCCAAAACAGGGATCCATCTTTTGTAATTTGTCTAAATCAAGTACCAATTAACTGTCTCTATGCTAATAAAACATTGTTATTTCACTGAGGTGAGCTGAGAGGACATCACAGACGGTCGGGAGCAGTGTTATTCTGTGACAAAGGAGGTTAATGATGTTTTTAATGTGATTAAAATGAGAAGTTGGCATTTGCTGCTGTTCATGCAACAGACCACAAGAAATGTTGCCAATTCAGCCTCACAATTCATGTTTTCTGATAACAAACAATATCACGTTTGTTTTTCTCTCAAGTGCCTAATGATGGTTGTTCTTTATTTAATTAGTTTTTGTTCTTTTTTGTTGAAAGGAAGAGTTGGTAATGATGCTCGCATGCTCCTGCATCACTTTAGTGTTTTGAAACTTATTATTAGCAATAAGCCACTTTTTCTAAAACGAGCGTTGTTAATGACATTATCATGTGGTACAAAGTAGGGTTATAATACAACTGGTGAGCTTCAGTTTATATATGGTTGCAGCATAACACAACAAACGTCACCATGATCTACATGATCTCCAAACTTTATGTTCAACATTTGTGTGTTTCCACATTTTCCCATCTGTATTTCAACAAAATGCATCAGGTTGTTTTTTTTTTTTTTTTAAATAAAAGCTCTTTTTTATTCACTTAAACTATATTTTTTGTATTTTAAAGGAAAATTAGCAATGTGTGATCACATCCCACCAAAGTTTTAGACCCAATTGTAACACAAAGATTCAGGAAATATACCTTTTGGCAGTTTCTTTTCCCATCCCTTGTTTTCTTTTCTTTCTGCAGACATACAGTCTGCTCGGCCATCTCAGTTGTCTGATCAAACTCGAGGTAGTTTCCTAACAATACATCTAAGATATGGGGGGGGTCTAATGTACTTCATTGATACAGTCAATAAGCCACAGAGTCAGACTTGGTAATCTAATCAAATCCCTTTCAGGTAACTGTGGTTATCGTGCTGTGCAAGCAGAAGGTAGAGTCACTGGAGATGTAACTCCTGACCCCCCTCCATGCACATTTGCCATTTGACTGAGATCAGTGTAAAGGCAAAATATTGTTCTGAAATAACATTTTAGATAATGCTAATGTTAAAATCCACACACATGTTTATGTTTTAATAAAGTTGTAATGGTTACAACTCTCATCCCATCATGAGAATCTCCGGGGTGGAGCTTGAGAGGCCTTCCTTTGTAGAGTTTACATGTTCTTCAATTTAACATGTGGGTTTTCTCTCTTTCTGCATTCTTTTCTATCTACTTGCACATGTGCAGGAGAACAATTTAATTTGGCCGTGGTGTGCATGCGCATAGTGTGAACAGCCAAAAACTGGACAAGAAACGTCAATTAATAAAGAGACGAGTAAATATTGGTATATAGAAGTTGTACTTGGAAATTCTGACTGTCTGACATAATGTACAAAAGGAATGGGTGAGAGGTTACAAGCGTTGCACTGCAGGCAGTCACTCCAGACACGGTGCCTCGATTCCCCACATCCAGTCAATCATCTTTCCCCCACAGCAGGTGTCTCGACTTGTAGCAGCATGAAAAGCACAGATGTTACTAATAACATTAAGAATGGATCAGCTCTGTTCCCGGCTTTCAGTAAACTACAGCCGTGTGCGGCACCTGTCATCCTGAAACACCATTAATTACACCAGTGCTTGTCAAAGTGTTCACCTGTTTCCAAAGCTTTTGTTCTCCTTCTCTCTCCAACTCGTCTTCACCTTCCCACCTATGTTTTCCAATCCCGCCTCCACCTTTCTGTCCAGCTTTATAGCCTCCTGTGTCCCATAGCTCTCTGTCATGCTGCCTGACTACCATCTGTGCTGTCTACCAACCTTCTTCTCCACTTGCTTGGAGAGTTTGTCCCTTGCTTGCCCTTTTGGAGTTTTCATTTTCATTCTCCGCTTTGTGATTTTTATGGATTTGGTCACCTTCCTCTGAATGCCAGGATTTCTGCAGCCCTCTGCAATGTTTTTTTTTTTTGTTTTTTTTTAACTTTCACCTCACTGCTTGAGTCACTCTGTGTTGCTTCGAGATCCACTGCAAAAACACTTTTTTTTTTGTCTTTTTAAACCTGAACTGAGGTGAAGCAAAAAACGAAAAAGACAAACAAACAAACTGTGATTCATTTTTGTCATCAGTCACCATAATAGCAAACCAACTTCACCGTCTGTCCATACAAATGTCGGTATACTCACCGTTGTTAATGTATGTTCATTGCATATTGTTCTCTGTGTGCATGTGTGCTTTCATTGCAAAAACCACACACACTTGTGTTTTTGTTAAAGATTATTTTATTATTTTAGTTGGTGTCCATGATACAATAAATCCAGTTATATTTCAAAACAGTTTCTTTATGTTTAGATTTATTTTCAAAACTTTAAAGAAAAATCCCTGCAGTTAAAAGACAAGCCCCTAACCCCAAGATTATTTTTTTTTCTGCTGCTGTGGCTTCGCCGGAAGGTTTCTCGAGACTACATTTTTGAAGCTACTGCTTTGAATGAAACCCCCTGTAGAAACCAGGCATCCTAACTTTTGTCATTATTAATACCAGCCCTTGAGATTAGTAAGCTGTTAAAAGAAAAACCTTTCTCACCGTAGTTAAAGGAATTTCATTTGAGATGTCGCTGAAGTTTTCCAGCCACAAATCCAGAAATGATGTGTTTCAAATAAATTATTCATAGCTTTCCCCTTCAATTATTTGTTTTCATTAGGATTCATTCTCAGAAGTTAATGAAATAAAAAAAAAAATCCTTGAGGAAAGAAGCATCAACCGACCCCCAGATGTCTACTGTTGAGAAAACGGTACACAACACATGATGTACTGTATGTCCACTCGTCATGGGCTAGCTTTCCAGTGATTCCAGCCTGGCGCTTTTATTTACTCATTTACTCAGACCCAGAAGAAAGCCAGCCAGCGGCTCAATACTTCAATCTGAGGTGAGAAGCGAGGCTGATCCCCAGAGTGTTCTGAATGCAGCAGGCCTCTGGTGAAAGTGAGGTCATTTCACCCAGGAGAGAAATCCTCAGAGTCTGCAATCTGGAACTCCTATTTGAAAAATAAAGTTTGAAATGAAGATTATATTAAAGGATTATAAAGGAACTTCAATAATGTAGCATGCTTTTTCAATGCTTTCGCAGTATCCACTTTACACTTTTCACAGCGGTTGCCACGCAAGGTGCCCCACCTCCACTGAGGTTCAGCCTCTTTTGCACTTCGACGGATGGAGATAGAGGATGAAACCTGAAACCCTGCGACTTGAACGTAACCTGCTTCACCAACCGGGAGCCACTAAAGTGAGAATCCTTAAGAAGGAATTATGGTAAAAATGTAATCAACTGGGTATCATTGCAGTATCGCTGTAGTATGTTTTAAATCCCCTGCATCCTTTGGGGCAGGGTGGGACTTTACTTTGCTGGACTCCTTACTCACAATATTTTTAGGGGGGCTCAACATTTAGTTCCTCCTTGGTTATTTTATTGTGAGTCATGTACCATTTCCAGTAGGAGTAGCTCAGACATGCCTTTCTTGTTGAATTATTGTGCACAGTTGCTCCAAAAATGTATTTCCCTTCAAATCGTAGAGCAAAAGAACAAAACATACCAAATGTGGATGCAGCTGAGCTTCATTGCTGATGTTTGTTTTTTTTTTCTTCTGTTTGGTGATCTTTTCAACAGCTTTGTGATTGCATTTGATCAGACCATGAAGAACAGATGTTGTGTAAGTCTTCTTATTAGGAGAGAGATCTGAGAAACCCCATTCTCTTTTCTATTTGGTCGCACACTGAGGAAATGGAAAGCCTTACAGCAGCAAGTGAAGATCAAGGCAGACACGTTAATAAATTGGCAACATACTGAAGAATATAAAAGTGAGGGGTAGTAAACAAGCAGAATGGAATGAGAAAAATATACAAAAGTATCAAAAAGGATTTATTGAGTGTTGCACAGAAGACATTGGTGCTAAATTTAGCAAGTTAACCTTATCAACTGCGTAGTCTTGAATGTCCATCATGCAACTGTCCTGACAACCCAATGCATGAAGGTACGGATTGGCATGGATTTTCACAGGTATATTTCTTTTCTCTTGCTTTGACAAAATTAAGAGTTTCTTTTTGCAGTTTGGTGTGATGTGAAAAGTTGTAGGATATATGGCGACCTTGGTAATGTTGATGCATTTTCGGAATGGTTTGGGGTTAATAATTATAGCTGCAACAGTGTTCTATCCTGAAGAAACAAAAGTCTATGTCAGGGGAGTCAAACATAAGTTTTCTGGTCATTTCACTGTATTTTGCACCAGACTTTCATTAAAATTGACTTCATGTTTTTGCTCAAATACAGACATTTTCCTAGTATGACCTCCATGTCTAATACACCAGTACAAGGCACTGACTAAGTCCAAGCGTGTGTGTGCCACCTTTTGTCCTCAAGAGGATCAGTTAAAGATCATTGGGTCACTGTAATGCCATCATCATATCTCTCTTTCTATGCACAGCATCGCTGGACTAAAATCAACCCACCAGCTTATTTAGAAATCAATCCAGAAAAAAAATCTTTTCATGTCGATGACCTTTTAAAAAGTAGGCCACGGACACAGAACAAGTCGAGATCTCTTAAGCATCGAAACCTTTAGCCGCTTCAAAAGCAGCCATAAAATCCTCTTTTATTTGTTGGATGAGATTGCCATCTCAGAACAGCCCGTGCTTCTCTCTCACACTTCAGACGCCTACGAGAGGGGAGCGAAGCAGAAGTGCTCACCCCCTCGTAAACCCTTTCTCAGTAGGAAGTCTGTTTTTGTTTGGTTTTTGCTTCTTTGAGTTCAAGATAGCGTCGTCACCCCCGGGAGCGTTTATAGTTACAGAGAGCGGTAACCATGATTGCAAAAAACACTATCCAGCCAGAACAGAATAAACAGCTGAACAAATCTGAATCTGAGAAATATACAGAAGGAAAGATCTTTTCCAGTGTCTTTCTAATCATTGAGTGGCAATAAGAACCACTATATTGTTCAATTCCATGCAGCAGTCTGTGGTCTTGTGTGTTTGATGTCCAGTGAGTATTATAGTGTTTGAGACCATTGTCATGGTTCACACTCAGACTCAGGTGCGGACAGAAACACAGCAACCAGGAATACTCACAGAACACTTTATTAATAAGCAACAAGGCAAAGAACTCAAACCATATACACAGGAAAGCAGAACTCTAACGAGACAGAACTAAAGACTAACCCAGGTACTTTAAACTAGAAAAACTGAACTCAGAGGTACCAATACAGGCACACTACTCCAGCTAAGAACCACCCAAACAAAACTATAAGGACCCAGCGGGAGACTAAAGGAGCACACTGCAGCAAATGCTGAATGGCGTGGTCGGCGCTGGAGAACACAGGAGGAGGCGTATGCTGAAGCCTGAAGGAGGCTGTCAGCGAGTCTCGTTGTGCTGAAGCCGTTGGAGTGGGCCAAAGAACAGAGTCACAGGCAGGAGCTCGGTGCACCAGGGTGGGTCCGATATGTCGGTAGCTTTATGGTGCGGCGCCGAGCCTTCATCTGATGCCAGCTTTATAGGGACAGAGGTGCATTGTTGGGTGAAGCCACGCCCTGCCGCAGGTGAGTGCACTCAGGTAATCAGCGACTGCACTCCTCCACACCTCACACAGCATGCAGCACACGCCCACCTAGGAAAAGGGAAAGGAGGGAGGGGGAAGGGAAAAATGCTGCCACTCGGCAGAGCCAGAGATGAAGGTCATGACACAACCATCTGTTTTCTATCAAACTATCCTCACTCAAGTCCTTTGTCAAATCTTTCAAATTTCTTATGAGATACCCAATAGACAGCAGACACAGAAAAAGCAAAACTGGGTTCGGGTTAGGGACAGAAAATCGCATCGACTCATAAAGTTCTCGAGCTTAAATAAGAGAAAAACCCAGTTTAGGACTGTTCCAGACACACCCATTGCCTAAGGGTTTGTTTTAAAACTTTGTGCTCCAGTGTCAACATTCAACATTCATATAAAAGTCTGCTTTACTTTAATATTAAATTATAGTTATTTGTTGTGTTTTCTCTGGTCTGCTGGTGAAGTAGCTTTACTCACTGGAAAAGGGAGCGTAATCATTCAGTGGAAAGATTCTCTGTTCAGATGGAGTGCTGAATCCCAGCAAATAGCACACCTGTCCAACACTTTGCTTCATGTTTTTTTTTTTTTTTTTGCACAGATCCTTTTAGCAATCCTTTTTTTCTCGCCTCAGTGTTTCTATCATAGGGATCTTTGTTTATGAGCCTGTTTTCTCAACACACATTTACTTCCTGAATTCAGTTAGCAATTTGTATGGCGTTGCGTTATTGAGTGATTAGGTTTGCTTGTGTTGTTTTTCCTGGCTTAACATACTGAAAATGCACGATACATAGCTTTGATGACATTATGTATACCGGTACATCTTTTGCCTCTTTGAACTTGATGTCATTCTTTCCTGAGGTGTCTTCTGTTATATATTTGCTTGGCCTAAACCATGTCTGGATGAATACTTGACTGTTTATAGTGTATTTTCAATGTGTGTGTCTGAGTAAAAAGTGCGTCAGCCCAGAGCAGTCAAATGTCATGTCGTCAATGTTTATGCTGGTAGCCGTATTCCTTTCGGTCCCTTCAAGCATTAAACTCGTTCTCCCTAAATTCCAGGTTGCAATTTTAAGTCTGACAAAGCCATTAACCGTCAACTGGAATTACCTGTCTGGTTTTATGCTCCTTGTGTGTGTGTGTGTGTGTGTGTGTGTGTGTGTGTGTGTGTGTGTGTGTGTGTGTGTGTGTGTGTGTGTGTGTGTGTGTGTGTGTGTGTGTGTGTGTTTCTGTGTATTGCATGCCCTTGTATAGCATGCAGTATATTTTATTCCAAAAGATACTGAATCAGAAAACTGCCAATAGGAAAAGTCATTAAGTGCAACACAAGAACACCGTTGCTCTGCAGGATTTACTTACTGCTGGTGTTACATGCTTGTTTCATCACCTTGTTGTTACAGAGGGTCTGAAGCGCAAAAAGGAATTAAGTGATGTTCAAAGCTGGAAGTAACACAAGGAGACACTGCTTATGAAAATAGTGATGATCGGTATAATGTTGTAATACATAGTTGAATAATACTTGAAGAAAAATGTCAAATGAAGATGATAAGGTCCTTTAGAGTTTAAGCTCATTTCCCAGTTCCAACAATGTCAACTAGGTAAACTCAAGCTAAACTCACCTGATTTTTATAGTTTCTGTTTGTTTTTTGTTTTTAAATCTCTGTATGATTATTCTTATGAAGTAAACTCCGCATACCACTTTTTTGTCAAGCGTGGTGCAATTGAATGATTTGTATTAATTTTGTTGAATAAACAGTCACTTGGTTTTATTCACTCCTGTTTGTTAAATTGACCCAAAAAGAGAGAACAGGGCGCTACAACCTCAGCTCCACCTTTCCACTATTAATAAGCTCCCTCGCCTCAGTGCCGGATAACCTCAGGGTCCATACGAAGGGAGTTCAAAAGAAAATAAAGGACTGATTAAACCGATAAAAAAAAGCAAAACAATGAAGACATTTAAAACCTTGAAATCAGTCCTGAAGCACACAGGAAGCCAACGCAGTGATCTTAAGGTCAATGTGATGTGAACCCTCCTTCTGCTCCTCGCCAGCACACGAGCAGCTGAAATATGCCGTAATTGAAAGTGTGAGATAGAATTTTCATGGACAACTATAAAACGAGGTATTGCAGTAATCAATACGAGGACAGATAAAAAAAACTAAACAAAAAAACAAATCATTCAATGAGGCAACTCTACATGAAGTTAACCTCAGGAGTGAAAACGAGCAACCTGGTTGAACTGTATTATATATACTATACCGGTATATGTGTATATATATATATATATGTATTACACCACTGGACACAGCTGACCTTTGGCCTAGGAACCGGCATGGCTCTTAATTCGACTCTTGAAGTCTTGATTCCTGTTTGATTTGAGAACGCCCATTCAAAGTGGAATATTTCCCTCTGAAAGATTAAAAAACAAACAAAAACAAACAAAAAAAAAACATTCTTGCTGATGTACAGCTCTGTTATATATTATTATTATTATTTTTATTTATTTATTTTTTTTAATTCTAAATCCTTCAAGAAAGTGCCTTGTATTAGATGAGCATGATGAGACATGAACCAGGTGAAATCTTGTGAATCCAGATGGAAGCCGGCTCCACATGTTCGTACAGTGATGTGTCCCTGTGGGACTGTCACGCTCACAGATGAGGAGGCAGCACGTATGGAAAGGATCATTCACACATGAACTGACGTCAGCTGCTATTTAAACTGTAACAGCCGCTTCCGTGAAATAATTTATTTAAAATGTAAATCTATGCATATTGCATATTGCACATGTGTTCTGGCTCACATCCCATTCAGACCAACAAAAGCACAAACTAATTCAAAGCACACCACAACACATAGAACCACGAAAGTCAAGAATTCATTACTAATAGTTTAGTTGTATGTCTGTCCAACAAGTATCATATAAGAATATCTCTAACCTTTTTTATGGACACAGGTAATTAATCTGATAAAATTCCCCTTTTTTTTTCAGAAGCACTCTAGTGTACTTTCCTAGATCTTGCATGTCTGCCTTAATTAGCGGCATAATGGCTGAAAATGTTCCTCCATTAAGCCTGGAGTCCAGCAACTCTGCATCCTTTTCATCCTCACAGAAGGAGCTACAGAAAGTGATAATGGAGATCATCAAAACAGTTTTATGTGGGATCCCCTGCGGAAAGTCCTTCTCACTGAACTCTGAGCATGAACATCAGAGGGCAGCTCGAGGATTTTTCCATCCGAGTTAATACAAATTCGTCTGACTAATAGTTGGCGGAAGTAGAGATTGCTATCCAAAGAGTTGATAGCGATGTGCAATTAGAAAAGTTGTGATGTTTTTGAATGAAAGCTTTGGCTCTAATGGTTTTCTGCATCAGAAAAAAATAAACAGGGTAAAAAAAAAAAAAGAAGCTACATTACAGCAGTAATGTGGCTTTCAATGTGTTTTTGTACTTAATACAGCTTTTTGGTGCTTTGATGATCACAGATGAAGGCTTTTTTTTTAAATGTTATTCAAGGATTTGATACTCTGCCATAGAACAAACAAGATGTTTCACAAAAATGACCAACTTGAATTTTCAAATTGTTGAAAATCCACCGATGGAAAATTGTCATTGCTGAATTAATGGCACCCAGATTTCTGGTCTGATTTTAAGTCCTGAGTGACATGGAGTCAACAATTAAGAATGAACAATAATTACAGTAATTTATACTCAGCAGGTATAAGGTGCTATGGTCAATCACTGACACTGATATATAGAGCTGAGTATCATTTTCATAATTATGATAGATGTTATGATGTTCCATCATCTGAGAAAGAGGGATGATGTAAATATTAAATAAAAGAGGCTCAAGGATGGAGCCTTGAGGAACCCCACAAGTGAATTTCATAGCAGTATGTTGTGGTGAACTGTGTTGAAAGCAACACTAAAACTGCAGCTCTGTCACTGCAACAATGAAAAAAAATAATTCAAATACATGTTTTCTTGCTTTCTGTGCATGGAGAACATCAAAACTCCACAGTGATAAGGCTTCCAGTCATCAGTATGCATATAGTATATCTTCATTTACCCATTTTACATAAGAGCCAAGTCTGAGGGAGTTTAACATTACTCAAAGATAAGTTGGCAATATTACAGGTGTATCAGTGACTGGGAGAGAACAAACTGACCTATAGATAGTTCTACATTGTGACTGTGATTATTCTCAGCAAATAGCCTTACCATGATGTATCCAGATATAGCATGCT
The DNA here is from genome assembly GCF_963422515.1 of Blennius ocellaris. NCBI lineage: Eukaryota > Metazoa > Chordata > Actinopteri > Blenniiformes > Blenniidae > Blennius > Blennius ocellaris. Next base: position 15,205,427 of record NC_137664.1, read on the forward strand.
ATGAGAAATTAAGTAAGCACAAAATCAAAAGGATAATCGGATCCTGTTGAGAAAGATCATCAGTGATCAAGTTCAGGAAGTGTGGAGAAGTCAGAGGGCAATAAAGACAGTGAGTACGTGAAAACTCCTCATAAAAAGGCTCCACTGTGGAAACCAACACAAGTAGTCCAGTGACAAGCACTGCTTCTGGTGCATTAATCACTGTGACAAATTCTTTTCCAAAAAGTACCTCAAGTTGTCAAACAAAAGGGTTCAAAAGGCCTTGAGTCGCTGACAAGACGTGTCGGTTTATGAATGCTAATGTCAAATTATAAGTCACATCAATGTGTACCCACGAATCAAGTTTGTCAAACAGAAAACTTTTGAAAAAATCACGAGGAAGTGAGACTTTCAACAACTTGGGAGTTATGGGAAGAGGAAATGTGGAAAGCCTGGCTGAATAATGAATGAAGCACCTTAACTGATGGGCGGTAAAAACCTCATGGCAGCGGCCATCTCCTCCATCAAACCCTCAGGTCAGTAAACAAGACATTAAATATGACTTTTATGCACTGTATAAATAGTTTTCAATGCAACAATAAATAATCTCAAAGTTGGAGGAAAGATGCAGCGTCATGAACATGTAGAGGAGAGCAAGCGGGAGGGTTTGGAGTTTGTCCAACTCTCAGACTATGAAATCAAGTAGAAAAGCCTTTTATTAGTTTTCACAGGATGTAAAATCATTGCAAGTCAAGAGTTATTAATTTATCAAACACTTTAAAACAGGAACAAGTGTGCCCCCGTCATTGTACAACCAACCCGTACCTTCACCGGAGGAATTCAGTAGCTGCCGTTGCAGCGAATTCAAACAGAGCCTGACGCCCCTTCGACATCACGCATTAGCTAATGAGCTCGAGCTGCTGACTACAGCTGCAACACACATCTTTTAAACTGGACACGGACTCAAACGCTCAGCAGGAATAAATTAAGTTTCTGGAGGGCCTCCAGTCGGCTTCATGACATCACTTGAAAAGACAAAACAAAAGGCATTTGATAAAGCTAGGCACCTGCTCTGCGTGTGAGGTCTAATCAAAGGAAAAGTTGGATTTGAGATTAGAAAATGGATAATCAGTGATTAAAAACATATATAAACATGCACTCATGCCCCCCCCCCCCCCTTTTAAAAAAAAATCAAAACCCATTGATTAAGAACCCAGGACTGTGTAATAACAAATATTAAATGAGATTTGGCAGTCGCCAGACCAACTAGTTGTTTCAGCAGGTTGAATCATACAAAACATACAAAAGATGAGAGACAGACATGCTGTAATGCACTTCGATGGATTTCAAACTGATCATGAGGTTGCTTCCAAATGGCAGAGGACTTTGAAGATTCTGCAACAAGACACCGAACGGCCACCTGTGTAAATCCAAATGTTTAAACGTCCAATAACATTGTAAAAAAAAAAAAAAAAAAAAAAGTGACTCTTGTTTCTGCTTTCCTTTTTGAAGCAGGTATGAGTTACTGCAAACGGAACAAAATGCCGAGGTGGCAGAAAAATTCATACCGTGCAGCTTTGTAAATAAGCCAATTGGACTTCTCCAACTTTGTGATGTCACAGTGAACCTTAAAGGCACAGACAGATAAATATGCAGTCTGTTCTCAGCAGGACAATCTTGGACTAATCGAACATACTGGAAGAGTGTAAAACGGGAGTCCTTTAAATGTTTAATTTAATCAAATTGTCAATTTGGTCACCACGCCGCATGTAGCACCTGCTAATATGGAGTAGAAAAAAACCCTCAAATATGAAAGAACAGATTCATTCAAATGCCGAGACTCTACCCAGCGGTGGCAGGCAAGTAGAGCGTGTAAACCTCATGTTGTCAGCAATGCTTGTTGACTCTCGCACTATTAGTGAACCAAACCATTTAAGCCTTGCTTAAGTTAGAAAACACAAGTCTAAGAGAAACATTCATCACCAGCGACTTTAAATTAATCAAAAACACAGTAGAAAATCGATGTCTCATATTTCCTTCAGAGAGTCAGTCAGTAATGGCACGAGGTCGCCTGGAGAGCTTGAGAGAATTCCCCCCGGGCGCCTTTGCTCTGTGGCACAGTGAGCTCTGCTGGGCTCCGCTGGAAAGGCAGCGGCGGCCGCGCCGTCGCTACCTGGATGCGTCTGGGATGAGTTTCTTAAACCAGCCGCCCACGGCCATGTCGACTCTCAGCACCAGCGAGACGCCGATCAGCAGGAACACGCTGCTCACCAGGAACCCCGAGGCCTCGAACATTAGCCTGCAAGGAACAGAAAGCATTGGTTATTTGAAACCGTTAAAATGAGCTCCTATGAAGATTGTTGGCATTATTAATTTGCACAAACACAGATACATTATGTTTGAATAAGATTTAAGTCACAAAGTGTTTCAGTCAAAAAAGATCTTTGAGTTTTTAAAATCCTTTATGAATATACTAGAAGGTATTAAATAAAATTATGATGGAGCATATACTCTTACTAAAATCCTCTCACTGAATGCCTCTTATTTATTTAATTGATATGTTTCAGGCTTAAAAAGCAGTTGCAGAAATAAATTCCTTAGCGTGATTATAATCAATATCTGGTTATAGCTTTCTCTTCTAATCACTCACTAAAACAGATTTTTATTTTATTTTTTTTAATTTTATTGCTGATGTGGCCCACATAGTGAATACATATTTGAATAAATTCACTGATTCACAGAAACAGAAACAGCAACCTGTTTACTGGCAAAGAAACTGTAACGATGTAGAAAACCAACAGTCCAGATATACATGTTGTGATTACGGCTCCATGATGTCCATGTACTCTGAAGCCTTTACTGTCAGTGAGTTCGTGTGAGCTGGAAAATCCATTCGGGCACTTACTTGGGTGCGAAAACCTTCCACACCATTAGGTGTCTCCTGAGGATAGCAGCTGCACAGACTGAAGCGAAGACCTGTGAAGAGAGCCGAGAATCTGAGTGGTGTGATGTGATACTGATCCACGCTGCGAAGTGGAAGCGAGCCGAGTGAGAGGGGGTTAAAAAAAAAAAAAAAAGCAATAAAAATTGAACACAGAACGGCTCCGACCGCGGCGAGATTCCTCTGCTGTGATGAACGTTTTAAACTGGCGTGAGTCTATACAAACTGTGGACCGACCTGTGCTCCATTAATAAAGAGGTAGCGTGTTGACAGTTGGAGGAGTGCGGCGCTGAACTGCTGGGGGTTTTCCCTCAGCCTCATTTCCATGACGGCGTCCTCGCCTTCCTCCCCACAGGCTCGTCCTCCTCGGCTCCCACGCACCTCTCGCACCAGGGGCCAGAAGAGCAGCAGTGGACACCCCACTGGAGGCAAAGACACGGAAATACACATCAACAAGATGATTCTTTAAAGTGGAATATATCAGAAGAGATTTGTGTTTGTGTGTGCCTGCCGCTCGACGCTGACGGGTATCCCCTCCATTTTGGGGTTTTCCATCAAAAACCCCATCCACTTTGACTGGCAAATGCTTCGCAGCTTATTTTGGGTGATTTTTGCACAAACTTTTTGCTGAATCATTAACAAAACTCATAGCACAACTATTCCACAATATGCCACACGCTTTGATGTGCTTTTTGCGCACCTGCTCCCAGTCTTTGCGCTTTGCCTCTCAAAGAGAGGGACACAGAATTAGTTGCTCAATTTGTGACAACATGAACTTTCTTGGTTGCGTAACTTTTCATTTTCTCCTACTGAGAAACATTCCTGGACATTGAATCGCTGCAGCTGCCATGGAAGTAAACTGGGTCTTACTTTGCCTCGAATGTTCCTTTATTTCCTGGAGTAACTATATATTTCCCCAGCCGAATCTTAAAAACGTCACAGTGCCTATGCCCAACTGCACAAAACGTTTTTCACTTCCAACATAAAACACTAACCTGCAAACAGAATGTGTGAGGCGAATGTGTTGAGGGTGACCAGCGAGGCGGGCAGTATGGTGCCAGTGTGTCCGTCTGGAAACCCCACGAAGGCGGCGCTCCACTGAATGGAGGGGAAGGTGGGGAGATGACCTGTGGCGTGGAAGAACTGGGTCGCGGCCAGCGACCACAGCACCACGGGAGTCCAGGGAACGTTAAACCCACCTGAAGGAAAGCAAAGCGGGGTGCACCGTTGCGTGCCGTGACTCACTGAGAGAGAGGGTGCGATTGTGAACGTACGAACCGCCGGCGTCTTACCCGAATACGCGCCGTGCAGGCCACTGAGGGTTGTGGAGGAGGCGTGGATGTGCAACAGGGATCCCATTTCGAGCAACAGCAGGAGAAAAGACAGAGCCATGCCCTCCGGGTGCAGCAGCAGCAGGCCGATTCCCAGCAGGCCGCAGAACAACAACGTGGGGGCAGAGTAGACGGTTCCGAGCCCGTATGCCTCCACGGCGGGCCGGTTGTCCACCTCGCCGGCCCCGCTCAGCTCGCTGCCGTCGTCGTCCAGGGAGCGACGCATGCGCTGGTAGATTTGGGGAATGAGGTGGTGCAGTTCGGCCTGGGGGCTGATGCCCGTGCTCGCTCGGTAACGAGGGGGCGGCAGAGTCAGGCTTCTGGCTGAAGCGGCCGCCCTGGTTTTCACGAACACGGTGAGGGGCTCCAGCCAGATCAGGGACAGCCCCAGCGCCAGGAGGCAGAAGGCGGCCCTGGGGAGGGCCAGCTGCGCCAGGCCGATCAGCTCGGACAGATTCCTGAAGCTGTCGTCTGGAGTGGCGCTGACGGCCCAGTGCAGGCCCAGGCACACGGACAGCAGCGGCAGGATCCACCGGGCGGTGAACACCGTCCCGCCTGAAGCGTTGAGGTTGCCGTAGTGGCAGAGGCAGCGCCTCAGCAGGAGGGTCCACAGGCCGAGAGAGATGACGGAGAGGACGTAGTGCAGGTTCTTCAGCTGGCTGTTCTGCAAGCGCGACAGAGGGGAGAGGAACGGGGACGGCTGGCAGGAGCCCTGCTCCTCTCGACAGGCGTGGAAGGAGAGGGAGAGGTAGAGGCTGCCGATGAGGAGGCCCAGACAGGCCAGCAGGGTGTTGCTCTCTTTCCGCACAGTGGCCGAGGAGAGGGCCGGGGACGGCAAGAGCCCCGCCGATTTCAGGGGGTCGGGGCTCGGGGGCAGCAGAAGGCTGTCCCAGTTGAGATGGATGGGAATATAAATGGCCAGAGAGAAGACCAGGAAGGTCACGACGCGGCCTTCGGCGATCACGTAGCTGTCGGAGAGCAGGGAGGCACAGCGGAGGAGCGGCACCAAGAGCGGAGCCACGAGGAGCCGGCGTGGGGTCAGCCAGCCCGCGCCCTTCGGGGCTTTGCTTCCGTTCTTTGACACGGCCGGGGAGTTCAGTCGACGGGCTCGCCACAGGAAGTAGAGTTCGGAGCCGAAGGCGCCGGCCGCCAGGCACCACACCGCCTCCGCGTAGCCGCGCGTGAGCAGCTGAGCGGCGGCCGCGCCGGCCGCCGACGTCCCCGTGGCGAGGACGGGGGCCTTCAGTCCGACGCCGTCCTCTGTGATCAGCGCCTGGGACAGTTCGGACAGGACGAAGCACATCAGGCAGGCGAAGGCGAGGATGGCGAACCCCGCCGCCATCTTTAGAGGGCTGAATCGAGCCCAGGTGGCCCGGCAGGTGTCCCTGACAGAGGTGAGGTAGAGCTGCAGGGAGGAGGCCAGCTCAGGGGACGGCGGGCGGCCGCCTCTCACAGCGGCGAGGTACTCCGAGGAGAGGCGGGCGAATTGAGCCTTGAGCTGCGAGAGGCTCTCTGGTGGGATGTCTTTGGCCATGCTGGAGTACGTATCCAGGAATCGGTTGACCTTCGCAGAGGGAACAAAAGAACTCAATTAGTGCGTGCCAGTGGAGTGTAAGGAGACTGAAACATTTTTCTGTAGGGAAACTTTGAAAGAATAAAAAAAAAAAAAAAAAAAAACTGATAGTAGATGGTTCTTAACAGAGCCTACCTGTTTTGCGTTGATCCACAGCGCCTCCAGCTGGCTGATCCCTCCAACTACGCCTTTTGTCTGCCCATGAGGAGGGAATAAAGGCAGGAGGACTTGGCCCACGCTACTGTATGGGATGGGAACTCCCAGCAGCAGAGCCAGTGTGGGCACCAGGTCAGTCTGGGGCACGACCTCTGGTTCCTTCTGGAAACAAATGATAAAGATTTGCTCAGACATTTTTTTTTATTCTCACAAACTAAACCCGCACCCTTGTTTATAGCTGACATTTTTCTCTCCTGTGTAGCTCGTAACTCACGCCCATTGTCATTATGGAAATAAACCGTTTTTTTGTGACACATCCTTTTTTAATCTCACGAAAGAGACGGAGACCACCTGTCGCCATTCACTTAATGGCTTCGGGGAAGAGCGCAGCCAACCGTGAACAGAAATGCACACGCATCACTGGTTTGATGCTTCACACCTCTGATACATTAAACACGGTAGTAATTTCAGGAGATTGCCATGGCGTCAATGTGCATTTGCTTATGAGATAAGATTAACACTCAAATAGATGAAGTGAAATATCAAATATTTCTGTCGACCAGCAGGCATCTGATGGAGCATAACTGTGTATAACTGTGTCCTACAGTGCATAACTACATCAATACGGTACAGTATATAGCATAAGTTCTATGTGGATCTGTGTCTGTTTAAGTCTTCAATTTAAGACCAATTTGGTTGTTATATAAAAATATAACCTAGTATATCATTTAACACATTTACAAAGGGCTGCTGATTTATTTCTCTCTGCACTTAAGATTTATTTACTAAATGTCATGTGTTGCTTCATGTCTTTTAGACTCTTCCTCACGTGTGATTCGTACAAATATCTATCATATATACTATTATATACATGTATGTGTCACATTCTGTGCTTAGAAACTGAACGCTATTTTCAACTGATTGGTTTTTACACTTTTTGATTGCAGCCTTGAAATCCATCCGACGCGAATGAAGGGCAGACTTTACCCTGGACACGTTGTCAGTCCATCACAGGACTAGCAAAAGCAGTGTTGCCAGCTCCTATTGACTGTTTTATAAGTCACGACTCGTCACGAAATGACACCGCTAACGTCACGTGTATGACCGACTGTGCAAGTAACTGTAATGGAGGTTGCAGGGGAAAATAGTTACTGGTAAAACAGACTTGATAAGGTTAGAATTACAAATGGCTCCTTCACTGACTGCTTTCAGAACAAGAAGGGAGTAAAGTGGTCTGAAAACTTACAACACCACTGACTTCACACGTGCAGATTCACAGCAGGTGCTTGGATCGTTGGAGGAGCAGGTGTACCTTGGTAAAGGCCATGCGTGCACTGGGAGAACGTGCAAACTATACACAATAAGGTGAGTGTGCAGGGGTGGACCCAAGACTTTACTAAAGTGCTTCCCACTACAGCACAGAGGTGTCCATCCTTACCTCAATTAAAAAAACAAAAAACAACTCCTTATTTTAAACTAGCTCTCTGTATAGTCTTAAACTTTGCATCCTTCCAACCTGTGTTATATTGAAACTTTAATCTTTTGAGATTAGATTGAAGAGCTTGACTGTAATAAGAGTCACTGAATGTAGCTCCGTGTTGTCATTTGGACATATTTGCAGTATTTCTACAGCAATGGGCCCATTGAGAAGTGATGCACGCTGACGACATGCATTGTATGGTGGACCAGGATGTAAAATCAGCTGCACTACAAACCTGTGACAATGATACGGGAAATATTGGGGAAGGGCTGTAAAGGAAGATGGCGGCATCAGTCTCTTTTTGACTCTCGCCACCATGATCTCCAGTGTCGGTCATCCCGTGATCTCCCATCACCACCAAGAGAGTGTCATTTTGCAGCCGGTCCATCACAGACCTAGACGGAAAACAAACCAAAACACAAAATCACATACAACAATGAGACCACAAATGACATTCCTGAATAAATAAATATCACGTGGAAACCATTTGTGCAACAAGTCAGTCACGGGTCTGGTTCTCCCTCTGTGTCAACCTCTCATTATCATGTAAGTGACACCACATGAGGACGGCACTTGATGATGAGTGCAGCTGTGAAGCAGGCGCGGAGCAGCTGGGCTTCACTCTGACCTGATGACTCCGTTCATTTGGGTGAGCTTGTCAGCCATGGCCGGGTGGTTGGGGCCGAACCTGTGACCGCAGTGGTCAACCCCGAGGAAATGAGCGACCAGGACATCCCAGTCGTTCCCCACCACTGGGAAAACCACGAGCAGGAGAGACAGAGAGAGTGAGCGAGATGAAGGCTTTGGTGCCAAAGAAGCTCAAAGCAGGGAATATTCACTGAAATTGTCAACTCCTGCGTACTGGTTGTGTAGAGGTGCTGCAGGATCCCGTTATCCACAGTGTGCAGATCCTTGACGTTGAATGAGGGGAAAGGTAAGGAGCGGTGGAACTTCTTTGGAAAAAGACTCTCCCATGTGTCGTCACCCATGAACACCACGCGCTTGCCTGTGGAGAGAGAAAAGAAACATTATACGGGATGATCCCGGCTTATTCTGGCCAAATGCAGAGTTCACCCCCGGGCTGCTCATCCAATGTCAAGTTACCAATTAACCTTAAATGTATTTGTGGGCGGAAACCAAAGGACAGAGAGAACTCACAGAAAGACTCTGCTGCCTACCGTGCAGCCTTGATACGCCCAGTGCCTTTTAAAAGCATTCATCTGATCATTATTTTTACACTTTTATTGCTTTAATTAAACATAATTTAGATTATTTCTTAAAAGAAATGTACTGAGAAATATCTTTATTGAGAAAGGACAACTGATTTCACCCAAATATATTGGTTAAATGTTAGCAAAATAAGACAATTCTGAAAAATAAATGGTAGTATTCAGATTATTAAATCTATTGTAAATTATAAAATGATGGCTAAAAGTGACTTATTTCATGGAGAAACTGAAGGATACAAAAAGTGACGTGTCCTACAAAATTGGATGAAGATACATTACTTGACACCTGTTGGATTGATTACATAAACACAACTATAAATATGCAAAGGTTTCTTCAAAACTGCAATTATTCATGCAAGTGATATGAGTTTATGAATAGTTCTCAGTTGTTAATGCAGTGCCCTTGAGTGGTGGGGGGGGGGGGGGGGGGGGGGGGGTTGAAAAGCTTGCTGAGTGAGTATTAGTCAAATTATATACATATATAATAATAGAAATAAATAATAGAAACAGAGGTTAAAAAAAACACCCAAAAAACCCAACTTTGTGCCATTGTGATTTCAAACAAAGACCCACAGATAAAAACAAAATCTGAATTCCAGTTTGCCCAAAAGCCCCGATAGAGCCTTAAACTTCAACTTGAAGAAATCCGTTAAGAGTTTTTCTGTCAACAGGCGAGATCAGGGGTCTGTAACCTTTTTGACTAAAAGAGCCGATTTTGTCACTTTCCACCAAATCAAATTAAACTGCAGCCACAAAACACATTTAATTTCTAAAATAAGGCTGGCACAGTTTCATATATAGTTTTGATATATGAACATAAACAGTGCCACATGTTGCATTTATGAAGTTTCAATTACAATTTCGGATGGTGAACATTTCATTACATCTTCAGCTGTTTTTGTACTTGACTTAAGGGAGTTTATTTCCAATTTTCTTTTCAGAATTTATTTGGACAATTTGGACATTATTTCTGTTTTAAACACTCGGGCTCTTTTTAAAGGAGTTCTTGTGTGTTTTCCCCCCAATTTTTAAGTATTTTTTTCTTTCAGAAATCTTTGTAATTTTAAGGTTGTTTTTTTTTATTTTTTAATAAACTTTATTCTAAAAGTGTAAACTTTGCATCTTGGCTAAATCCTAATACTGAAAGTAGAGTTTCAGGGTTTTTTTTTTTTTCAATATGCATTTGCATCACTCTTTACTGCAAAGTTCAAAACACTACAGTAATAAATAGACGATTTATAAAGACCTGCTGTTAAATTAATACCAAGCATGAGTGCTTTTCTCTGTTGGGTTTGCATATTCTCGCTGTGCATGTGTGGATATTACTTATTTTGCTGACTCCAACCCAATATTGTATTCGGGTGAAACATGTTGCAGCAGGGTGTCATGCCATGCCAGGAAGCTCTATGAGCCAGTTTTTATGAAGCTGGTATAAAAGATGAATTAATATACTATGTGCCACTAATCAACAGTGACGGATGAGTAATGGTCAGTGTATAACCGTTTAGAAACTCACCCACTTGTCCGAGCTGGTGGATGAGATTGTCCTCGAGGATTGCGCTGGACGCAAAGTTATTACCCACATCCACGAAGGTGGGCAGGGAGCCGGTGGTGAAGCCCTTGATCCTCTGCATGGTGGTGGTGGGGGGGTCTGCGCGGAACGCGTACAGGCGGCTCTGCAGCGGTCTGGAGGAGACGGTCTCCTCCAGCACCGGCAGCTTGTTCTCGTAGGGCCGCGGGGCCGCGTTGTCCGGGTCGAACCGGGCGAAGTCGATCTTCAGCGCGTCGACGACGAGGAGGACGAGCCTCTTGAAGCGCGGCGGGGAGCGGCAGAAGTCCCCCGGCTCGCCGCCGGGCTCCCCGCCGGGCTCCAGCACGTCCCGGCAGCCGCTGGTCCGGTTCACCTCCAGCCGGACGAGCAGGAAGCCCCCCACGAACAGGTAGATGCCCACGAAGTAGACCGCGCACAGCCACAGCAGCAGGCTGAGCACCGGGAGCCGCTTCATCCTGCACGGGGCACAGGTGTTACACTCAACAACACCCGCCGCGGCATGGGCAACTTCAGCCGGGATAAAATAAATAAAGAATAATATATATGTGTATATAATATGTATGTATATATATATATTAGAGGAGACGTCGGTAAGTTGCGTTAGCTGTCGGCTAGTCGTCTCCCTCACCTCTCTCTTGTCACTGACCTTGCAGCGGCGGCGGCTGTCGTCCTCTCTCGGCCGGAGGGCGGACGTCAGAGTGCGGGCCCACAACACGGCCGTGCGGGTGTCTCAGGTGAACAGAGAACCGGGCGACACGCTCACCTTCATGAGGACTCCCGACCCGGACAGAGATCAGACGGCTGGTGGTCTGAGGGGAACGTCAGCGAGCTAGAAACCCGGCGGAAGAAGAGAGCCGGGCGATTTACTCTGTAACACAGGGCTTGAAGTGATAGCCCCGAATTTGAGCTTGTAGGTAACAGAAAGTTTTAGAAACGATTGCCTTCGCCAAAGAAATTTGAGAGAGGTTGTGTTCTCATATGCGTATTTATTTATTGGTATGTATGTATGTATGTGTGTGTGTATGTATGTATGCATGTATGAATGTATGTATTTTACTACACTTTTGCAAAAACTACTCACTTGTATTGCATAACATTTTCAGGAATGATTTGTCGTCATCCAAGGACTAGTCAGTTAGACTTTGGGACATTATCGCAAACTGTTTCCGAATAAATGCCCCAAAACTGTGCACAAATGTTTCCTATACAAAGTGGGGAGAGAGACGCCTCATGGAGGAGCTCAGCGCCTGTTGTCATGGAAACACTTCCTGCTCAGTGTTTCACAATGATGTAGCCAATGGACGTATCTATCGTGACCTACCTAGTTAGCACTGATATGAGCTAACGGCCATCATGTTCGTGATGCTAACTCAGTTCCACAAAACGTGGTGAATGCGCTCTACTGATTGCCTGTTTCTGTTTTATGTTTTGAAAGAGTCATCCTTTGATTTTACAAGTTTATCCAATATATATTCGCAAATGTAACAGAATTCTGCACTTTCAGCGCTAACATAACTTTTTAATGCCTATAAGACAAGATGCAGGGAAACTCTATCATCGTAGACTACATAGCATTTAAATCTTATCTTCTTTCTTTATATGCAATTTAATGTTAAAATATCTATACTAAAAAATTATTATAGAACATAATGAATACATCTTATTCTCAATTTATATTTTCAAACAAACACTTCAATTTGAGATTTTACATTTATTTTTACACAAAAAGATTTTCTCTTAAGAAACATTACATTTATAAATACTTTTATTTAAAACATGATAAAAAAAAATGGACATATTGATTGCAGTTATACTCAACTACTCATGTCTAACCTCAAACCTTTTATATGTACATTTATTTTTTGCCCAAGTTTAGTTTACCGATTGCAAATGACATTTCTTATTTTGCACCATTTTCTTCTATATGGTCTTTTACTGCTGGTACTCTGGATGACATTGAAATATATTTTACCGTCCACAGGAAACCTGTTTTTCTGACGTGCATCTAATAATAAGCCCTGAACCACATCCCCTCTACCAGTCAAGGGTCAATTGCTTCATCCGAATATACAAAAAAACAAAGAGATGTACTCAGATCTCCACTGCCTTCCTGCGTATAATGAACTGTGCCATCTTTATACATTACACAAAATACTTTACCTGATTAACCTTTTCCATTTTAATTCAACATGTTGGTCTGTGTTCATCCCAGAATAAAAACATTTTTTTCTTTTAATAAATTAAGCAGATGAAATGACAAAACACCATCTTTGCTGCATCATTTAATGTAATAAATACATTCCATAAGACATGAGAGGTGAAAACAAATATGCAGTTGGAGAACAGAGTAAATTACTATTCTATCCAGTAAAAGGGCAATTAATCTGGAATAACTTTTTTTTGAAATGATACCAACTCTCAAAAAGTGTTTCTAAGCAAAGATTTAGGGGAGATACATGTTTTGACATAATAGGGGCTGACAGTAAATTAATTAAAATGTCTCAGCAATGCCAGAAGAGGCTGGTTTCTGTAAACCAGCCATATCAAATAAAAAGTCCGATCAATATTAGCACAAATCCTGAATGCAGCTATTTGGGCCAAAATGTTGTACAGAACTGGATGGTAAACTCTTGGTAAAGTGCTCAAAAGCTACTAATACAAACTGCTTGAGAAGGCTGAATTTGATCCCAACATTTGGGGTTGCCCATTTTGCATTCGGTCAACCTGCCAGAGTAACTTGTGTGTGTGGCTTCAGGCTGGTTTCACTTTCCACATCAGACAATGACTGATCCTAAACAACAGAATGCAAAGATGACAAACCCGCTTAAAAAAAAACATGTGATTGAACTGCGAGGCTCCGTCCGGGCATCGGAAGAGTTTATACGATTTGTGGCTTTTTCCCTCTGACGGGTCAGTAGAAGCTCACGCAGTGATCACTCTGAGCCCCAGCCACTCCAGACTGATCCTTCTTCTGGTTCAGAGTCTGTTACTGAGTCCTCTGCTCATCAGGTTCCGTCTGGACCTCATTGCCGCTCTGCTCCAGCTCCTTGGGAGACGCTTTTGGGTTCGCCTTTGCCAGTGTACTGTAAATGGTCATAGCCTGAATAAAAAAAAAAATTTTTTTTTAAAGAAGTGAGAAGAAATGGCCTTTCACTCACTTTATACAAGTGAATAAAACTGACTAAAATAAACAAAAATATTCCATGGACTTGTTTTCCCCTCTGTACATATATAAAAAAGGGAAAGTCGCAAAAAATTTTTTTAATCTTGGCTCGCATCACATCAACATGTACATTAAAGGAGTCAAATGCACCTGGCTCTTAAAGGGGAAGGCACACACTACACACTGACCACTACTACTATAAATTAAGATGATAATACACCTCTAATAAATCATGCATCTCTCACTATGCTGAGGTTAAGAACTGCAAAATATAAGAGGCTATGTGCAATAGAGGTTTTCTGCCTTAAATAAGTAATTTTGGAGGTATATTGATTTATGGAAATGGAGTGTTTCTCACAATTTATTTTCCATCAACTTTCATGAAAAACACATTTTTAAAGACAAATGATGCATATGCATGACCTTAAATGACTTCCTTACAAATATTCCATTTCTTTTCCGTTTCAAATGTTTAAAAAAAAGGTAATTGTTTGTATTAAATATATCAAAATGGTAATTTTGTTTCTTTTTAAACTTATTAAGCAACTTCTTCCACATCACCGTGTGCGTACCTGTGAGACCATTCCACTGATGTCCCCGGTGTTGGAGGGAAGGAGGATGGTGTTGGACTCTTTGGCGAGATTGGAGAATGCGGACACGTACTGCTCAGCCACACTCAGAGAAGCGGCGGCATTTCCGTTCTGAGATCAAAAGAGAAAACAGTAGAGGTGTTGACAAATGCGGCTGCCAGCACGGTTTAAAACGATTTGCGATGAGAAACGCACTCACATGCTGAGTCAGAGCCTCTGACAGGACACGGATGGCTTTGGCCTTCGCCTCCGCTTTGGCTAAAATTGCTTGGGCTTCACCTGAAGGGACCACAGTCATCCATTTATTACATAAGTCTCGAAGATGTATGTATTTCAAGTGTTTAATCATAAACCTTAACTCAAAAAACCCCCCCAGGAGCAACAGATTTGAAAGATTCCTCTCACTGGCCGCTGAAATAATTACTCACCGGCTGCTTTATTGATCTGCTCGGCTTTTTGTCCCTCTGAAGCCAGGATCTGGGCTTGTTTACAACCTTCAGCAACGTTAATGGCCGATTCCCTCGTGCCTTCCGACTCCAGCACCGTGGCTCTCTTTTTACGCTCGGCTTCCACCTGAGCAAGGTGAACAAAAACTGCGTTAAAACATTTGGGATCCTTGATACTTCCTCAGAAGACATGAAGAACGTAAAAATATTTCTTTCTTCATTCTTCTTGCGTTTGTCTCACCTGCATCTGCATGGACTCCTTAACACGAGGCGGCACGTGGATGTCTTTGATTTCGTAACGGAGGCAGCGGATCCCCCACTCGTCCGACGCCTGGTTGATGGAGTGGACGATGTTGGAGTTGAGGGACTCCCTTTCCTTTTGAATAAATGGCAAACATTAATCAAACATTTTGACAAAATAAAGAAAAAAAAAGCCAGCTACGTTGGCAGTATGTCGCTTACCCGGAATACTTTGTCCAGAGTCAGTTTGCCCAGTTCTGAACGCATGGTAGTCTGCGCCAGCTGTGTGACGGCGTATTCTGGCTCCTCAACGCCGTAACTGGCCTGAGAAATCACACGGAAGGAATGGTGTTTTTTTTTTTTTAAAGAACATTTATTTCACTGGAAAATCTGTCTGAATGTTGCCACCGTACCTTAAAAGGATCGAGGATCCTCAAGTAAAGCACGCCATCAATCTGTAGCGTTACATTATCTGTAAAACCAAGGAAGAGGAAACAGCCATCACATTTCATGCTCGACAATTTCTCCAAAGAGAACGGTCACAAAACCACGTGCGACTCACCGAGAGAGACCGCTGATTGCTCGGGGACATCGATCACTATTTCTTTGAGACTCTGCACGTAGCGAATTCTGTCGAGGACGGGGATGAGGAAGTTCAAACCCTGGAAAAAGCAAACGCAAGACCGTTGGTAAGACTTTATCAAACTGAAAGCTTTTTTCTTTTCTTTTCTTTTTTTAAGAAAACTGTCTGTACCGGTTCTAAGATCCGGTGGAAGCGGCCCATCCTCTCCACCACCCAGGCCTCCTGCTGAGGCACAAACAGGACCAGAGTGTTCATGGGCAGGCTGGACGCCCATCGCTGCTGCGCGGGTGTAACCCACAGCCTTGGCGCCGTGCGCTGGGTTTGCTGCAGACACAGAAGAAATCGATTAGTGCAGTCTAGAATTGATTAACGAGCAGGTCACAACTTCAAGAATGCCATCTTGCTGCACGAATTGCAGTTTCTTGGGAGGTAACCCAGCTGCAATCATCAGCAACTGGATTTGTTATGTTAGCATACCCACAAAAAGCTGGTGAAAGGTCAGTATTAATTTTATATCCCCCGCATCCAAGGTTCCCTGAACGTCCACCCAAATGCTCCGATTATGATTGTGGGGACATTGTTTTATTGTTCAAGCATGTAAAGTGTGAGTAAAGTGGGATTGGTGTCCTGCGTTTGTCACACTTGTAGAAAACAGTTACATTATCCACCCTGAGATTCCTGTCTCTTACAGTGTGGGAACATGTCTGCTGAAGATACTGAAACCGAAAGAGAAGAGACAACAATGCCTTGACTGGTTGGCTGAAAATGGATTATGAAACTGAGCCAGCAGGTACAGCAACTATTCGCAAATCAATTAACAGATGTACCATGTGTCCTTTGAAGAAACCCCTGTGGAAAGACTCCTGAAACTTAACTAATTTTCTGTCCATGTAGGTCACAATCTTACAGCTTAGGAGATGCTATCATTTCTTCTAAACACCATCTCAGTCTGCATTCAGAAAAATGAGTGGTCATCGTTTGTGGCTTGAAACATCCAAAAATTTAGATACAAGTGCTACATTTTTAAGTGCCTCTTCAGCTGTATTATGCATATTTCGACAGGAAACCTTGCTCTCACTTCACAGCAAGAAGGTTGTGGGGTCAAATACCAGGCAGGGCTTTTCTGTGTAGATTTCCTGTGAGTGCATAGGTTGCCACCCACAGTCCAGAAACATGCATGTGAATTTGCAACCATGAAATTGCCCCGGGTGTGAATGTGTGTGTGTGTGCGTTTGTCTGTCTGTCTCTCTGTTTGCTCTGTAATGAACTAGCGACCTGTCCAGAGTGTATCTTGCCCTCAGTCAGGTGGGTTTGGCTCCAGAACCCTGCGCAGGTTAAAGCGGTATAGAAGATGAACCAAACAACCAAAAATCAACTTCTGATGTGTGTGACGGTCCAGAAACTAAAGATGATGTAAGCTTCGGATAGAGTATGGTAATGATTTGGGACGGTGACAGTAATCATGGGGAGCCTGAAACAAATCCAAATGTGTTCTATTGACTTCAAATGTCATGTTTTCCACCGAACTATCTAGAGTTCCCCACAATAAACACACAATATTAACATGTTGAGTTCCATCACACAATCACGAAACATCACAACTCCAGTGTTGGTGGATGAGCTGCTTTGACTGTACGCAGAATTAACATGGATACTACACGATGATTTCTGCTCTCATATATCAACTACGGACTGATTCCATGTGTGGTTTGTGTCAATACACGGTGTATAAACCATCTGATAGGCACTTAATGAGTAATTTAATCACGTGATATCGCTTTCTGTGGATTGTTAAGAAACGCATGCTCACTGAATGACACACACACCAACAGCGGCTTTA
Organism: Blennius ocellaris; assembly: GCF_963422515.1. Classification (NCBI taxonomy): domain Eukaryota; kingdom Metazoa; phylum Chordata; class Actinopteri; order Blenniiformes; family Blenniidae; genus Blennius; species Blennius ocellaris. Next base: position 15,222,530 of record NC_137664.1, read on the forward strand.
ACTCAGACTTTAAATCACCTGCAAAATGAGTCCGCCGGTCCGACACAGCGAGCGAAGCATCTTGTATTTACAGCAACGTGACTATAGGCAGAAAAGTGAGCTTCAAGATTGACTTTATCCAAACTCTGCGCTCATACGAGTGACCCTTTAACGACAGGAAATGTTACATCATGGTGCAGCGCCGGTACAGTCCTCCGCCAGGACGGGAAACAAGAGCCGGAACTTCAGTTCCGCTCATGAGATATTTCCTTTTCTTTAATTTCACATCATTTCATTCCATTTCATTTAATTTTCTTTCCTTAACAAGATTAAAAAACAACCCGGTGACACTTTACTGTTTTATCTTACTGTTCAGTTTTCAAATACAGATATTTATTTGTTTTAAATGAAACATCTTAATCGTTGCAATGACATGAACACAGGGCCCATCACTTTTTACCACCTTCCACATAAAATCAAGGCAAGGCGAAATGATTTATATAGCACTATTCAGATACAGCATGCTTTCTGAGGAAATACATTAAAACAACATGATTAAGAATATGAAGCTTAAGTGATTAATATAATGAAAAACACAAAGCAATTAAGAAAGGCATAAAAAGGATAATAATTAAAGTTATAGCTTTTTATAAGAAAAAGGTAAGAAAATGTGTAAAATCTATTCTTTGATGAAAGGCCTGAGCATATAATAGGGTTTAAAGGCCTGATTTAAAATAAGTGATTGTGTCAGCAGTCCAGGAAGTTTGTTCCACAGGTGAGGAACTGCTTCACCTTGTTTGCTTCTGTCTCTGGGAAAAAGTAATGTATAATAAAAAAGTTAGACCACATCCTTTGTTTCAATTCAATTGATGGGTCTCTGCGAGCTCGCAAAGTGACTTGACATCAAGAGATATATTAATGTAAATTAATATAAAATGAAAATAGATGAAATCCAGACATCTTATTTAGCAAGGAATACCGTATCACCTTTCAATAAACAAAATAGGGAGTGAAGTGGAATTTCATGGAGAGAAAAATGCTTTGACGTGAGCATAACTACAGAGTCATACTGTGATAACAATATAGCTCAGTTTAGTGATCGCACCTGGAATTTTGTGACATAATAATGAGGGTATATTGGAAGAGAGCCCATTTGTGGATGTACTTCAATAAACGGCGATTTAGAAATATTCCTGTTCGGTGAATAGGACCCCTCGATGTGATGAAGTATATCTCACTGTAATGTGTAACTAATTTCACAAGATGGCGGTCTTCGTTTTGTTTTCCTATTGCCCTGTGACCAAAGTTACATTTCATGCTGCTGTGCATGGAAATGTTTTTTTTTTTCCAGTTAGGGTTGATTAATAAAAAGCTTGATGGTGAGAACGCCAATTAGTGACATTCCTTGTAATTTAAATAATCCATACACAAATACAAAAAATGTCAAAGGTTGTCCTCATAGTTAATTTTTGTTTATTCTCCCTTTTGCGCCCTTTGAGTCTTGCGTGATCAGAAATAATTTTACTCTTGCAATATTTTTCAAGCTGTTTTTTTTATGGTCTTATTTGATTGTGGAATTTAATGTCTGTGTGTATGATTACACCCACATTTCTGGCTTGACTTGATGTCTTGAACGACATGGAATAGATTTGGCCTTAAAAAAAACCTGATTACCTCTGTCTTTTTCTGTGTTGTAAAAACTTCTGACACAACAGGTCTATATTAAAAAAAAAAAATAGCCATTAAAATTACTTTAAATGCAATCAAACATATGTTTCAAATGTCAATCATGAAAGTTTAGAAACACTAACATACAAAAAGTTCTTAACTTGAGGCGTTTATATATAGGTCACCTGCGTCCTCCTGCACCTTCTTCCTTTCAGCTCATTGGTCAGATCTTGACAACAGTCCCCGCCTACTGGAATGTTCCTGCGCTCTGATTGGCCCAACCAGTCGCCAGTAACAGGTGCCCGACTTGCCCCCGCCCCCTCTTGCTCCTCCGCCTCGGTCCTCCGGGCTGTCCGCTACGGAAAACCTGTGATGAGAGTTTTAATAATGGCGTGGCGACGGCGGGGGGCTACCGCTGTCTGCCCAAGTTCAGCACCACAAAACCACCTGTGAAGTATCAACGGAGAGTTCATCAGCCCTTTTTTTTTTTTTTTAATTAATTGGTTTTTTTTTTCTTCAAATGGATGCTTTTATGTTTAAATCTCCGCCGAGAGTCCACCGCTCTGCATAACTGTGAGAAACTACTGGCTTGAAGCTGGAGGCTTTGTCATGTCGTTACTGTGTGTCAGAGGTACGTTTTGGTTTGATTTGTATTTTTATTCGCTTGGAAATGAGTGTTGGAAGTTGATTTTACTATGCTGTTGAGTTTGTTGACACTGTCGATGCAATCTCAGAACAGGTTGTCGAGCAGGATGTTTTTATTTTTATTTTTTGGGGGGAACAACTAACAAAAGTGACAAGCAGGTTTATTCTATCATGTTTGACTCCAAAAATCTCTATCGTGATCTTTGTAAACACAGTCAAACTCGTATTAGGAAGTGGTTTTCTAACTAAAATGTAACGTGATCGTTTTATTTAGTTGGATCCATCATACCAGCTGTTATAAACCAACAACACTCATCTGTGGTTTATGTTACTCAGAGATTGCACACATGCAGATGTATGTACAGCATAATCCTGAGCAGACTTTTGAAGTCCCTCCCATGGAATTAAACCCGTGGGATGGAAGATAAGTTAAAATGTATTTAACAACCAGCCACCCATCCTATATGCTTTAACCTCGGGATGCTCTGCTGGAGCTGATCCCATCTCTTTCAATGAAGGCAGGGTCCATTCTCGACAGGTCACCAGTCCATCTCAGGGCCATGTGTTAGTTGTGGTTTGAACCAAACAACACAGGACTGATACTTATAGATGTTGGAATGTCCAACAGTAAAACTGATACCAACGTCTTAATGGCAATTTGGTACTTTTTTGTTGTCACTGGTAAAATTGGTGAATTCCAAAGTGGATAACAAACATGCTTCTGCGGAAAGGTTGAACCTAAACCGAATATCGATATGCACTTTGTGTGATGTTGGAAGTTGCGAAATAGGTTACAGTCCTGCATTTAAAGTCTTATCAGATTAAAAACCAAAAAAAGAAAAAAAAACTGAGCCTCTTGCTGTACCATCTCTTACAGTTGCAAAGCACATTACGCAATATGAGATTCTGTGACAGCAGGACTAATGTTCGACAATATGGATCAGTGCTGCAAAGAGGCAGACGTAGAAAAACACATGGAGAAGAGAAAAAAAATCTACCTGAAATCTAAAAATAAAAGAGCCTCTTATGACGAGTTATATGTATAATATGCTGCAAGTCTGAATGCAATAATCTTGACTGTAATGAAATGGAGGGAAATGCACCTTTTTAGGAGGGTTTCTATCTATGTCGGCAACTATTACTGACCAGAAAATGTAATCTTAAAATGTTGTAAACCATTGAAATGTAATTGTTTTTACAATGATTAAGAAGAACCACAAGCCCATTAAAATGATGAGTGTTCCACAAGTCATTGCCATGAATGGTACAGAACTCCCCCCCCCCCCCCCCCCCCCCCCATGACCTGGTCATTTGTTCCACATTAGGCCAGTGGCCACTATCATTTCCGTTACACCATATCAACAGATACACCTGTTCTTCCCATCTCTGATATACGGGACATATAATGACATTACGAAAATCAACATTTCAAATGTTCCTGTTTGGATCCAATGCAAAATTTATAAATCCATAGTTTGTTTTCCATTGTGTCCATTGCCTCCTTGAACAGTGTTTAGTATACTGCTAACATCCATAAGTCGTGTTAAAATAAACAAGTTTATCGGAATCCATTTTCACACATGACGTCATCTGACATCCATCAGTTTGACTATTGCATTTTGTTGTACCACATTACGTTCTCAGCTACTTTTGATGGATCCTGTTTCATCTCATTATTGGTATTTATTAACTGTCAGATGCCCGAAATTGTCCCTATCATCAAGCCTTTTGTGTTCGACTGAATTGTGTTGCTTCTGCCCACCACTTCTTTTGAATTTGATGGAACATCTCAAGATGGAACTTCATGACTCAACACGTACTGATTTAATGCTTTAAATATTCATCAGGCTCTTCTGCTTTGTGATTACATAATCAGACAACCACCTCCTGCCACAATCCTTAAGTTTCTTAAGTGCCTCTGCAAATGTATCCAGGTCACTGTTGAGTAATGACTGCCTCGAGTCCGTGTTGATCAGAATTATTGACGCACAACTTTTTAAGCATGTAACTTAAAGAAAAAGTATAGGGTCACTGACTAAAACTAACCCTAAAAACATGTAAGATATAAATATTTACACATTTTGAATGTGGATCAATAAGACTCACCTGTGCATAATCGTCATGCTCAAATGATCTGAAATAGCCAGTAAATAGTAGTTTTTCTTAATAAAAATGGTTTGGATCTTTCCAGCCTCTTTGGTTAAGATGGGAGTTCCAACTGTGATGTGGCTTTTATTAAAGGGAATACATTAAGCTGTTTAAAGTACATGATGCTCAATGGTGAGCCTCGTATCACTTTATAATTGGCTCCCTATCAATGTGTCAAATTCACAATGAAATATATTCTTTACAGAGAAAACTGAAACTTCCAATTACAGGAAGGGCTGCTACACAGCTTGGGCATATAATAAACAAGTGCAAAACACTTGTAGATGGGAACAAGAAACTCTAGAAGCTGCCATTGTTCCAACTGAGCTGCAAACAAATATTAGTGAAGTCCAGATGGTGGCTGATTGCCATAGGTTGTTTGTGTTTTCCAGATATATCTCTGAATAAATACCCCAATGGACAATGGCATAAATTGATCAGGCAGTCATATGGAAACCTTTGCCAAGTGACTGCTCATTTGTTGTTTTGTACTTTGATTGACAGTCTTTATAGTAGAAATATGATGGAGATTAATCATTTGCAGTAAGCTCGATATGGTGTATAAAAAAAAAAAAACTGTAGCAAACTTTCATGTTTACTGTGAACTCTGATTTACAAGAAGCAAATTGACTGACCAAAATGAAATTACTTTATGGGGATCATCAATCCCCTTGAAAAAACACTCAAAATGTTCAAATCCAACAATTCACAAAGTTGAAACTACAAATGGTGAATGAACTTCATAGAACGCATGCTCACCATTTCAGCAGTCTCAAAGCCCTTTGCACTGCTCAAACACACAGTGGCACACCAAAGACGACGGCTGCCTTGAGACATGCTTGACCTCCATTGGGAACAATGTAGGGTTCCGTTTCTTGCCCAGTGACACTTGGGCACATTGACGAGGAGAGATGGGGCCTTTGACTGCCACACTTGAGATTGTAAGACCGCTCAACTGATCCACAGTGCGAGAACACAAAGACAAGAAGAGTCATTTTGATTTTGAATGGGTGTTCTTCAGGATTAATCCAGAAATCAATAACTCAAGCAGAGACAGAAGGTGGGGGTACAGATCAAGTCACAAAAAGAGAGAATACAGTTTGGTGCCACTCAGTTGAGAAAGTTAAACTCTGTGATTTAGAGTTGTCTTGCCAAATGGCATCATTTACTGGATGGCTTTCCGGCTTCTGTATCGATCAGCGAAATGAGAGCCAGTCGGACCCAATAGATAAAGAGTCAAGGGTGCTTGGGCAGGGGTTGCTGTGTGATCAGCTGATGCTGTGACTCATCCCACTGATGGCACAGCTTGACAGTGTTGCCTATTTATTGCTAGTTGAGATGCTCCATCTCCATGGCAATGTCTTTACACAACAGATAAGTGGCTTCCCTTACAAGTGGACGTGCGTTCGGGGTGGGAGGGTTCAGCAGAGGTCTCATGCAGGGGCTGAGTGGACATATGGCTCACATGGATGCCGTGATGTTGCAGTATTCATTTTCCATAGATGCTTGTCCAGACACATGCGAGTCGCGGTAACACCTGGCACCATCCAGGACGGGCACCTGGTGCCACATGCAGACATGTCTTGATTGCTTGAGCAGGGCCCTGTAGGTGTTTACGCTCAGCTGCTGACGGAAGGAAGCTTTGGTTGAAGAGTTTTATTGTCTTTCCTCTTTTTGTGCACATGGCCGATGGCATTCCTGACCATTACCCAGACTATCGGACAGCATGGTGGTCGACTTTAGCTCCTGATCTTGATGAGAATAGAAATAATCTTCGACGTTATTATCATTACAGTCAGGCAGACGTATCCCTAAATTTAGCTGAAGTGTGTTGGGATGTGGAAGAATCAAACTAATAGTGATTGGCTTCTCTAAATAGCAGCCAAATGTAGGTTACATGACGTCAATATTTGCTCAAGTAAATCGGTTTCATTTATAAGCCTAATGTTACCAATCAAAAGACCCCTATATTAGGGCCTTTGCAATCTGAGGCTTCATATGTGATGGAAGAATAACTTGAATGGATCAAAATGTTTGAAAGCCAATGTTACATTTACAGACAATAACAACAATGATCACAAAGTTATTCACAGCATAGATTTATAGAAATTCCAAAGCCTGTTGATGCAGTCCCTCTTTTGTATATAAAAAAAAAAAAGACCTCGAGATGGTGGGGTCCTCATTTCTATTGAAAACATGCCCTCAGGCCTCAACTGAACCCCCGTTAGGCTTAAATGTCAGAGATGTAGGAAAAATAAATAAATGAATCTGCTTATAATTAGAATCCAAGAGGATGTTGCGTGTACATAGTTTCACCATAATATTCCAGCTTGAAGTCAGGGATTAGTTTTTAAATGCATCAAATTTGTGAAGAAATGACAGCTTAATGTTGTCATGTACAAAATGTGCTGAACTGTGGATTGTTGACCAGCCTTTCATACTTTTTTTTTCTTAAGACAAGTCTGCTAGAAAACTGCTTCTGGTGTATGGTCAGGGTCTGAGCCACAAATAGAAAATGAATAGGGAAACCAGTTGATTTTCTTTTCAAAATTTGACATTTGTTAATTTTTGCAAGGTGGATTAGAGGTTCTGACAGTTGTTTTATTTTGTTTGTTTGTTTGTTTTTCTTTATTATTCCAATTCAATTGAGTGCTTAATGCAATATTTAACATATTTTTTATGTTGGATGATAAACTATAAATACAGATTTATTAAATAGATAATCCCTGTATTGCAGAAACGTTCCCTTACAGAAGCACATCGAAGGTAACACCGCTTATCAGCCATAAAAGGGACAACAAGTTCTTTTTTTTAGAAACAAAAAAGGTCTAAGAGCTTTGCAGAGGGAAACCCTGGGCGGGTTTTTAATACCAGCTAAAGCAGTGAGTTTAATTCTTTAAAAGCAGGTATGAAGTGTTGTGCTGCTGACATAACCTAGATATTATCATCACCCTGGGTTTAACAACAAACCGCCCACTGAAGCGTCAATATTTACTGGCGTATTTGAGCATATTGAATAAAGATGGGAATCCATTCTAATTCACAACAATTTCAACTCACATTTATTTTACTTCAGGCCATCAAAAAATTCCCAAGTTTGTGAACTCACAGCACCACATTTGTGTTCTTTTTTTCTTCGTGGATGAGCAAGTCTGTAGCTCTGCTCGTCAATTCAAAGTGGATTGGTGAGCTCGACGATGCCAGTGTGTTCCTGCCAGCTTTCCAATGTCCATACAGGATGTATTGTATCGCTCGTTTCATGCTTCATTTGCATCTTTCGTCTGCTCATTCTCTCGGTTGACACACTGTCGAAAATTTGTTTTTGACCTCTTCCTTCACTGAAATATCTCGCACCCAAATCAATGCGCTGTCGGCAGCTGAGCAACACACTTGTTGCATATCACGAGTTGCTTCAATGCTCTTTGCCTGGATGGCTTAACAGCCACAGTGGATTTAAAGGCTGATGAGACGGTATGAGGCAATATTTTTTTATTAAGGATGAAAGACAAGGGGACCGGGCGGGATTAAAAGTGATGGCGCTATGGGCAGAGTTGTTGAATGTTGCAAGCAGCAAAGTAGTGGAATTATGGGAGAATGAGGCAGAGTGAGCGCTTAGAGATTGTGGGAATAATCCCCTGGCCATCTGTTGCGCGCGCTCTCTCTCTCTCTCTCTCTCTCTCCCTCCCCCCCTCCCTCTTGCACTCACTCCAGCTGATCCAGAAGGCACAGAGCGGAAGTGCACCAGGATTTACAGCAGTGGTAGCCTCTGGTGTCACTTCCTGTTCCTGCCTCCCTGTTTTCCGCCTGACCTTCCACTCCTCATGTCCTGTTATTTACAACGTCCAAACGTTCTCTCCTCACTATTGCTCAGTGTGCTACTTTTAAGTGAAGGTATCCATTTTTACAGCAGGTTTTTACCTCCAGTTTTAAATGCCTATTTGGAGCAAGGTCAAACCATGCCTCTGATTGGTGTATTTAAACCACCTGGATTAACACATAAAGCAACTTGACTGCATGAACGCAGTCAAACTGCCAGTGTGTTCTGATTTATTATACATCTGTCAGTTTGACAGGGCAGTAAAAAGGTTGATTGCTCTAACCTCTTGGCCACTACTTATTTGTGTTCTCTCATTTTTTAATAGTAGAATAGTGTGATAAATTATAGTTTTTACCAGTTCAGTAAAAATGTGTTTGAAAAATAGATATCAATGACAACAGAATAGCTGCTTTCAAGACTCATATACTGTACGTTTGCATGTTTTCTGACATCCATGTCATTTCCTTTTGGATTCTAAATTTAAAGCAAAAAGCACCGATGGTATTTTTGTTAATTGTTAAGAAGTACAGTCATACAGATCTTTTCCAAAACACTGTTCATCTACCCTCAATGTTATAAGTATGCTTTGGGGTGCCATTGGTATTTTAACATTTAAATTCAACATTCTCAGCCCATGATGGCACAAATATCCTGAGAACAGCCAAATCAATTGAGACCAACCTCTTGAAGATTTGAGCCTATTCGGAAGTGAGACAATAAGTCCAGGAAGAGGAGGAATGAAACAGTAGGTAGATACGGTAATTGAGCCACTATCCTTCAGCTCAATGTGCTCTGAAGTCACGCACAGCAAATGATAAGCATCAGTTTCCACCATAATGGCCCCTGTTTCATGGCACCTTGTGCTCTTTGTGCTCCAGTCCTAAATAATGTCATGTAAATTAGGATACAACACATCTTTGACCGCTCATTTTCCTGAGTGGAAAGACCAAAAAAAAAAAAAAAAGAAGGATAACAGTGCTCTTTTGCGTCAACATTTCCACTATGTATTTTGTGCTCCTAAACACATTTTATTTCAGTGGCCACACACAATCCAGTTTCATCTGGAGTGGACTGGACTGGTAAAATAGTGTTTAAATACTGTTTAAAGTTTTTGTTTGTTGTGGCACAGAGTACAAGTGATAAAAATGTCTATATTTTTGCAAAATTAAACAATTACTACAATCTCAACATAAAGCCGGCATCTTCATTATCGCAACTCGTGTCTCCACATGGTGTAAGCTGCTCTTTAGAAATGTATTTAATTTGCTTGGTGGTTTGGCGGCCTGGATTGCAGCTTCTTGCGGGCCAGTTTTGGCCCACAGGCCTTATGTTCGACACCCCTGACATAGAGGTATGTACAGGACTGTAAAGTCAATTAGAAGTCAATTAGTTTACTTTCTTTGGTCAAACGTTAGTTCTTGCAATTGTTCCTCCAAAAGACAAAAAGGATTTCTGCTTGTCATAGTAAAAAGTTGACGCATGGAGACTTGGGACTCTAACGTGCGCAGAGAGACTGCAGGAAGTGCGAAACATGAAAATATGAATGCGCCATTTGTGCCTCCATCATCCCCCCCATGCCCATCTGCCATCTCAGGCTCTGGAGGTTTAGCAGGTTATTTGCCTGCACACATAACCCTGCCACTGCAATCTCAATTAATCCCCTCCAAAGCGCTGCACAATCCCACGTTATTGTATAGATGCTTGCGCAGGACTAAAGGCGGCAGGTCTAACATTAACCCAAAACACAGCAGCAATGGTATTCACTCTGAAATACTTTTTGTGTGTGTGTGTGTGTGTGTTTGCGTCCCATCTTAATGCCCATCTGCCTCAGTCCTCTATTGCTTTTCATCTGTTTGTTTACCAACTGTTGTGATTTGTGAGGCAGCTGTCTAGGCTTAAGCATCATGATCAATGTGAGTATCTTTAATCGTCTACAAGGTATTTTTTAATTTGGAGTGAGGGTTGAGCCATGCAATTGAAATGTTAACGTCTGGTTTTTAAAAATTTTTTTTTTACATTAGCTAAAATGTCCTAATACAAGCCAGGATGAGCAACTTTACTGATTGTGAGGGCCATAAAAACATAATTTTCACTACTAACAATTCAAGTTGTCTTTAATTACTTCAAACAACAAACATGATATATCAGAATGTGTATTATTGATTTAAATAAGAAACCCACTGTAGGCTTTTATTTCAAGTGTATGAGATAAAAAGGCATGTACTTGATGTTTTTTCTACGAAAAAAAATCCCTTACTAATACAGCAATTATAAGAATATTGGTGTTTTGACTATGATTTTCTTGTCGTAAAAATGGGAAAGGTGATCATCTTACAAAAATTGACTGACAAATTATAATCAAAAAATTTACCTGAATTTTCCACCGCTGTTTCTAATTTGATCAGTAGGGATTATGCTGTTTTAAGGAGAGGTATGGACACTACAACACTGAGATCCAAGTTGAATTAGCAGTGTTGCAGATTTGGAGACATGAGAACAAAACATTGCAATAAAAGCTGAAGATAAAATACAAAGTCATTATTGAATTATTTGGCCTTTGAACATTTCAGTATATTTCCTATTGTTAAAAATGGCCTAATTTTGAAATTGCACACAATTTTCTTCGGAAATGCTGCTTTGTTTTTGTAAAAACTTGATTGTATGTAAGGCAGTTTCATAATGTACTCAAACCTTTTCACACGAAAAAAAAAGAAAACATTTGGCCTTGTTATTGATAGTTTTCTAATGCTATATTTTTATACATCTGATCTACTTTATTGTGAGACTCTTGTACTGAATTTGAAACACCTGTTCTAAACCATGTTGGTTTATTATAGTAAGATTTTACCTTCTGGTTTTACAGGGGTGTTAAACTTAAAGCCTGTGGACCAAAACTGTCCTGAAAGTTTCAAAGATGTTGGACTGCACTGTATTTGTCATCAGAATGCACGATTAAAATTGTATTTGCCTTCAGATTATGGTCATTTCAGGAAGTAATTGTTTGTTTTTTGCAAAAATATTAACATTTTCATCACGTATACTCCATGCCACAACAAACAAAAACTATAAAGTTTATACTTAAAGGTAATTGTGGTGCTATTTTACCGGTCCAGTCCACTCGAGATGAAATTAGGCTGCATGTGGCCCCTGAACTAAAATGTGTTTGACAACCCTGGTCGAGAAAAATCCCTCGGAAATAAAGTCATTATGTTCATAAGTGTCAAACATGTTTACATTGAAGAACTTTGAAAGAAACTTTAGGAATGCACTACTGGGGGACTTTTCACAGTACAAAAACGTGCACGTGTAGTTAACTGGTGATTCTAAATTGGCCCAAGGTGTAAATGTGTGTGTGTGGTTGTCTTGTCTCTGTGTTTTCCCTGTGAAAGTCTGGAAAACATGCCATATTTGGCTTTTCTAGATCAATTTAATAACCGCCATGATGTAAGTCAGTCGTCCCCCATCTGTTTGTTCCGGGAACCCCTCCAGATTGCATTCTATAAAGGCTTCTGAGCCCCTCTCTGATTTCTCATTTTCCAAAACATTGCAGTGAAACTAACGCTAAAAATTGTCAAATCTTTTCTCAGCATTACAGTTATACATATTACTTGTAAAGCTTTCTTGCCTTTTTTTTATTCAGGGTCGTTTCAACCTTGAGTTACAGGTTTTTAATTCAATTACCTGTTATTTTCATGTGATACCACCCTTTTCCCTTCTGAGTTTGTCTGAACTCATTTCCTGATTGCACCCTTGTATCTCTGTTTGAAATGTTTTGAAAATCTAAAGACGTCATCGTTCTGTGGGTTGGCATACTCAGGGCACCTTTCCATGACGTTTCAAGGGAAAACGCATCGTTTTCGCAGAAAAGTTTTGCATTTATATCGTGACATGTGAAAACGATGTCCGTTCTCACGGAAATGGCAGAGACGCTGAAAATAGTGTGGTTAGCATGCCAGGCCACGACTTGACACTGTGAGTCATGTCACTCTGAACTATTTGCTACAGCTGTGGTGCGCGTGCACAGTAGCAGCATTTTCAAGCAGTGTTTTCCTCCGTCTACATGGCGTTTTCTAAAAGTTCCACCTTGGGAGCCGTTTTCAAAAATTTGTGTTTACAGTCGGCTTCCAGCACCGTTGTCGTGTAAACGGACACCCTAAACACAACAAAAGTTTTCAGTTTTCACTTGAAAACATTGTCTTGCGAACCAAGCTTAAAGGAGTATCCAGTACAAAACAGTATTTGCTTTTGAGACGTATTTAAACAATGTCATCTTTGTTAATAGTCCCCGTCTCGGAGTGGGTCAAAGGTGTATTTGATCGAATATGTCAAGAAGAAAATCCTTTTCATGAGGTGAACTTACTTTCACACATAACCGTAACTTTCAGACTCTGCAAATGGTCAGGCTTACTGGTTCAATGGAAGAGTGCGTTTATATAAGAATGAATTGTGTATCCAGAGATTAGATGAAGATTAATTCCTCCGTTATACTTAATATGAAAGAATAAAGCGGACAGAAACAGTGGGGGAAATGAAATAAAAATGAGGCGACTGACATGACTTTATGTGGATGTTTCTTCATGTTGGATGATAAACAAGGTAACGTCAAACATTTGGATGTTTTTGTGTTTCGAAATGAACCCAAAGCGGTGAAAAGGAGTAGGTCATTTATTTTTGGTCAAGTAGCACGTGAAGTACTCCTGCTCTCGCCATGTGTTTGTTTGTCACGAGTCACACGAACTCCGGGCTCGCTTGGATACATATTAATGAATTTGAGAGCCGTCATTGACACGAGATCCCGTTTGTTTTTCACGACCAGGTTCTTTTTCCATTGGCAAATTTAGCTTTTGTTCTATTCTGGTTTCGCATTGAATAAGAACTCTGTCACCTACCATTGCATTATTGATGATGAAAACCCTACTGTACAAACATGACATCAACAGATAATAATTAAGTGGAATACAAATGGCTTCAAATGTCCTAACTATTGTGTTTTTGTGTTTTACAGTGAAGAAAGCTAAGCTCCAGGGACCCCCAGGTAAGCACGATATCAATTCACATGTTGGTCTGATCTTCACCTCTTCTCATGGTGTGGAGTTGATGAGAGCTCTGCAACTGAAAAGACGGTTGCCTTCCATGACGTTGCGGGATTGTTGATGTTCTCCTAAATTGGCTGACACCAGTGTTAAGCTGTTGGTAAACGAGCTCAGTGATCCAGTAACCCAGTGGTCAAACACCTAAAGCCTCCCAGACTTGTTCGGTTGACTTCAGGCCCCACATCTTTCTACTTGGTGCTTTTTTTGTAAATGCGCCACATGCCCTTGTGTCTCATGTAGGTTAATCGCTTAGATTTTTGGCACTCGGGAGTCAATCAAATTACGCTTGATTTCCTGTTATGTAATGCAGTGTCCCTCCATGCCAGGCCGTGCACAGGTGAGCTTAGATCGGTGGCGGCTAAGTCCAAATCCTCAACGTCTCCACCCGAGCAAATCCCTCTGGTGTTCAGGGTCAAGGCGGCGTGACAGTTCTGGCAAGAAGAAGCAGACAAGCAGTGACAGGAAGTTACAACTGCTTTAAAAGTGCTGGTGATATATATATATATATATATATTTTTTTTTTTTTTTTTTTTAACACTTGTTTTGAGTATCCAGACTGACCTCTGTAAAGTGGATCTTCCAGCAGATCTCTGTATTTGTTTGGATCTAATGCTCTTCGGCCCCTCCTTCACCTGTGTGAGGCTAAACATTACATAGTCTTACCGAATCTGCATTGTGTTAGAATTGTCAAGCCTTTCCAGTCATTTTCCTCAAGGCTGTGTAAACAAAAGCATAAGAACAATACGTTTTCACTTAAAACGCCCATGCTGCACTGAGGTATTAAATGATTTTGAATTGTGAGGTTCTGCTGGTCCTCCTCTCTTCTCTGGGCTGCAAAGCATATGATACCTGTCCCAGTGCAAACATTGAGGCTAATTCAGTTAAGCCAGACATCTCCCATTGTAAACATCAGGCCTTTGTTTTGCTCCAAGGCAAAGGCAGATTTGACAAGCACAGTCCTGTGAGAGATTTAGAACAAATGTTGTGCTGACTGTGTAATTTAGTGTAACTTGTTTGCAGGACTGAATGCAGCCAATTTCAGCAATTTTGCTATAATTCTTTGTAGTGAATGCTGTAATAATCAAAGCTGACAAATGGCTTGTAGAGCTCACATTTTATGCTTTTTATTGCCATTATGTCACCAGCTGGAAGGAATAGGCTTGGTCTGTTCAGGCCCTTTGTCTGTTTATTCAGCTTTAAGGAATTATCCACAGGTCAAATCTCTTATTGTTCCTCCTTCTCCTTGAGAACCTTGTGACTTATGGCAGGGGCCTTAAAAGTTTACATAAGCCTGGTTTAGGATTATTGTTTACACGGTTTCCCCACACCTACAGTTGGATAAAGTTGTAAGTCTTTTTTTTTTTTTTTTTTAAGGTTTTGACATGAAAGTGGCTTAGGGTGACCTTGAGTGGGTCTGCAGCCAGCTGTCTTACTTTCCACTGACTGCCAAAGGAAACGTGGCTTTGATAATGACCCTATGTACGCCTGCCTGAAAGCATGTACTCCCCAGGAACAAGCTTATCTTTCAAAAATACCCAGCACAGACATTCAAGTTACCCTGTTTACGTTGTACGCAGTTCCATACAGAAAATTCCCTCCAATAGGTTTATGACTTCTGTTGCATGCAACATTGATGAGTGGTCTGCATTTGAAATGTCAGTTTTCCAACTCCCTGCGTTTTCCTCACTAGTTTATTGAAAAAGGAAAAAGCCCTCATCATCGGTCAATAGTGAATGAAGATGTTTGACAGATGACTCAAGGGTGAGTGAGTGGTTTGCGGGCATGAGGGAGCGACCAATGCCACTAAACATTGTCCCACAATTTACCTCTTCTGGTTTTCCCTCTGTGAAAGTGCACAGTATTGTCATCGGACATTAAAGAGGCAATGAAAAATTACCAAAAGACTGTTTGTACAGAGTGAAGGCAGCCGAGCAAACCCCAAAAAACAGCTGTGATGAAGAGGGTGATGCTGCCATGAAGTCTCGCTACCTCTGTGCTATCAAACTAGCTTCAAAGCCATGCTGTCAGGGTAAGCTTGTAAAAATGTGCACAGTTTAACAGCTATAGTCTACGGTTTTTAGACATTTCACTGTATTTTGCACCAGAAGGGATCATTAAAGTTGGGTTTATGTTGAAATTGTAGTAATTATTTGGTTCCGTGAGAACGCAGACATTTTCATCATGTATGTTCTGTGCAATAACAAAAAAAAAAAAAACTTTAAAATTGTAATCGAAAGGTGCTATTTTACCTGCCTGGCCTATTCAAGATGAATAAACTAAAATGAACTAACTTAAATGTGAGTGACACCCTTGTGCTAGATGATTACTTACTATCACTTTACTCTAGCGAAGGGGAGTTGTGGAAACTAAACAACAAATTAACTTTTTAAATTCGGGATTTCATGTCACTCACACATAATGTTGATAATTCTGAGGATCTCATGTCACTCACACATAATGTTGATAATTCTGAGGATCTCATCTCATTTTCCTCACAAACTGCAAAAACTAATTCAAGTTTAAGTCTCGGCGTGTTTCAATACAATAATGCATAATAATCTGCTTCAGGTGGCAAATATCTGACTCCAAATTTACTCTGCATCAGAGAAAAAACAACCCCAAACAATACTAGCCAGTGTCGATTAAGAACTACCCTCAAAGGAGAAAAAAAAAGAGTCCTGAATTGAACAAAGTCAAGTCTGTGGAGTTTTACATTTCGAGAAGTAGTGATCTGAACTAGAAAACATCCATGGTCTATGCATTGTTCTCCAAGATGTTTTTAAACAGCCTCTGTGCAAATTTCATTAGAGAATGTTTGCTACCGCCCCACACCAGCCTAAAGCCTATGCCCTGTACTGCATTTCTCTCGTACATGTTGCACCAGCATGATTAGAAACAAAAGATGATGCAACACAAACTGCAGGGTCCTCTAATATTAGTTTCCATCGCACCTGTGTTCCCATTAATGAAAGGCGATCGCTCATGCAAAATGAAACCTAATAAATCTTCCTGGTGAGCTTATGCCAACACTGTTTCTACACTTTTATCAACTGATTGCTGTCTAATATCCTTTTAAATTTGCTGAGGCAATCCTCTGTATGGCTGTACTTTGCGGCCAGGTTATTGAAGCACTTTCTGGAAATCAATTAACCCCGCCATTAAAATTATATCTTCATCATCCTGGCAATCAGTATCCACTTTACTTGTACCAACAAGAGTTCATCGGAAAGATTGGAGCTTCGACGTGAACCGAGTATCGTGCTGGTTAACACACACACGCACGCACGCACGCACGCACGCACGCACACACACACACACCTTGCTGTTTTGCGAGCAGCACCGAATACGCATCCTGTTACAAACTCATTAACGTGAACACAGCCAGCAGGTGTTGGATTAAGAGGATGAATTGGCAATATATAACTTTCCTGCACGCAGTGACGTCTGTGTGTAGTGACGTCTCTATTTACACAGTTGCCATGTGTTTTAACTTTCCAAGCACTGGATGACGAATGTCCTATAAAACTGAACTGAATGAAAACTTTGAGAGTCAACTCAGAACAGTGCAGCGTTGTCATCATTAGGATTTTTGTCATACCTCATGTTGAACGTGAGTTTATCACTATCTACCGTCCAAGAGCATGACACACCCAAATAATTTGGGTTTTATATGCCACATTGTCAGTCCTCTTGGTTTATGGCTGACTCTCCTCGTGTTTTTCATATTCTTGAAAAGCTGGACATTTCTAACATGTGACAAATCACTTTGGCATTTTCACACTAATATCCATATCTCTGTACTTCGCCTGTATATCAGCTCAGCAAGTTTATCCGCTTTTATATTAATTGTATGCATATGATATATGTTTGAAATAACCTAAAATGCTGCATTGTTAGTCAATTCTAATGGCCGATGAACAATAATATTAGAATTGGCCTCACAGATCCGGTATTGATCACTCATGTGCACACGCATACTTTGTCTTCCTCCTGGGAGTTATTTCTGCCTCCACCCTCAACAGTGCAGATCGTATCGGCCACACGGTGGACAGCGCCTGCTGTAAAGGGTCCACCGCCACTAAGTGGCTCTTATCTAATCCATACATCCTCTTCCCTTATCCCATCTCTGCTATTCATGGGAGTCGACCCAAGTGTGGCACAAGGCATAGACTATCTAATTAGGGAATAGCTGGAGCATCCCCCAGGCTCCTTTATAACAATGCCTGTGTTTTGTCGCTACCGTCCTCTGGAGACGCTAATTAGGTTTGTGACCTGTCAGTCACGCTGCTGTGGGATGGACGGTTGTTTTCAGGGTGCGACACGTCAAGGCCACTCAGTCGCTTTCAAACAGAAGATTTTATTTGTGCAGCCCGAGTGTCTCTGTTGATGTTGGGTGTCAGTGGGGAGTCGTAATGATCCACCTGTGCAAACTGCTAAACTGTCTCATTGTGTCAAGAGTTGAGTTTTCTTATCTGGCTGCTGTGTTAGTCGCCCGTGCAAGGTAAATGTTTCAGCGCGTTGCCGGGGTAACCAGGAAAATCTTTGTTCAGTGTGGTCAGGTGATCAGCCGACAAAGGGGCAGCTGATGCTTTGCTTTTGTTTCCCACAGAGCAAAACGAGGATGTGCGTACTGTTTTGTGGGTGAATGCCTCTGAGCTAACAGCAGGAATTATGGCTCCATTATGTTTGCAATTGAAATGAAGCAGATCTGTTATTGCTTGTGATAAATATAAATATCCTGAGAGCAGTGTAATTAATCCCAGAATATGACAGTTTCAAATTGTAATTTTCTTTAAAATTGTGTTTGATGACAGAACTCGAGTAAGGTGCACAACAAAAAATAGATTTTTTGGGTTCTGAAAACCGAGCTGAGCTCAATTAATTAATGTGAATTAGAAAATTGGTTGTGCAATTGCAATATTTATGCTATAATGTCCTATTAGTTAGATATAAAGACTTTATTTATATATAAAAGCCACCCAGATTGATTTTGACCTTCTATTGTTTATATACATCATGTGTGGAGTTTCATATCTATACAAATAATAAGAAAAAAAAAACTTTGGTTTTTCCAGAAGGAATTCCTTGTAGCTGCTGGTAAGAATAACAATACCAATGAATACTAAGAGTAATGTTTTAAGCGATAGTAATAGGATTGTTTTGAATTAATAATTTGTTCCAGATATGTCAAACCCTACACAAAATACAATTGTATTTTATAATTTTACAATATATTTTATGAATATACATATCTGCAAAATAAGTAAATCAAGTGTGTTTATGTATCACAGATTATGGCATATTGTATGTTTTACTTCAAATCATGCAGCTCCCTCATATAGCACAGCATTTTTTTTGTCTTGCATATAAGATGCGGTGTGTCTAAAAATATATATATATGTCTTTTTTTTAATCATAACTTAATTACACACAACAAAAATACTGATCATTGACTTGTTTTTTGAGACATTATTGATATTTATTTTTCCACAGTTGGTAATAAAGTCTATACCATTAAGCATTTCTGTCTTCCCCCGATTAGTTGCCAATATACAAATTGTGGTCTTGTTTCCCTGCTGGAAGAGAAAATAGTTGAAGAAGGACTGGGACCAACTCAAGGGAGGCTAACTGAATCAGCAGACACGTGTCGTTGCTCCCTCGCCCGTATTACAGGGGATGGATGAACCCCCCCCCCCCCAAAAAAAAAAAAAACAAGTGGATGTGACACAAGCTGTCTAATCCTCCTCCCTACTGGCCACCCTCCCCCTACCAGCCACCATCCCTCACTTGACTGCACGCTGACAGCTGGTGCAGACAGCCACTGTGGTGACTCCTCTGTCCGGCGCTTCTGGCTGAGAGGAGGCCGACGGAGATCACTGGGTGTGAAAACAGCAGGCGCAGACTGAAAGACGGGCGCTTGAAAACGTCTCTCAGCAGCTTGCAGAGTTCCAGCAGTGATCATTTACCATAGTAGCCATTTGTCACTTCTCAGACCTGGCGTGAGTGGACCGCAGGGTGTGCCTTGTTGCTCCTATCACCTTTCACCCACCTGGGTTTTAGGAATTGATTCTATCTGGGCTGACGGGAGACCTTTTCGGCAGCAGTAACAGGTCAAGAGTGACTTCTGCTTTGCGTCATGGATAGATCTTCAGCAGACGCGCTTTCTCTCTTGCACAGTGAATGTTCAGCGGGAAATATTGAAAGAAATATTAAGAGTAGGTGAATAAAAACTGTAATTCACAGTACAGGAGGGACTGATCGGACAGTTGGATCCTGTGGCTGTATCTGCAGCATGGGATTGGCTCTCACTGGAGATTAACGGGGTCAGTTTGCTGGCCTGACCTAGCCTGATCGGGCTTGGCTTGGCATGACACAGTCATGGGGGAGGAGGAGTTTCGTCTGCTTTCACTCTCACTTGTGCGCCTCGTGTCGTTTAAGGCCCTGGAAGCCAGAGGAGAACCGGCTCAGTTCGTCATGGTATCAGTTCAAGCACACTATACAGATTGTTATCATGAAACTTATTTTCTTTAACCTTTTGTCCAACCCATGTTTGTTTTATGCACCGTTCTTTTACTCCTCATCTGTTTCCTTGATATTATCACTCTGTCTGCATTTTATGTCCACCTGCAATCTTCCATGTTCTTTGTTTGTAGATAAGTTCAACACCTACGTGACGCTGAAGGTGCAGAATGTCAAAAGCACGACCATCACCGTGCGTGGGGATCTGCCCTGCTGGGAGCAAGATTTCATGTTGTAAGTTCCTAAAGCACAGACATCTTATCCTTTTTTTTGCATTTTAAACTTTAGAAAATGACATGTTAAACAGTATTTAAGTTTCTCAATTAAGCAGTCTAAACTGCCAAGTTTCCTTTCCTAGTGGACGGTGACTATGGTAACAAAAGTGACGACACGCTGTCGCGTGCGTGTCATTGTTTGTCTTTTGTGAACTCCCTTGTTGCGACAGTGTTTGTTTTTCCAGCCCTTCATCCTTCTGTCCATTAATGATGTGATGGCTGGGTGTGATTTCCATATAAGACGCAATGATTCACCAGTGTTTCCAGAAAATTCTCGACACCGCCAGTTGCAAAAAGTCCCCGGAGGTCATACTTTATAAGAACTAGGAACTCAGAGGGGTCTAAAGAGGTCAGACACATGAGCTTTCCTCTCAAAAAAGAAATTAGGAGTATGAAGAAACATTACAAATAAAAAGTTGTTTGTTAACTTAAATGCAACACAATGCATGTTGGTTTATGATCATAGATTCCATCTTCTAGAAAATAACAGACAGCCAATGAAATGTGTGAGAGATTGGAAACCGTGGCAATAAGACTTGTGTCCCGTCCAACAATTCCAATGTTTGATGTGGTTTCAGGCTTCTTATGCAAACATACCCAGACCTAGTTTTCGAGTTGAATTGCTCCGCTCTTTTGTTGTGCAAAAGGTTTCATATGGCAGTATTCACACTTCCACTTATGCAGCAATCGTATCAGGGTTTGTTTTAACTGGAGCAAAGATAACCGGTGTTAACACACCTGAATACTTTATGAGGGTAATGATGAAGCATAATCTTTAATCATGTTTATATTCATATATGGTGCAAAATGAATATAATAATGCCGCACTGCCACACAGAGTACCACAAACGTGTCAACCCAAACTCATCCTGTTAACAAAAGGATGAAATTGAGCCACTTTAATAAAAATACTATGCTGCTGTGATTTTTTTTCGGCAGAAATATTATGACATGCTTGTGAATTGCTGTGCCACCTGTACACTAAAGCAAACCCTTTTTGTGATGTTAAATGCATTTAAACACTACATGTCATGTCGATTCCTGTCATTTAACAGTGACTGACAGCCTTTCATTATGTACTGAACAATACAGGGATGAAACACAATGCCAATAAAAACCTCCTGGCGTACGGATTGTAAAATGCAACATGTACAACAGATGTCCTCCTGATAACATTTGTGTTTGGATGTAATTAATTGTTGTATTTGATTGGGCTACATTGCATTTGCAAATTATGTAAGAGTCCTTTATCTGTGCACCTGGTCACTGTGGATACACCCCCCCCCTTCCACCACTCTCAATTTCAATCTGCTCTCTTTGATTATCTTTCCTCTCATCTCTCCTTTATTCATATGGTCCATAATCGTAAACTGCCACAATTTAGGACATGCAAATGCAATTGTCGTGTGGCTCCTTTGAAAAATGATATGCATTTTATTGCTGTCATCAAGCTGTTTCTGAGCCCTTTGAATAACGTGTTGAATTGAAAAACAAGGCTGAAATGGATAGTGACAACACTCGATTGAAAGGGGCTGTATGTTTCATTACCAAACACATCATATACAGAAGTTGCTTGGATTTTTTAGAACAAAAATCTGTCATTGATATAATATATCTGAATATATTTCTGATACAATCATGTTAATATTGCTAACAGATGAAAGTAACATCAAATAATTGTAGCATATAAGTGACTATTTGAAGCACAGCTTCCATCTTTTCAGCATTACCTTTCTTGGCAATTATGCTGTCCAGTTTTTCATAGTATGCAGATAGTGAAAAAACCCCAATAGGTTTGAATTAAGAGCCAAGTTGCATATCGGATAGATCATATATAACTTGAGAACTGCTTTCAATCTGTCGCCATCAACAAGGGCAACACATGTAAAGAGAATAACACAGGTCCCAGGTGCCAACCCTGTTGCACTCCATATGATTAATTAGGAAGAATTGAATTGAAAGTATCAAGTCAGTTCAAAAAAATAGAAAGGTTTAAGTCACCGGGGAGCCAGAACAAGATTGTTTCAGGACATGTTTCGCAAAGGTTATTTAATTTTTTTGTTTTTTGTTTGTTTGTTTGTTTGTTTTTTGTTTATATCTGATATATATTAATACTGAAAATCGGAGTGGCTCTTTCACCAGTGAGATCAACCGGTTGGACCTTGGCCTCATTGTTGAGGTGTGGAACAAAGGTCTCATCTGGGACACCATGGTGGGGACCACCTGGATTCCTCTGAAGAGTGTCCAACATTCAGAAGAGGTTAGAAGATCCACCCGTACAAAAACGTGTTTTTATCAATGAACCAAAATGAAATACTTAACAATCACACAATTTCCAGAAATTACACCAACGATAATACCACATTTGGATTTGGGCCAAAAGACAAACAATGACATTCCACCGGCCGTGTTGTATCATTACAGGAGGGTTCAGGTGAGTGGCTTTTCCTGGATGCAGAGGTCCTGATGAAAGCAGATGAGATATATGGTACCAAGAACCCAACACCTCATCGCCTCCTGTTGGATACTCGCTTCGAGCTGCCTTTCGGTGAGATGCCATTATTTTAATCGTCGAGTTTTGGAATATGAATGAAAATTTCTGGTGAATTAACGGCATCTCTGAAAAGTTTGGAGCCTTATGAAAGACGATTTTCAGTCCCATTGTATCAAGTTCCAGCTCTTGACTGTGATGCTGAGAGGACATTTGTTATTCTGGTTACCTGAGGGCAGATCAAAGCTTGATCTTCTGAGTTATACAAAGGCCACAATTGTTTTTCTCTTGAAATGTCAGCAGTCAATTTCAGTTGTTACGCAGGGAGAGACGGCTCAGCCTGGGGCACTGTGGAAGAATATAATGTAGTGAGGTCTTGTGAAAGCATTAATTGTGAAATGGGGTATTAAACCCTCTTTTAAAGAGCAAACATTGCATAAAGAAACAGGGTTTGAAATCACATTTACTCTAAGTTGAGTAACCTTGAAACATTAGTATTTCATCGTGTGAAGGCTGATTCTCCTGACCCACCCAGTACTAGAGTTGGTGTACTAGCAAGGGAGAGTATATTTTTGCCCTTCATGAATCGAGGGCCCCGACTCACTAATGGCTGATCTTCCTTTATTCACTTAGGTTCAGTAAATATAATTTCGTCTTTGCCATTCGTTCCATTGTGGCCAACTGGATTAAAGAACCATTAAGAACGCTATTATATATTACGTTAACTTTAATTAGAGGAAAGTACATGTCTAGGTTTACGTTCATCAGCCATTTGCTCACTTTTTCCTGGTAGCATCCACAAAAACATTTGTGATTAGTCTGAACTGCAATGACAATTGTTTGGAAATTAGGGGGATGGTCAGAGAATTTCCACAACAGGCTTCTTATAGTGTCGCCTCACAAAAGCATCTGATTTTGATAAAGAATGCACAACTAACTCATATATTACTGTGATTAGTATGTGGTGAAATTTCCTCTGACAGATGCAGACATGAAAAGGAAGGCTGTCAATGAATACCCATGATGCATAGGGCTTGATCTCATTTTTTTGTTTTTATCCACATATATTAATATAGTGCATGACATCATCCATTCATAATTCCTGTATGCGTCTAGTAAGAAAGTACGAACGTCTGGTGCCTGTGCTGATCTGTTTAATCTTTGATCCTTGGCATGTAACATCAAAATCAAAATCTGCCTGGTTAATATGATCAGACACCATTAGTCAGGTCATCTCAACAAACAGCGCTGTTTAAGAACGGGAACTGAACTTTCCCTTCTGCTCTTTCTGCCCACTGAATCCCAAACCACTGCTTCCACTAATGTGTATATGCACTCAAACCTTATGAGAAAAGGAGATGAAGCAGTAGTAGTTGTCTCAGCAGAAGAGACGCTTTCTCTGTTTTGTGAGAAGACCTTTAATGGTGGCAGGAGCCCATGGAGACTCTGTGCCACCAAAGCCATTTATTAAAGCTTTGGGTTGGAGGGTCTTTGAAGCTCTGGCCTTTGTGTTTGTGGCCTTTAATGTGCATCTGGTGTGCGTGTGTGTGTGCGTGTGTGCGTGTGCGTGTGCGTGTGCGTGTGCGTGTGTGCGTGCGTGCGTGCGTGCGTGCGTGCGCAATCTGATAGAAAACAGGACAGCGATTGTGTTTCTGGTGATAATTATTGTTGGATAGATTAAATATCAGCTGATCAGTCATGTAAAGTAGGTCCATATGCATTTTTAGTTGTTTTTTTTTAATGAAGGTTTTAACCCTAGTTTTCCCACAGTGCAGTCAAATCATGACAGCCCAGTCAATCAGCGAAAAGTGCGGCACATCCATGTGTTAAATTGTGATAATGAAGCTTAATTGTTAGTGAAAAAAGTGGATTCATGCTCCATCCCCAAACACAACAATCAGTACGAGGTCTTCCCTGACTATAAAATAATCTACCTGTTGTATATTAAATTAATATGCAAGAACAGACAGAGTTTAGCTTTTCGAGCGGGATGCTTGTAGCACCTCTGACCTCTTTCATGCCATTTCTGGTGGTTCTTTATGTATGCAATAAAAACAAGTAAGCCAACGTCTCCGGCTGTCATTGTTCTAGTTCACATTACAACAACCCCAGAGGACACACTTAGGAAGTCAACTTTTTTAATTATCTTTATTTATACCCAAAAAGGCAGCTCAAAATGCAACTGGAATAGAATAAGCAACTTTAAATATGAGCCTGGTTGATTTGAACATTATATGTTGGCACTGTCTTTGTAAATTTTATTGCAGGTTTTCTGAAAAGCCAATGAAGAGAGGCCAACTAGGGAGTTATACAGTGATATCATATGATGTCTTCTTTTCGTTGCCCACAGTACTTTTGTTGCAGCAGTTGAATCAACTGAACAGTTTTAGTCCAGTCTGCATAGAACAAATGCTGGGATGGATTTTTTAGCATCACTCTTCGATACTTCTCCTTATCGTCTTGACGCTGTTTTTCTGTTGTTTTTATTCCCAAGCAGCTCATATGAAATGAAAGCGGCATAAATGTGTCATGAAGCCATGGTGTAGCATAATGTTTGAACTGTACATCTTGTCGCATGCCGCGTTTGGTACCAGACATCCCAGATGATGAGGCGCAGTATTGGACTGGCAAGCTGGAACGCATCAACACCATGGGAATCCATGATGAGGTGGAGTGTTTTGTTAATAAGGTTTTCTTCATTCGAAGGAAGGAAAATATTTTATTTGTCAAGTCAATAAAAACATCATGTTATTTTCTTACTTTCATCCTTCTTCAGCTAATGTAACTCAGAACTTTTGTATTAATTTTCCTGTCAACACTGAGGGACTGGTTAGAGTAAATTACATATAATTTTAATAATAATGAGAGGAAGAAGAATAAAAATACAATATGAAACAAATGAATCTTAAAAAATGTACATAACCTCTGCTCTTTATGTCTCCCTCTTTATTCTGCAGTACCCTCTTCAGGATGATGTTCAGAGTCGCCCGCTCCCCTTTGCAGCCTCCCAATGCTGTGAGTTCACCTTCTCCTACAGTCCTCCTGTCCACCTGTAGGTGGAGCCATAACTCCACCTTATTCACTCATTCTTTTTTTTTTTTCCTTTCTCTCTGACTATATTGCAGAGCAAAGCTTTTCAGTTGTCATTCAGTAACTGTATATTTCAAATCATACCAGAAAGGTCATATGTTTGAACATTTCCTTTACTATATTTCAGTGACGTTCCCTCATTGACCCAACACAGGGACACTTTTTTTTGTTTGCTTTCACTCGCCTTGCCTCCTCTGACTTACCTCTCACTTGTAACGTCTGCACTTCCACCAGGCAACTATTTCGGATGGGCTGACCCACTGAGTATGTAACACACTTTGATGAAGTCCTCCCCCTTGGCCAACCTTCAGTCCCCTCTGCATGTCATTAATGCCCCACATCTCCGCCCTTCCAGTTGCATCTAATTTCTAAAGTTCCCATACGTTTATTTATAATGACATTATTTCATTCTAACACGTGATTTTCCTCCATGTTTTCCTTGATTCCCTTCGGCCTTTTTACTTCCTGTCATGCTCTTTCTGTTTTATTACTGGCTATGATATGCTATTTGCTGTTTTTGTTGACATTTATGATGCAGGGATATATTTTTGGTTCAAGAAAACTCATCAGATATATTGTTTTCCTCCCTTTCTGAGTTTTTGCTGCTTTATGAAATCAAGCATTCCTCAATTGGGTCGATAGAAAAGTTCTAGACTTGGTTACAGTTTATAAACAATAGGTGGCAGTCTTTGCTTAGCTATTATCACATGTCACTTTTATATTTTTCTGCTCCTTCCACTTTGCTCGGAGTTATCAAGAGCATCAGTTTATCGTTCACCCTCTCACTTTATCGCTCAAAAGAAGATAAACCCCAGCTCGGCTGTCCCCTCCAGCCAAAACCAGCAGCATGGTGGCTTGGATTGGGGTTCGCAAGGTCACTTCTGAATATGGGTTTTGGTGCTTTTGCTCTCTCATGAAAGGCTGATGTGTGTCACTGTAGAATCAACATCATGGAAACACGTTTTGTCTCTTTTTTTTTAGAATAACTGCCTCTAGACAGAAGCAGTGAAATTGACAATCAACAGCTGCTTGTTTCATTTAAGATTTTGGTATTTTTATGTTAAAATATGAAATACTTAGTTAAATTTGATTTCATATCATGTAATGATAAGAAAACAAGTGCATTACAATGATATGATTCTTACTTTATAAAAAAACTACCTTAAAAGAGTAGGGATGTCAAACATATTGTCTATGAGTTTAGATGAGGGTTAAAATCAGCCCTAATCACAAAGAAGACATAAAGTGGGGTTTTATAATGTGTGTAGCAGGTATTTTGCACTTGAAACAGCCCCAAGGAGGCAACATTTTGCCAACATTTCTCTGAGAATAAAAGTCACTATGGCATATTGGATATCATGTTGTGCATTTTTTTAAATTTTCTTTTAATACAAATTCTGGATGTTTGTTCTAGAGTTTTTTACACTTCGGATAAAATTTGGGAGCTGTTGGTATTATTAGGTTGGTGTGATATTGAGATACAATTGTGTTGTTGAGGAGTCTTCATTTATCTGCAAATTACCATAAGGAACCCTGACTCTCAAAACAAAGGAATTCTTCTGCAAATGACATGACCTGCTCTATAGTCACCCCATACAATTCTACAAAAGCCATCTTGCTAGTTTAGCTGCTTTGTCATGATAGGGTTGGATTACAGTGACAAATTGGTCCTTTCTGTCTCCTTTTTAGTGGAAGTGGTGTTGTTTTCTTGAATTGTATAAATGGCATAAGCAGATGTTATGGATGTTACAGTTTTACGGTGCCAGTGATCTGTGTGAAATACTAAGAAACATGCTCTTGGTGTTTACGTTGCAGTTTTTTTCTTGCACACATGATATAGGCTTGTTTTCCCCCTCTTTTATTTAAAAAATGCATGGTGGTTGCAGTCTCATTTTCCTATCAACCTGGCATCGGCTGAGTCTAGTTTGTTTATTTGTGAAGTCCATGGCATTTTATCCAGATACGGAACAAACAAAGCAATAATCTTCCTTTGCTTCCATGTGGATACCAAACAAAAATTTCACACAGTGTGCACACATGTCAAATATACTTCTTGCCAGCAAAGAGAGTTCACTCGGCTTATCTTGTTGCCTGTTGCAGCGTTGGATGACCAGGACAGTGCTGTGGATGACCGGGACAGCGACTACCGCAGTGAGACAAGCAACAGTTTGCCCCCACGCTACCACACAACAGCTCAGCCCAACTCGTCCATGCACCAGTACCCTATGGGTCCCCGGCAGCAGCAACACCCGGACGGCTGCACGGACTCCATTCACAGTTTTGACCTTGACTACAGGGACCACAGAGGAATCAGGTATCCACAAAAAAATGCAGAGCCCCTTCTATACACTCTGGTTTTAACTCTCATGGTTGCACACATTCACGTCATCTGAGAACAGTGTATCGTCACTTCACCAGTTTTAATGTGCATATGTTGTACAAAAGACACAACCTGTGGCTCAGTTTGTTTTACAGATCATCTTCCAGTTTCAAACTTGTGGTTCAGTCTACTATCTCTCCCTGTTTATAACTTGGAGGATCCTGAGGCAAAACACTGAACCCCGAATTGCTCCCAGCGGAGGGGGAGAACCTTGTATCACAGCCCTTATCATTGGTTTGTGTGCGTGCGGGAAACTGTAGATATGTGCTATATACTTGAAGTCCATTCCCATTTATAGAAGATGAGAAAGACTTTTGAACATGTATTGCAATCTGAACCAATGCATCCAATAACCATAACCTCAGAAATGGCCACAGTTAAAGAAACAGCCTGACACAGTTTAATTAAATGATAACTCTTATTTTTTACATTATTAGTTGAGAGACGAAAACAAATGTATTCTCTTCTGGACTTCACTGACAATGTCGCTCAAACCTTCACTGTTTTTCATTTCCTCATAAAATCCAGTTCAAAGCTTTTCAAATTTAATTCACAATCACTTGTTTACTTGATAAAGAGTTTAACAAAGTTGAACCTATATGGTGCTATGTGTTTGGTGTGACAAAAATGATGGTGTGTGTGCGTGGTGATTATATGATTATGTATTTTGCAATAAAACAGTCGGTATATTCGAAGGAGGGACAGTTTGATATTTGTGCAATAGAAGCACAACACGGTTTCATTGTTGTGATCTCCACTACACTGCCGGTTAGAGGCCATACTTGGTCCATGAGACAGTCTTCGTAGTGTTTATGTGCCATGAGACTGCTCCAAATCTGCCTGCATTGACTGATAGCAAGTTGATCCGGATAATTCCACATCATGAAAAAAAAATTATTACAGCCCCCCCAAATAACCCTCATTGATTATAATGCTTTTCTTTTTTTTCCTGTCTCGAGGGTCTATTGTTTCAGTTGAAGTTTCTGGTTATGCGTCAAGCTCTCCATTGGGTTCAACTTTATCTCAGAGGAAATCCCTTCATCACTCCAATCTGGCAGGAGTCACACAGTGACAGACATGTGTTGCTGTAGTTATTAAAAAAATATGGTCGTTGTTTAGCACGTGGTTCTCATGAACGCGGATGTAGGGTTAGTGTTTTGGTTGTGGTTATGTTGTCATAGCTTTCTCATGAAACTCTAGTAAAATCGTAGAAGACTAAAAATGCTAAACATTTCAAAGACCTATAGCAAAATTGTGACTGACGTGTTATCTTTGCATATTTTGTTAGTTTTGTTGAAAAAATATTCAAAGTGGGGGGGGGGCATTTCTTGACTTAGATTGACAGCCGAAGCTGGTGATGCTGTTAATAGAGAGAAAGTTGTTGTGAAGCAGCTTTTACTATTTTTTGTATGCAGAGTTAAGGAAGTCTCTGAAGAGCAGGATGAGTCATCAGGCATTTAGTAATGTTCCACAGGGAGAGAAAAGAGTGGAATTGAATTAAAAAATACTTTAAATATGGTTTTGTTAGTTGATACAGCTCAGAAAATGAATGAAAGTAGTCCCATGGTCACAAGATAAACATCATCATTGTCAGGAAGCTTATGTGACATAGTGAGAACAGTGTTTATTTTGGCATGAATTTGTTGTCTTTGAGATTTTGCATGCTGCTTAACGTTTGTTTCTGTTTGCACTTTTTCCCCCCTTTTATTTGTTTCTTCTTCACCCCTTTTTTCATCCCCATCTTCCTTGTAAATCTGCTTTTCAACCTCGGTAAGATCTTCAAACCAAATGGGAAGAGTGAAAATCATACCTGTAGATTCTGGCATGGGGGTTGAAGATTGGGAAAACAAATACAAAGGGCAGAGCAAGCCTCAGCTGAGTGACTTCTTAGACGATGAGGAAGACAGCATCATTCTACGGATGGGAAGGCCCTACCCTGAGCCATCACACATGCCTCTCCGTGAAAATACAAAACGTAGCAGTTTTCTGCCTGCTCCCTACCCCGAAGGCTATGACACTATCGATCGACGACGGAAAAAAAAGATAAAAAACCCAGGAGGGTTTCTCAGCACAGAGGCAGACAAAATGAGAGAGGAGACATTTCCATCTGACCTTGCTCTACTCCGTGAGAAGAGAGGGGAGCTGTTTATGCGGCAGGTGGCAGATATGCAGGAAGAGGAGGAGCGCATGACATCATGCCTCAGGCCATACAAGAATGGCCTTCTCTACAAGACAAGGATGTGGGCTAAAAATGAACTGGACCACACACTTGAAAATTATGTAGCATACAAAAAAGAACAAGAGGCCAGAATGAAATCTCGATTTGATTTTGATTTGGAAAACTCCCAGGATGTGCGCTACCCTTTAGGAACAGAGGAGGATATTGAGGATATTACCTTTATGGCTGACGACCTTCACTCGGAGAACACAAGACAATACAAAGAGCGATACTCTTACTCCTATGAAGGACACACAGAAAATTCTCAGAATCTACGGGAAAAAAAGTATGGGAAATCTAAAGCTGGAGGATGGGCTCCAGAGATGGTTCTCTCTCCTGTCGAGGAACCAAGTGATGAATATGTGGATCCGATGGATGAGCTCCAGTGTCTAGTTGAAACCGTTTCTGAATATCTTGCTGAAAAAGAGGAAGAAATCAGCAAGTATGGTTCTCTTCCTAAATCAAGCAAATCTAGACTGTCTTCTCAGGGCAGCAATAGAACTGATTCATTTGGAGAGGACCTGAATAGCTCAGTAAAGGATCCCAGAGGAGAACCGCAATCACAACCTCCTTCAGATCAGGGTATTTCAGGGGTGAAGAATGCTGTCAGTTCCTTGTTTGGTTCCCTCACGGACAAAGTTGTTGGAGGCTCCAAACAACCGTCCCCACCTTCAAAAGCACCATCTGCACAGCCTCCACAATCTGGCTTCACAAAACTGTTTTCCTTTATTCCAAAGTCAAGCAGCACAGCTCCTGTAGCTGTTGTATCTCCAGTCGAACCATCTCCTGAAAAATCCTTCAATCATCTGCCTCCTCAGCCACCACATGATGCCAAAACCCGAGGACATTATCAAAACACAGGAACCGCCACAAAGAATCAAACTCTGGGAAGTGCAAAGGAGCATACACCAGAGTTCATGTCTAAACCTCAAGGTGCTCCGGAAAACTCAGTCTTGGACAAATTGAATCCATTAAAGTTATTCTCTGCAGGAGATAATGGGAGCTCAGCTGTAACCAAACAGGGATCAGAGTCCAAAGATTTTCAATGTCAGTGGGATGAGAAAAGTTTTAACAGTGCTCATCAACAGTCAATATCAGCAGATGTACAACGTAAGTTGGGAAAAATACAAAGTTTACCTCAGGAGAAACATTGTGGACAAAATTATGATGGACATTTTTATAGAGGACCAAACCACCAACAGGTTAACAAACAAGAAAATGTACCCATTGCAGGACCAGGGATCTCAAATGGCCAGACACAATCTACAAATGCTGGTTTCTTCAGCCCTTTTAAAAAATCATTTAGCTCACTCATCACACCTGCTGTTCCCATTGTACCTCAGCAGGTTCCTCCTGTAGCAGTTTATCCAGTGTTTAGGGCCTCAGAGGGTCCCCAACCTGAGGAGGACCCATCATTGATCAGTAAGATCAAATTGCCTTTTCGGTCCTCTGAAAATCTCTCCACTCAGCAAAATTCCAAACCAGAGGGTTTGCTTTCTGGCTTTCTAAAGTTTTCGTCTAGTGAAAATGTTGGTGCATCCACAAACTCACAAAATGCTCCACAAGCTGATTATATTTCCTCTTCAACAAATGCAAGTACGTCTTTATCCATGCACAATGAAAACACTGAGAAAGGATGGTTTTCCAGCCTATTAAACCCAAGCTCCACTCCCTCCAGTTCAAACCAGAATTTCAGCAGTCGTCAGCAATCTCAAAACAGCAAACTGCCATCTGCCACACATGCACCACATACATCCAATCAGAAGCCCCCCACAGCCCCTCATGGATCGCAACATCAAGCTCTCAATCATCCTGAATCACAAGGTTTTTTGACAGGTCTTTTCAAAGGGAATTCGGCAGATGACATTTCTCATATGGGCTCTAATCAACCCAAGCAAGGAGGATTACTGTCTGGACTTCTTAAATTCGGCTCTGCGAGTGACATTTCTGGCAGTACCCCGCAGCAGGGTTCTAATAACAATCAACCTCCAAAGTGCAATATTCCCTCACAGTTTCCTCAACAACAAGCCCCACAGCAAAGCTCTTCAGCTCCACAAAAAGGGGGTCTTTTCTCAGGAATATTAAAATTTTCATCAGCAGAAAATATACAAGAAAATAAACAACCTTCTGAAGCCATAAACACAGGAAACTTCAACACTAACCCTAATCAACAGTTGATGTCAGGTGAAACTAGGCAAGCACAAACTCAACAAAAGGGGCTGTTGTCTGGTTTGCTCAAGTTTGGATCCTCTGAGACTATTGCAAGCAGTCAAGCAGTCCAGCAACATATCGGTGGACAAAACAGTTTTAACAAAGATGGTACTGAAGGTCCAAATCGAGGCCCTCTTCTCAGAAACAGAACATCATGTCAGCAAGTTGTCCAACCGGAGACTAGTAAACCAGGCTTTACCCGACAACAAACGGTTCCACTTCGGCAAAGCCCATCCCAACAAGGCGGCATTCTGTCTGGTCTTTTTAAATTTGCCTCAGCAGACAACATAAATACACAAAATCAACCATCAGTCCAACAGCATATAATTACCCCAAGTAAATCCAGCTATGAGCAAACAAGGCAGAATGTTCCACTTTCCAAACAAAGTCAAGTACTAAGTAGCACAACTCAGAAAACGCAATCAAGTGGTTTATTTTCTGGACTATTCAAATCCTCATCAGACAATGTACCTCAGGATCAGGAACCTAAAAACATTGCTGCCATGCGGCAACAAAGCCAAGTGCCATATTGCCAGACTGGCCACACCCACCTGGAGACCCCCAGTCAGTCTGGAGTGTTCTCAGGGTTGTTAAACAAGTTAACAAAATCATCTGAAAGCACCGGTGAAACCTCTCAGCTACCAACAGTGCAACCACCCCAGCAAAAGACCAACATTTATTCAGAAGTAATGAAACCCCCACTGCAAAAACAGTCACACACTAATGTACCACAATCATCACAGGACCATGAAGAATGGGAGAAGAAGAATACAAAAAGTCCCCAACAACATTTTTTATCTGGATTGTTTAACAAGTTAACTGAGGATCCACATACTAAACAAGTAGACATGTTAGGTGAGGTTACAAAACCACAGACACCATCAACAAATTTCAGCGAGTTGCATTCTGGTGTATCAAGAAGTGCAACATCAGACTTTGGAAGGCACAACCTACGCAAAGTTGTTCCAGGTACTCCAAATCCAGGACACAGTAGACATGCTTTGATTAGGGCACCGGTCTCAATAGATACTGAGAGTTTAGACTTGCGAACATCGGCTACCTTTGCCAGAACGCTTCAGAGTCAAGCAGCATACTCCTCAGTAAGCACAGGCAATCTGTCACAGTTGTATTATTCTGGCTCAATTACCCCTATGGCTTGTAGCACTGGAAATATTAACTCTCTTTTACAAAACAATGCAACTTCTTCAGTAATAACCAGACAGCCATATATGAGTGGAAGCAGCCCCTCTTTGTCTGTAGCTACAAGCCAAAATCTGTACCAGGGTCAAGGTCAGTTGTCCCCTTACACAATAAGTCCCTCTTATGATGAATACCAGTGGATCCGTGAAAGTGCACTATGGATGCAATTTCAGAATGAATCACTAAATTGTCTATTCGAGGGAGAAAATCAAGTGTATGGACATAACTGTGAGCGTGCGGTATCTCCTCTTCACTGCAGCTCATCAAATATTGATCAATCAATTAACACCATGCCACTTCAAAGTGTTGTCTCTCATCAGGAGCAAATTGAACAATATCAGTTTGCAAGCCACAGGAATGATGACCCGTATCCCAAACGGAAGTTATGGAGCAGTTATGAAGACTTGGGAAATGTGGCATATCCACATAATGATGAAGGTGCATTGAATTTAACGACTAAACAATGTAATGCAAAGTTTGGGAGATGGAACTCCTTCAATGATGGTAGCACTTACAGTTTGAATGGGGTATCATATCATGAAGGCTATTATGAGGAAACTGCTCCAAGCCTGTCTTATTCCGCTAACTGGCAAAATGGAATTGATGACAATCGATTGCAAAATGTTGATCATAGTCTGTATAATATGAATAGACCATTTGATTCAAACTGTTCTCAAAATGCCAATTCTGAAACCCCTGATTCTCGTTATCTCGAAGACACTGAATGGTATCAGCAGTGGCTCGCGCTTTTAGAGCAGGGAATGTGGTGGCCAGCTGACGATGGTGACTGTGGCTACTTTGTTTACACGGACCATGAGTACATTTATGCATTGCTTACAGATGCAGCGGGGGAATTTGTGTATACCTGTGCCCCTGAAGGGGAATCTTGGGGAGATGCACAAAAATTAGATAATCTTCCTAGTGCTTGGTTGCACAATGAAATGGTTTTAGTTTGTGGCTTTAAAATCCCCCTTTACAATGAGGATGAGCTTCTTTGGCTTCCTGGTCAAAATCAAAATGATTCTCAACTTCTTAATGCACCCTTAGACTTGTCTGCTGCCTATCGAAAAGGAAATCAGATTATGAATCTAAATCTCGAGCAGTTCTCTCAAATGTTTCAGAATTCCTTTTTGTCGCAAGGGCAGCAAAATGTTGATTTCACATGCTATAGGTTAAACAAAGTCAGAATGGATCCAAGACAACCCAATTATGTCTATGATGAAGTAATCGACCTTTCTTGTCATAATAAAAATCACATTGGCCCTAATTGGAATAACCAGGAAATTAAGAGCTTCCTTGCTCAAAAAGTTGCTGTTTCATTAAACTCCAGTGAAACTGCTAATTCAAATCAACAGCTCATTCACAACTGTTACCAACCTAGCCAGCGGCGTCGTTCATCCAGTGCTGTCACAGTGAAACATGTAGATGATGTATCGGAGGATGAATGGAGGAAAAGAGTGTCACCAGGAGAAGAACAACCAAATCGCCAAGTCAACAAGATTTCTTCTATGATTTCGTCATTTGTTGGCAAATCATCCCAGGTGGAAGTGAGTAAAACCACTGACCAGGACTCTGGCAGACAGCCTCACAACATTCTTGCATCAGGTTTCAAAAGTCTAAAGTCTAAGATTGTCAAAGAAGATTCCTCTGCTGTAATTACTCCACCAGAAAATGTAGAAATGAAGACATCAGTTACCTCACAAAGGAGAACTCTACCTTCAGTTCCTACAACAAAACAGGTGACTCAACCATCAATACAATCTCAAATGTCACAAAAACCTAGACTATCACGTCAGACTACCATGGCTCAACAAACGTCCCCACCAACAAAGCCTGGCATTACTGTGCCTTTAGAATCAAAAGAATCTCTTATCAAGCCTAGGCAACCTGCAACTGAAATGCCAGTGAATATACCAGTAGAGAAAGTGCCAGAACAGCCTCAGCCTGGCTTAATGAACTTCATAAAATCTGCAGTGGGAATAGAAGACAATAAACCAGAATCGCCCCAAATTTCTGAGCTCTCTCCTAACCAGCATAGCAAAACTAGCAGCACCACATCATTGCCAAGCAGTGGCACTACAAGTAAAGAGTCTTCAGGAGTATCAAATCTTTTTGGATCAATTGGAAGTCTATTTAGTACAGAGCCATCTACGCCACAGAAACAACAAATGAAACCCAGTGTTACTGAGGGTTCACTGACTTCAGCAACTCGACATCAGGGTATACTGAGGCAGCAAACAACAGACAGAGGCAGCATGTCTGGAACAGTTCAGGGCCAACCCCCTGAAAAAACTGTATTGCAAATGACTTCTACAAATCATTTGCTCGACCCTGCAGCAAGTCAGTCAGTTACTAACCCACCTGCAGGACAGATGAAGCAAGAAGCAGGAAACAAATCATCTGGTGGCCTGTTTGGAATTTCAATCGGAGAAATGTTTGGAGGATCAGTGGCACCTTCCCAACCTACAGCAATTCATCAAACACCTGTAGCAGCCCCAGCTCCACAGGAAGAATCTATTGGTAAAAGTTTATTTTCATTATTTACTGGGCCAAGTTCTCCACAGCCTGCTCCTAAAACGGGACCTGTGCCTCAAACACATCCCCCAAGTGCAGCACCACAACCTCCTCAGCAGGAAACACTTGGTAAAGGACTGTTATCATTATTTGGAGGATCAAGCCCATCTCAGCCTCCTAATCAAACCAAGCCTCCTGATCAACCAAAACAGCAGGCAACTGTTCCTCCAAAAGATCCCCCATCTACAGGGTTTCTTTCCATGTTTAGTGGTCCCAGCACCCAGCAGTCTCAAGCCCAAACAGGATCGCTTCTCGGAGGAATTCTGCCGAGTCCTTCCAGTTCATCCGAAAGTCCAATGAAGGGACTGTTTTCTGTGTTTAGTGGTCCTATTCCCCCACAAACCCAGCCACCAACAACACTATCTCAACAAAGGGAAGCTCAATCACAAACTCAAAAGCACCAAGAAACTCACACACAACCTAAACCTCAAGAAGGGCCTCAACCTCAAGGACAGACAGCCACCTCTGTTCTTGGAGGTATATTGGGTGGCTTGTCATCATCAAGTGATAGTCCAGGAAAATCCCTGTTCTCCATGTTTGGCGGCACCAGTACTCCACAAACACCAGCTGGTGGAAATTCAAATATGTCATCTGTCCCAGCAGCGGCTGCTCCCAATATAGTTGTGAAGAACATCCCTTCTGATGTTATGTCCTTACCACAAAAAAATACCAATTCCTTGTCTTCTGTTGATACTTCTATCAAAGTACCACCAACAATTTCCTCCCAGGAGCCCACAATGTCAAGTAGCCATATTACAGAAGCAGCAATTACAGGTGAAATATCTGGTGAAGCTTTAGGAACCAAACAAAACAGTACGTCTGATAAAATATATACTACCCCGCTGAGTGACATGATTGATAGCAAACATTCTTCTGGAGATGTTTCCACAATTAAAGACTCAGGTATTGAATTAAAGGATCCTAGTTCAAAATGCGATGGAGAACAAAAATTAACAACTACAGAAAATGTGCCCAATGATTCCACTCCCATCAAAGAACCTCCAGCTTCCGGTCTGATGTCAATGATAAGTGGATCCACTGGGTCTATTTCAGATGGTCCAGGAAAAAGCTTGCTTTCTTTATTTTCAGTATCAAGTACTGAGCCTCCCGCAAACCAAAAAAGGCCTCAATGTACAGGGTCTACATCTGAATCATCAGACCCCAAAGAACCACCAGCTAAGGGTTTGTTCTCTGTATTTGGTGGTTCTGCTCCTCAACCTTCTTCACAGCCTGGAAGCTCTCTTTTAGGGGCAATGTTTGGAGGATCTTCATCTCAAGCACCAGCTTCCCAAACAGCTGGTTCATTATTAGGTGGTTTATTTGGAGGGTCCGCACCTCAGACTACACCTCAGGCTAGCCCCAGTAGAGGAGGCACAATTCCTCAAACTGCAGGCCCCCAAACTGGCTCGTCATTGCTTGGAGGCTTATTTGGTGGATCTGCTCCTCAGGATGCTGGATCTCAGACTGGTGGGTCTATTTTGGGTGGCATTTTTGGTGGAGCTGCATCCCAAACTTCAACGACTGAAAATAAAGGTTCTCTGTTGGGCGGGATTTTAGGAGGATCCTCTTCTCATCCTGCTTCTGCACAAACTGGTGCATCTCTTCTTGGTAGCATTTTACCTGGAGCCTCTGTTCCCAATGAAGGTCCCAGTAAAAGTTTGCTTTCATTGTTTGGAGGATCTGCTTCTTCAGCAGCATCACCTACAACAGCTTCACAAACTTCTAATGATGACAAAAAAACATCAGCTACATCAGTCAGTGACAGTGCATCGGGTGTATCCATTTCACCAATACCAAGTGATGCCACCATAGGAGCTCCAATTCACCATGAAAAATGTGAAATTGATACTGGTGTCCAAAGCAAAGAACTGATCCAAACGTCACAAAAGCATGAAGAAACAAATGACTGTCCTGAGGCAAGCTTTTCTAAAACTGATGGTGATCTTACACAAGTAATCAGTTGTCCAGACACTGATAAATCAACTGTTCTGACTACTACAGCAGAAGGGATTCAATCTAAACAATCTGAAATAGGTTTGCCAGCACAACAAGTGGAAGGACCAGAACTTTTAGGCACTCAATCAAACCAAGATACAACACTATCTAAAGTTGAAGGTACACCGCCCAGTCAGTCAGCTGGTCCTGTTGACCAGGTGCAGCAGAAGCCTCCCGAGCCAGAGAAATCAGCAAGTGACCAAGCAGCAGATGCAGTTACAGGTTTTGTGTCTTCCCTTTTTAAACCAACTGCAGCTCCCACTGAAGGTCCTCAGCAACAGCAAAAGGCTTCACTGTTTGGACTCGGAGGGGCAACACCCCAGGCTGGTCAGACTGGGCCATCATTATTAGGAGGTATTTTCGGAGGCTCCAGTGCCCAGACAGCACCTTTGCAAACAGGCGGATCAATATTAGGTGGGTTATTTAAAGGGCCTACTCCTCAGTCTGGTCCTCAAGCCACTGCCTCTGCGACTGGTGGATCAATACTAGGTGGGATGTTTGGAGGAGGAACCACTTCAAAGTCTGCTGGGCCACAGAGTGGTGGATCATTGCTGGGCGGGATGTTTGGAGGCAGTGGGGCAACCACACAGCCTAGTGGTTCTTTACTTGGTGGAATGTTTGGAGGAGCAACAAGTCAAACTGCAGGCTCACAGACTGGAGCATCTATACTCGGGGGCATAGGCGGATCTTTGTTTGGAGGCATGGGACCACCAGCAAAGGCACCTCACTCAGTACCAGCTCAGCCCAAACCAACAACTGACATTGCTGCACAGCCACAGAATAAGAGTGACAGTATGTCACCAAAAGTACCAACATCAGCCTGTGAGGGTAGTACAAATAAAGTCAAGGACTCAGTGCTAGCAGATGACCAAGTAAAATCTGCCAGCCAATCAACGACTACTGACACAGCATCTGAAGAAGCTGGTACAAAAGCATCTGCTGGTACAATTGCATCTATTAACACTACAGATGACCTCACCCATCAGGTAGAGAACACTGATAAAGAAAAATCAATTGTTGATGGAATAATATATGAGGCCCCTATGGTCATTAAAGGAGACCCTGAGAGTAAAGAAAATGACAAATCAGGTCAACTTGCTAATAAAGAATCACCTGCTAATCGGTTGCCTAACAATGCAGATCCACCACAAGCAAATTCTTTATTTGGCTTTATATCGGCCCAGAGTGAAGCAGGAAAATCTCTTGGGTCCTTGTTTTCACCAACAATGTCAGCTGCCTCTTCATCGCCTCAACCGGAAGGAAGCGGTGGTCTATTTTCAGGATTAAGAACCCTTTCTGGAGGCCTGTTTCAAGATGAACATTCTGTTGCTGGAAAACAAGAGTCACCTGCCACTTCAATATTTGGGGCAAAAATAAGTTTCCCATGGCAGACGGAACCATCAAAGCCACAAGCTACCCTAGTCATTACATCTCAGCCCCAAACTAACAAGAAAAGTGGTCACACACAAACAGAACAAAAGGTTGCAACATCTGATGCTCAAAAAACTGAACTGGTAGGTTCCACAGACAATATAGCAACCCCCCAGATTTGCATCTCCACTCCTGAAATAGATCCTTCAGCATCCCTGATACCAGAGAAGAAGGAAAGCCTTGTAGAAACAGACCCTCCTGCAGGTTCTACCACTGGATTGCAGCTGGACAACCAGTCCCAGAAGGATCTATTGAATGCAAAAAGGCTAGTAAAAGCATTATAAATGGCACCCACCCATTTATGATGAAACCACCATTTGGAATAAAAATGTATTTCCTGTCCAGCTCAACAGTCCATTCTTTCTAGCTTAGTGCATATAGCTTTTTGTCTATCCCGTGTTATGTTGTGTCTGGTATCCCTGCAAATTCCTATGCCATTTCAAAACAGAATTCCAATACAAAATTCAAAATGTTTAATCATGGCCTCAGTACATGAAAATATATGAAGTGATCAGTTTACCTCCACTTCCCTGACATTTCTCAGCTTAACTTAGATTTTACTAATTTATTTTCTGTTTAT
Organism: Blennius ocellaris; assembly: GCF_963422515.1. NCBI lineage: Eukaryota > Metazoa > Chordata > Actinopteri > Blenniiformes > Blenniidae > Blennius > Blennius ocellaris. The sequence goes on from NC_137664.1 coordinate 15,262,844, forward strand.
CTGAATTATTCTTGATTTGTGTCATTTCTTTCCTCCGCTGATGTGTACATGTTAAAGATTAGATACCATTTTGCAAAAGAAATTTTTTTTATTTTATTAAAGCATGGAGTTCTGATTTGATTTGTACATCATTTTACAAAGTGAATACTCGTGAGTTCAGCAAATTCCTTAATATTGTCTTGATAAGGACATTAGAATAATTCGTGATTTGCCTTTTAAAATGAAATTAGTTCTGAAATGCCATTGGTAATATTTCGAATGCACACAAGTTCTGCATGTTTTATTGTTTCTATTTGTCACTCATCTATTTTCTCTCCGTCTTGTGTATATGTATTCCATAGTCCGAGTCTCTCTAATGAAAGATAATACACTGGCAACAAAATATGCAGAAATATGCCTATTTGAGTATGTTGGTAGGGAATCATTGGCCTCACACCACAAAGTAGATCATAATCTTGTGTGCTAATTATGTTATAAACTATATAAATTACCAGAGGCGTGCAGTTTTTTGCATGTACTTTCATACAGTTTTGGAATTTGTATTACTTCCTTTTTTCAGTATCTTGATATATCAATTTGGTGTGTTCACACTATAACTAGGAATCCATTAGAGCACATGTGTCGAACTCCGGTCCTCGAGGGCCGCAGCCCTGCACAATTTGCATGTCTCCCTGCTTCCACACAGCTGATGGCAATGAGCAGCTCGTTATCTGGCTTTGTGCTGAATGTGGTGATGAACCATCAGAACATTCAGTGGAGGGAGACGTGGAAAACATGCAGAGCTTCGGCCCTCGAGGATCTGAGTTTGACACCCCAGCATTAGAGAAACTATTGTAAACAAACGTAAACATTTTAGCTCTTTGCTTCCACATTTTCTACAAAGAATTGTTTGTTAGTGAGTGAGGAGTGTTGCAATCCAAAAAGTAATGTATCAATGTATCAAAGATTGATAAACAGACATTGGAATTAAAGAAAACCTTTTTTTTATAACTATTTTCCATAACCTTCCCCATACATCTGACATTGTGGAACATGCATTAAAAATATATTTTCCTCTTTTCTGACTTGGAATATTTTTACTCCTTTCACATTGTAGTCCAGTGGAAAGTAGCCGCTTTGGCTCATCAGGAAACCTGAGCCAGATCAGCTCCCAGCTTAGTGAGACTGGCCATGAGAGCACTGGAGGCTCAGAATTGGAGGAGTCCTTCCATTCCTACCACAGTACTGGCGTTCACCCCTCCACAAATGGGCTGCCGCGCACAAATGGACATCCTCCCACCAACCGGCACTCAACGGTCAGTGAGCAGGAGATTCGTAGAATGTCCCTGGAAGTTGGTAGGGCCTTGAAAATTGACACCCCAGCAGAGAAAGGCTCTTCCAAACACCAAAGGTAAAAAACTAAACAGAAAATGTAGCAATACAATATCAGTACGTTCTAATGAAGATACGTCGGAACATGTCTCTAATGTGTTACTTTTAAATCAATCGAAATAGATTCCATGATGATGGCCCACCGCTGCCCTTTAACCCTTCAAGGCTTCGCTGGTTGAAGGCGATTAATAAAGTCAGGCTTCAGCTACGTGAGGTAGGTGGTTTTTCTTTTTCTCCATCTTCACTCATTTCCAGTATTCTTTTTTTTGCCCTACCACACAATAATAACAAACGTACTTGACAACACTTGTAGTTGTTTGACAGTGGTTGAGTTTAACCTCTCTGGATGTGCACAATCCCCTAAGAAGAATACGATGGCAATGTCAGCTTTTTCTTTTAAGTTGGCTGTGCCAGTTCCCTTACAAACTTAATTTCCTTGTGATCCTCCTGTCTTCCTCAGTCTGCAGTGGTTAATTTTATCCCTGCACGAGACACACTAATTGTGAGGCTAAAGTATACTGTCACTGTCCCTCTATTGACTTAGGCCTATCACTTTGCCCCGAGACCTATAATTTACATTAATAGATGGTTCACCCATAGCAGTCTCTCCCATGTTCTTAGTTCATGAGATCTGTGGTGTGTGAATAGGTCCTCAGTTGAAATGTATATGTATTGATAACAATCTCATTGGTGACAAATATAGTTGGAAATCAAGACTATGTGGCCTTTCAATTATCATGCAGGCAGGTAAACATGCGGTTTAGTGTTGCATTTATGTGCAATTATATTTCAAGGGTCCAAGCACAGGGATCTCCTATCCCTAACTGGGACTTATAACATTATGGTGTTAAAAGCATAGCCAAAAGGCAGGAATGGAGATAGCCCCCACAAGACGCGATTATGAAGATGAGTTTTCATGGACTGGTAAATGACTGATTGAAAGCACGAGTGTGTGGAGGCTCTAAATGGTGCCATATATTACTGAACCTGGTAAAACATTTGTGACACGAGGCTGAATGCTACAGAAATCTAATACAATTAACGATAGAAATAGTTTACCTGATGTTGTAAAACATGCCGACATGTTCACTTAAAATAAATGAGTTGAAAGATGTGAAATATGATTATTATATTTGAATGAATACACAGTAATCAGACTTCAATATATCACTCATGCAACTAATAAGTCTTTGGAAATTAAACATATTTTTCACATAAACTGGAGATTGTGGATTCAAAATATAAAAATTAATGAGACTGAAAACTGCCAGTTTCTCAGCTACAGATTAGCTTTCTACTGGAATACAATGCCAGAGGACAGAAGTGGAGAAAGAGGGAGAGGGAGAGAGAGAGAGCGAGCGAGCAGAAAAAGCGTACAAGAGGATGGGAGGGGGAGTAGAGATCGCTACTGAGGTTGAACTGCAGTATGATCGTTGTTCACTGAGTAGTAGTAGAAATGAGGAATTCAGCACTTTTGCATTCAGGTAAAGGAGAATTTGCTAGTTTGTCATATAAATAATGAAACAAAACATGCCTTTCGATAAAAGACAGGAAAAAGGACTTTACTGAGCTTCTCAGATCTGTTCCATGTGGATTTGATTAATCCTGCAAGATGAAATCTACAGGTTGCAGGCTTTTTCCTACAAGGTAAGAAGAGTGTTTTTTATAAATATCTGGTAAATTTGTTCAAACCTTTGATTAAAATACACATGAAGGTGTGTTATGGTTAATGAAACTTATAGTAAATGTTTGTCTTTTGTATATACTCAAAACATGTGTAATGGGAGGTGATTCTGTGATGGGAGGTGATTCTGGATTTAGTACTCATCTAAGCCAAGTCCGAAGAGTCACAAAGCACATTTTAAAAACCTTAAACAAAAAGACTCAAGCAATTTGCTTAACTCTACCAAGCCCCTCAATTAATTTGTTGGTTATCCTGCATCGTTGACAAATTATTGACAGAATTTTTTTCCAATTATAAAAAAAATTAAAAAACATGTTTGTGGTTTGATGCAAATTCACAACACTCGGTGTCAAGGGGTTAAGATTGCTGCGAATAAATTGGAGATCATGATGAATCCATGAATCCATGCACTTTTCTATATTACGTTGGCAGTGTTGAACAATGCAAAATATTTACATATAGTCTGTGCTATAAAGTCAACTTTCATTTTGAAGTTGGTCAAAATGTAATTAAAAATGTTTCTTGAAACATCTGCAAATTCAAGATTTTCACACTCCTGAGTGTGAAAATCTTCAAATTCTTGCTTTAACCCACCATCATAACAGTAGAGCTCATTGCAGATAAAGGCACCGTCAATGAAGTGTGAAAAGCATTTTCATTGACTTAGTTAAGGAAGTATAAAAGACCCGTTTCTAGATTCAATGCACTTTTTTTTTATATATATATCTATATTTTGTTATCTCTATATTGTGTACAATATATGTGATGGGTCAGTGCTGTGGATTCATGCAGCTGGTATGGGAGTGAAAGAATGACATGGCCTCAGAAAAGAGAATTGACCTGTCATGTAATTACTGTGCTGTCTTTCCAAAGCCTCCTAATTACAGAGATCTGAGCAGCTGCACAGTGTTCATTCTGCAAGTTGCCACTCTGACAAGAGAGGAGGTCAGTTACTCTCCCCGTCCTACTTCTGTACTGTAAATGGAAATGTAGCCTCACACAAGTGCACGGTTTCATGTGAACCAAATTGCATATCCACATTCCGACACTTTTTTTAATTACGCATTCTTTGCGGCCACTCGTCAAAAAAGTTAAGGTTTCAAAAAAAAAAAAGAAAGTAAAAAGTATCCCTCTCTAAAATGACTTAATGGATTAGTTACTTTTTAAGATCAAAAGCAATATCTACCTATATTCAGTATCTGTCTTCAAACCACATTTTGAAATGCCAATCAAAAGATTTGAATAGTAACTGAAATTGTACACATATACTTTAGCAACTTTTAAATGTAGTTACAAGCTGTAAATTGTACTTAAATACAAGTAAAATTCCATAGTTAACGTATTCAAAAAATAATTTTCAATTCAAATAACGATTATATTTGTGATTTGTCCACCTTGGTTTATAGGCATTTATTCCTCTTCCAAATAAAATAAACTGACTCATATAAAACCGATAAGGGCGCAAAGTGTTTTCTCTTCTTGGAGTGTGAAAAAGAAAATTCAATTTGCATTCTCGTTATTAGTTTTCACTGTGCCCGAGGTAATTTCCAGAAAATAAAGGCGATGCCACCTCCCTAGTTATTGGTTGTTTGATGATTTTAATATGCTGAGACATAAAAAATAAAAATCAAATCACAACAAATACATTTTCTTGGCTTTTTCAACAAAAATAACTTCAATGTAGGTTTCTCCTTTCAGCTGTGGTGCAGGTACTTGGTCATATCCAGTCTGAGAAGCTGGCTTGCAGTTAAATCATCCCAAAGACGAGATGTCGACGTAGTGGCTCATCCATGTGTGGGAACAGCTGATTAGGAGTGCCGCTTTTCAGGAATGTTCTCCAGAGGACACCAAAGTGGGCAGGATGAACCCGACAAATCGGAGCTACCTTCACTCTCTCCAGAGATCCAAGACCTTCAGAAGAAGAAGTCACAGAGTCCCAGTGTGGGGCAAAGCCTCCGCAGAAAGTTACAGAGAGCTGAGGAGGGCGCATCAGTTGTTACAACAGCTCTTTCTGGAGAAAACAGAGATTCAGATTACCAGGAAAGCAATGCGGTGGTTGACGACGCATTGCCCAGCCTACTTGAAAGAATCAGAAATGAAGAGAAACAGAAGACAAAGGATGAGGAAGCAGAGCAAAGCTCTGGTTACATCGTGGAGCATATTCTAAAAGAATTGAAAGGAATCAACAAGATCCAGGAAGAAATTTCCGACTTGAGGGAATACCTAACGTCTGTTCGAGGCTCAGTGGATGAGGTGTCCTGTTGTGTTGATGCGGTGCTTAGTGAAATCGGCGAGTTGTGCTCTGGAGCAACAGCCACACCTCACACAAGCCCTGTTTCACAAACACAGCACAGACAAGGAAGCCTTGAACGACAGAATGCCATCACATCCTTGCATGGGGAAGACTCATGTCCATTGTTGAATCACAAAGACACTAGAAAGGATTCAAGGCATGTGTCATCTCAGAGATCCCCCAAACAATGGAAAGATGACCATACTTCATTCAGATCTGTCCACCATACACACCAAACAACCTCTGGGCAAAGATCCAATACATTATTACTTGGTCATACACAACCGGATCTGCACTACCTGGAGCTACATTGTGGCCACAACTTCCAAAGCATCAGTCATGTCCCAGAATGTCACAGCTCCAACCTTCCAGATGCAAGAATTGTTTCTGGTGAAACAAGCTATGACAACTGGTTTGGTTCTGTTGACATGCAGCACAGTGGGAGTGGAGAACGAGGTTGGAGTGAGGAGGACATCTCCTCTTGTGCAAACAGTGGAGAAGAGCTGAATGACTGTCCAGGTGTTTGGAACAGATGTGCCACTGAGGAGACGCAAAGCAGCACCCCAGGTCATTCGTCCCACACCAGCTCTGAGCACCTCTCATTATTGTTCGGACACCAATACAATTTTCCATCAAGTTCTTCTAGTACATTGGACTGGAGGCCTCCCAAACATCAAACCGATGAAGGAAACCTCGAGTGTGACTGTGCTGCAAACTGCCCATTTTCACGTAGTTCCGGTTACCACACTGTGGATGCTGGTATCAATGAATGTGAAAGTGGTCCTTCGAGAAGCCTGAGCTGCTCCACTGTGCTTTTGACAGACTGTGAGGATGGAGTACTTGAGCCACATTTAACTTTTGATGATGGCCCGTCATCTGGTGACACTCTGGATATGGGGTCTGCTGAGAGTTTGGACCATGAATGGACAGATCACAGCCTTTCCCGAGAGGATGTAAGGGACTCTTTATCACAGAAGTCATCTGAGATAGATTCTGAGGAGACACCCAAATCCCCCCAAACCAATGTCAGTTTTCATGTAGCAACCATTAGCAAGGCGGTACTGACATTCAGATCAGCTTTGAGAGGGGCTTTGAAAAAGCTAGAGCCATCAAGTTCTGAAGGTGCAACAGATATTAATCAGACTGAAACATTTCCATCTCAGCTTCAACAATTCAGTGATCCAGTGGAGGAACTTGGCAGAATAGAGTGTACAGGGTGTGAAGCAAGTCTGAAAGAAAATGGCACCCACTTTGCCTCTCCAAAGGAGGACAGCGACAATTCAGTCTATGTGACTTGTAGTGGGACAAATGAGAACCTCTCCAGTTCCCTTCAGGCATCATCACAGGAAACTAGCTGTTCTCATTGTACCCCAACTGAATATAAATCTGCTGAGAATTCTCAACAACAAGGAGAATCTCCTACAGATGTGGAACCATCCAAACTTGATGCAACACCAAACCTCTGTAAACCAACGCAGGGTGAAGATCCCCCTGGTCCAGTTCTCCGTTCAGAGGAGGTTCGTTTAAGTCCAATCGAGGAAAACCATGTTCTTGATGATGTAAATCAAGCCAGGTCGACCGATGCCAGCCATCGAGAACGTATAGCTAAGTTCCAGCGTATTTTGAAGGAAAAGAGGCAAACCCGTCACAGACTGTCTAAATCCAATCAGGGGTCCCAAGGATCCCATGGATCTCAAGGCTCTCAGGGATCACAAGGCTCTCAGGGATCCCAGTCAATGGATGAGTTTTTCCCAGGTATTTAAAACTGTGATCACTTGAAATCCTGGTTATAACGTCAAAAGTTTTTATTGATAACGTTTCTGAATTCATTCTGCTAATACAGTGAAGAGAGTCTGCATAATTTTATAATGTGATTTGATTTTTGGGTTTTTTGCAGAGCTGGGGAGAGAAGATAATCAGGTTACTTATATAATGTCAATTCCATGCTGAATTTACAATTTTTCTTACATTGATTTGATTTTGAATGTTAATAATCATCTTCACTTCCATCACATCATCTGTCATGCCTGTCTTTGTCAAGAGGAATACTTGTGTACTCTTCAAAACAAAAACCACTAAATGTGATCAAAATGGCTTGTTGGATTCTTGTGTCGATTGTTTTTTTTTTCTTTCAGTAAAATACCTTCATCCCATTGTGCACTGTCTAATAAAAATCACACATTTGTTGCAGCATTGTTTCCTCAGTTCTCCTTCTTGTATTGCTTTGAAAGCAACTTTCTTCAAGCAGGATTAAACAAATCCTAGAGAGATTCACACTCTTGATGAAAGGCTTGTCCTTTCTGGAAGATGTAAAAAAAAACAAAAAACGTGTATGTCTGTGGACTCTTTTATATCCTGTCATATATTTGCTTTAGTCTGCATCTCCGTGAATATGTTGTTCCCATCTTCGAGATGTAGTCATTTTTATTTCTCCTTGCATGTTGTGTGGCATCAGAGAGGTGAAACTCAACCAGATTTGTTTCTATTATTCCTTTATTCCTTTCATAATGTGCCTCTGTAAGACGCACACCTAAATTCACATGTGAAATCTTGCAGGTTCGAGATGAGGAGCCTGGTACGAGACAGGCCTGGGTCAAACCAGGGTATGTGGATTTTTGAGTGTTACCTGAATAAACGGCAATAACTTGTTGCTTTGACCATAATATAAATACAATGTAAATCCCCACATGTGCACAGCTTTATTATTGTATTTGAACACTTCATTTGTTTTGCTTGTTGACAGTGGTGGATCTGGCCTATATGGAATTGACAGCATGCCGGACCTGCGGAAAAAGAAGCCAATCCCTTTGGTCAGCGACGTGGTCAGTATTGCACTCCCTTTATTCTTTTATTTAATTTTTTTTCTGCTTTACTGTCTACTACATTAGTCATCCTGTAAGTTCTGTTTTTTGTTTGTGAGTACATGTCTTTCTACCACCACAGAGGTCATATTTTTTTTCTTTTATCTTTATGAACCTGGACTTTGGGATGAGATTGTTATCAGCAAATTGAGATAAATATGAAATCAGACTGCTAATTTCTCTCTCCCTCCTCTCTTAAACCCCAAAACTATTTCCCACAACTCTCTTGAATGCATTCACTCTCCTTGGTCAGGCTATGGTAAGTTATAGAACCCAGCTGCCACTCCCCTTTCTCCTTAAGCATAAAATATCAAGTAGGACAAACAAAAGAGCAGTTGCCTTGAACATATCTGTCTCCTTGATTTCACACTTTAATTTGGTAGAAATGAAAACATTTGCATGATTCCTCTTGGTTTTGGGTAACTTTTCTTCCTACTTGATATTGTCTTTAAGATATATATAATCCCTGAGTTATTCCCCCACCTTTTGGTTATCATTTGACCCAACTTGCTGAACCATTACCAATATTAAAAAATTAGTACAAAGGTAGAATGTATTACTAACAAAAGGGTTTGTTGTCTCAATAAGGTGTTTACACTGGACTAACGATGGCTTTTCAATAAACCGCTTTTCTTGTTGCTTAGAACTAATAATACTCACATGGGTTTCTCCCTTTATTTGGTGTGTTTTCATGAAAGAACATTCTTTGATAACCCTATCGAGCACCCCTTATAACCAGACCCCTCCACTGTTGGAACCAGGTGTTTTTGGCTGTGGGTTGAATTGTATAGGTTTCTTCTCCTGAGCACAAACCTAACTTAAGTTTCCTTTGCTATATGTTCAGTCTTTGGTTCAAGCCAGGAAGGCTGGAATCGCCTCTGCTATGGCTGCACGATCCTCAATCAAGGATGAGGAGCTGGTGAGTATAATGCCTAACTTTCTTTTGACTTCTTTTCAAGTAACCCGTTCCCATAATGTCCTCAGTGTATATGTAACTGATGCAGCAATTATGTGGACTAAAACGTATTGAATCTCTCCATTGTAGAAAAACAATGTCTACAAGAAGACACTGCAGGCTCTCATCTACCCCATCTCCTGCACCACGCCACATAACTTTGAGGTGTGGACAGCCACAACGCCCACATACTGCTATGAGTGTGAGGGTCTGCTGTGGGGAATCGCCCGCCAAGGTATGCGTTGCTCTGAGTGCGGTGTCAAGTGCCACGAAAAGTGCCAGGAGCTACTGAATGCTGACTGTCTCCAGCGTGAGTATTTGAATCAAAGTATTTAAAGGATTTGCTCCCTGTTAATCACACTCTTTTCAATTCACTCTTTTTTTTTTTTTTTTTTTTCCTTAAATTTTTGTAAAATGATTAGGTGCTGCGGAGAAAAGCTCAAAGCATGGAGCTGAGGACAGGACGCAAAATATCATTATGGCCATGAAGGACAGGATGAAGATCAGGGAAAGAAACAAGCCAGAAATCTTTGACCTGATAAGAGAAGTCTTTGTCATTAGTAAAGCAATCCATGCACAGCAGATGAAGACTATCAAACAGAGCGTACTGGATGGTACTTCAAAATGGTCCGCAAAGATCACCATAACAGGTATTGATGATCAGCACAGAATCTACTAAATTCAGCTGTACCTTATTTTCACTTTGTCATTATTGGTCATTCCTCATGGCCCTGTGTTCTGTCATTGTTTCAGTTGTGTGCGCCCAAGGACTTCAGGCAAAAGACAAAACAGGATCAAGCGATCCGTACGTGACGGTTCAGGTGGGCAAGACCAAGAAAAGGACCAAGACGATTTACGGCAACCTTAATCCAGTCTGGGAGGAGAAGTTCCATTTGTGAGTCTTCAACATATTTTGGTCATCTTTTGTGTTGTGACTATTTGTACCTCTTCAGTGTTCTGTCCACATGCACAAAGATAAACAAACAAATGTGCACACGTGTCTTGTGTCATGGCTTCCAAGGGGAAACTTTTTGAAAATGATCCAACTCCGGGAAAACGCAACCTTTTCTGAAATGCTGCAGCACGCACTGATGGCCCTATATGATACCTTCATAGTTTACAATATGTTGCTATGGAAACCTTTCTGAAACAAAAAACAATGCATTTTCATTTGAAATGTTGTCGCGTAAACGGTGCCTTAAACTGTTTCATAGGAGTGAAGTCCAACAGTGAAGCTGCAGGTGAAGTTACATTGCACTTCACTGTTAGCCTACGTTGCTAACAAGAAGCAGAAACCTGAATTTAAAAGCATCAACTGTCGAGATACAAACCATCAATATACAATCGCATAGTTTATTTTTAACCATTGCACTATGGCCAAGTGTGATATTGCAATATTTCAGTGTAATGTAATGTAATTGTTTTGTTTTGTTCACAATGCCAGGAGAAAAACTACTTGATTCCTACGTGATTCCTTCAGTTCAGGCATTCTTAAAGCAATTATTCTCTTTGATGTCATGCAGTTTTATTCATATGATTTTCAGATTTTTTTTTTTTCCATTTTGGTTTTCAGTGAGTGCCACAATTCCTCTGACCGAATCAAAGTACGTGTGTGGGATGAAGACGATGACATCAAGTCCCGAGTAAAGCAGCGTCTAAAGAGGGAGTCTGATGATTTCCTGGGACAGAGCATCATAGAAGTACGAACACTGAGCGGAGAAATGGACGTCTGGTACAACCTCGGTCAGTATCTTTCATGACATTTCATAATGGGTTTGGTTTACACACAATTAAAACCTTTTACCAAAGCTCCATCATTTGATATAGTAGCAGAAATATTTACCTAAGGATTCCTGCATGTACAACAAGCTGGATGGAAAGTCTGCATGTTACGTCTTTTAGCTGGAATCTCATTAGTCACATCTCGTGTGCCTGAAGCAACTTTCTTTTTTTTTTTTTTACCACAGAGGAATGGAACATCTGTCTGCAACAATGCATGCTTTTCCTGACAATTCTATTAAATTTTAAATGTTTTTCACCACTACTTTCCCAACAGAAAATTACACAGGCGTTGATCTGTTAGTCTCTTGTTAGTCTGCAAGACCGCTGCTTGTGCAGCACGATTAAATATAGATGGGAGTACTTTCAATGAACAAGTCTCAAATTTGATCTTGGAGGAGGCATTTACTTCTTGAGGGGATCTGTTCTTTCTGTGGCTTGGATAAAGTGATAAAATGTTCTTCATCACAGCAAAATTGAATATTTTAATGGAAGAGCATGTCATTTAACAATAACATGGCCATGAATCATTTATTGTTTCTTCTAAACAGTGGATTAAAAACACTCAATCCAGTAATACCTGCATTCAAACAAATCCTTTAAATAGAGTAATTTTGTGTTCAAAATTCAAGACTAAATTAATTTAATGTGCCCTGTTTCTTTCGAACATCTTCTCTCCTCTATCTCTGTCTTTTCCTCTAAAGCATTCTTCCCTTTCCCTTCCTCCGCCTGATATGTGATTATCAAGTAGCAGAATACGAGTCGGAAATCGACCTCTCTGCCGACATGTACAAATTACCCGCAATGATGCTCCTGTCAGGGTAAATAGCAGGGTTGAACCGCCAAGCACTCCACCTCCAAAGAAGCTCCGGCTCCAATGTCTTTGGTAATCGGGGCGCAGGTCCACACAGCCCACTGCCATTGTCTCACTCACAATCAGCTGGGGGACTTCTATTAGCAATGCTGGCTGTGTGCTGCCATCCAACCCAAGGAAAGAGAGCCCCCCCCCCCCCCCCCCCCCCTCCTACAATAGAGCTGCCATGTTAATAGTCTGTAATTAGTGTTGTGTGAACAGACCTGGATTCATGTGTCTCTTGTGTCGTCAATTTGGATCAGAGTTATGAATCGCGAAGGTGCAGAAATGCGCATGTTGCCATCTCTCGGCGTAACCGTATTTTGCTTCCCATAACAGAGAAGAGGACAGACAAGTCAGCCGTGTCGGGTGCCATTCGTCTCCAGATCAACGTAGAAATCAAAGGAGAGGAGAAAGTGGCTGCTTATCACGTGCAGTACACCTGTTTGCATGAGGTAAATTATCCTCCGGCCCTTTAAGCTCTTTGGCTTTCCCTTTCCCAAACAATCACTGAACTCCTTGTTGTAGCTTGATACTGAAAACTATGATATTTGTGAAAGTTGAATTTGAAGCAGATCTGATTATTGAATCACAGTAGTTTAGTTTAGATCCAACCTATAAAGAGCCAAAAAATGTTTCCCTTTAGATGATTTATGACGAATTAAATGTGTAGTGACTGATCAGATACAGAAGTAAATAAAAGAAAAGGTGATAACACACTCTCGCCCACTCGAAATGGAGCAGACATAAATATACATCAAGAGGATAATAAGGCTTCACGCTGTCATAAACATTCAGTTTGGATACTTGAGCTTCTTGTCAATTTCTATAGAGATCCTTCACTGAAGGGCTTCATGCTGCCATATCCGCACACTCAGCTGTTTCAGGAAGTCTTGATCTAACGAAACAGAAGCTAAAGCAGATTCTCTGAGATCGACCATGAACCAATTATGTTTTTTGAACTGTGGATCACCCAAAGTATATATGACATGAAAACAAAATAGGTATTTCACTGCATGCTGAGTATTCAAAAGTTCCAGGTCTTTGTTAGAAAAACTAGACAACAGCCATCAGGGATTCTATTGTGCAGCATCAATTGTCTGCGGATAGAACTGATTCAGAGAAGATTAAAGTCACAGAGGAACTTAAATAGTAATAACATAATCCCACTCCTTTCCCCCCAAAAAAATCTAATTGTGAACCAGGCTTTAAGCACAAACCCCATGGGCGTATTAAAGAGACAATCTTTAGGAGCAGGAAAGCCAAAAAGCATTGTCCCCTCAAAGTTCTCACTTATTCATGTTTCAAATGAATTCTGGGTGATTCGCTGTTCACTGACTCTCATGCTGGATTTGTGTGAATTTAAAAATGCTTTCTGTTTTCCCAGAACCTGTTCCACCATTCTACTGATGTGCTTGGTCAAGGCGTGGTGAAAATCCCCGAGTCTCGTGGAGACGACTCCTGGAAACTCTATTTCGACGACGTTGCTCAGGAAATAGTGGACGAGTTCGCCATGCGCTATGGGATTGAGTCAATCTACCAGGCCATGACGTGAGTCCGACGTGTCATAATGCAGAGGGACAGTGTTGTTTGTTCCTTCTTTATTCACATTCCTTCACTGTCGAACCAAAGTACCTCTTGGCGTCATTCTCTGCCCATACCATAACCATACCATAACCAGTCCCCTGCTAATGCTGTGTTGTTGTTGGTTTTGTTTTTTTTTCACCCTCCAGACACTTTGCCTGCCTGTCCTCTAAATACATGTGTCCTGGAGTTCCTGCGGTCATGAGCACCCTGCTGGCTAATATTAACGCCTTCTACGCCCACACAACCGCTTCCACCAACGTGTCGGCCTCTGACCGCTTCGCTGCTTCCAATTTTGGGGTTGGTATTGTGGGCCACTGATCAAATTAGAGTTTCTGTTTCTTTTCCACTCTACTTTCACACACACTGAAATACTTTTTTTTTTTTGTTAGTTTTTTTGTGCAATTTAACGTCAGTTCCCTTCCTGCTCATAACAGACTTTCCATAAATTTTTCTTTTTTTTTTCTTTTTCCTGTACTGTACAGAAAGAGCGCTTTGTCAAGCTCTTAGACCAACTCCACAACTCTCTACGCATTGACCTTTCCACTTATCGGGTAAGGTTCTTTATAAACGTCACCATCCTGTTGTAAAACATGAAGCTTGCAATTTCCTTCTTGTGCTGACTTCTACATATTGCACATGATTAATATTGATGTTTGATTTGGTTGTAAATTAATCTTTTTGAATTCGTTGTATTTTCTCTTTTCTTTGCCAAAAGCACCTAGGAATGACTGTTTTTTTATTTGGTGCTATGTAAATAAAATTGAAATGAATCTTTCTCTGTAGAATCACTTTCCTGCCAGCAACAAAGATCGCCTGCAGGATTTGAAATCCACAGTGGATCTTCTGACAAGCATCACCTTCTTCAGGATGAAGGTAACTGGTCTACCTGTTGATTTTATTCAATTACATTGGATGATTGCTTGAAGCTTTGAGTCATTGTCAACAGGATAGAACTTTGCATTCATGTTTTTATCATCATTATAACAATATGCGATTCTTGCAAATTGATAAACTCAGCTGATATTCAGCCTCTGAATATTTGTAAAATCACTGCACTTACAGTTCCACTAAGTTCTTGTGTTCCTGTCAAACTTCAAAGTTTTGCATTAAAACCTGTCGAAGCCATCCCTCCATACTTTTGACTAAGTAATGTTTATCCCAATGTGCATGCAGTTAGCAGTTTCTTCTTGGTTCACGACTTTTACTTGTTTTGTTTAAATATTTTTTGCACAATGAATAATGTCAATAATTGGCACTTTGGGGAAAAAATCCAATTTTGCGCCAGTTCTGTATACCTACCTACTTGTATACCACACAGAGGACTAACACTGACTCATTAAAAAAACATAAGCAATTATGCTTTGTCTTCCTGCGTTTATCTGACAAAAGGTCTTGTTTTACATAATTAATTAAAAGCCGACCAATGGTTGGTATTCTACACCTTGGCACGCTCTGTGTATACGGTGTGAGCTAGTTTTATCTTTGTTTTTATTGTTTAATCTACTTACTGAGTAAATAATGACATTATAGAAATTGAATAATCCTAAAGAAAAGCTTTCACGTCACAAGCTGCAAAACACTATGTCCTTTTCCCATTTTCTCAAATAATGTGCATCAAATCATTTGTGATTACTGACTTCCTGTTGGTGATCAGGTCCAGGAGTTGCAGTCTCCGCCCCGGGCCAGCCAGGTGGTGAGAGATTGTGTCAAAGCCTGTCTGAACTCCACGTACGACTACATCTTCAATAACTGCCATGAACTGTACAGCAGACAGTACCAACCTGCAGACACAGTGAGTCTCACACTGACCTACACTGCAAAAACACATATTATATATAAAATACAATAAAAATAGAATAGAAATGTCTTTTTATGTAGAATTTTTTGTTTTTTTTGTTTTAAGAAAATAACTTTTTGGGGGGCCTAAAATTCTTATATCCCGCTAATGAATATAGCCTTTGTAAGACTGACATGTTGTATGTAGTAAAACAAGAGGGAATGTCCAAATATATATATTATTAATAGTAGTATTATTATTATTAGTAGTAGTGGTAGTAGTAGTATGGTTGTTGTTTTTTTATTTTTATTATCTTGAAATGCTGGTTTTTAAGAAAGAACGGAAAATCCAGGTAAAGAAACCTATATACTGTAGATAGGAAGAGATTTTATCTTAAATGATTGAATTAAAAATCACAAAAACTTAGACAAACATTAACTATGTGGCAGGAGCATTATGGAATACATTTCCATACATATATTTTCCTTAGATGTACTCGTTTTACTCGTTGGAATTTAGCTTTGGAGGAAAACACATGAATGAATATGGGATGTCGCTCTTTTTATACTTATAAGTGCAAACTGAGACGAGTAAGGACAACAGGGATGTGCGTCAATGTAGCTGTTAACAACTTGTGCTTTTAATTTGTTGAACCAGAACAAGGAGGAGTTGCCCTTGGAGGAGCAGGGTCCGAGCGTCAAGAATTTGGACTTCTGGCCCAAGCTCATCATGCTCATTGTCTCCATCATTGAAGAAGACAGGAACTCGTATACGCCCGTGCTCAACCAGTGAGTGAACCCCTGCTTTATATCTTTATGAACACACTAACGACTACAATATATCTCACAGTTATTCCATGACTAGTTTCTGTCACAGTGAATGTGGGAGGAGGTTTATTCAACACTTTTCTGAGCTGATGTGACCAAAAAACGTGTAATTATCTTCTTTTTCCTCAGGTTTCCTCAGGAACTGAGCGTAGGGAAGGTGTCGGCAGAGGTCATGTGGACATTGTTTTCACAAGACATGATGTACGCTATGGAAGGTAGGTCTGCCGTATGATGGGCGAAATCTATCATACATGTAATATAGTCACTGCTGTTTAGGATTGTGGAGGTTTTCTGTATGAAGTGAGAGGCAAAAGCAGAACAGTAAGACAAATTCGTGAATGAAAGCGAAGGTCTGGTTAAACTGGAAACGGCCAGAGGAGAAGAGGATTCTGGGGCAGCAGTGACACAATAGAAAGCAAAGAAATCAGAGGGGGACACAATAACTGTGCAGGGTTTGAAAGCTGCTTATGTCTCCCAGGAGACTCCTCTGCACCACTGTCCCGTACAGCTCCACTGCTCCCCAGAGGCAGAGTGCTGCTAGTCGAGCTTTTGTTCTCAAGATAAATTCTCTACAGAGATGCTGCAGCACGCACAATAACACAGAAGCGGCATCCTCATTTCATTTGATCGAAAATGTGTCCACAGATGTACTCTTTGTTACCAAAAAGAGAGTTTTTAGTAGGTCAGTATGAAGTTTGACGTAGCTGCCTGTTCTTGAGCTCATTATTATTTCATATGTGAAAATGTCCCCACTCGCTTTGATAGAAGTGAGATAAATGAGCTGCGGTCATGTTCCATCATTGCTAATGTGTACTGCTCAAAATCCCTAAACGATATAACAATATCTGTAAAATTTAACGAAAGCTGAGAAATAGAGATTTGTACCGTCAAATCACAAGACCCACCACTGTGTCACACATTTGTAACATGAGCTTCTTGTACTCCACTGTGTATCTCCTTTTAGTACATTTCATTATTTCTGCATCAAAGACAACATGAGATTGTTCTTCAGTCATGTCAAAAGTTGTGTCAAAGTTTAAATTAATGCTACAACCTCACATTCTTGTACCCACAGAGCATGAAAAGCACCGACTGTGCAAGAGCACAGACTACATGAACTTGCACTTCAAGGTGAAGTGGCTCTACAACGAGTATGTCAAGGAGCTGCCGGCTTTTAAAGACGTCGTTCCTGATTACCCATCGTAAGTACACGGCATGTTTTTCACTCGAGGGTGTCAGGAAAGGACAGCATAAGGAAGATTATACAAGAGGGAGGGCAGTTACACTGAATATTAACAGCTGGTCAGTGGGTCTGTGCTGATGATCAACACGAGCGAGAGGCTGGTGTTGCTAAACAGCACCTGCGCTTCTGTAATAATTTGTTTGTCTCAGGTGCTAAACCTTAAGTGCATCTGTATCTGTTGTCTTCTTTCCTGCTGTGTAAAGTTAGTTGAAATACTTTAATCTTCAATCGGCTTTTCTTCCCATTCTCAGGTGGTTTGTGCAGTTTGTGCTGCAGTGGCTGGATGAAAATGAGGATGTGTCGATGGAGTTCATGCACGGAGCCTTGGAGAGAGACAAAAAAGATGGAGTAAGATAATTAGAATGACGTCTTCATGTGCTATTTAAGGTCGATACATACGAATGACATCTTGTCATTTGCAGCTTGTTCTTAACTCATCAAATAAAATAAGGTTCTGAATGAAATAGCTGTTACATTTACTTCATGTTGATGTTTTAACAGTGTAATCTGTCATGGGAGTTTTTTGATAATGGCCGCATGTGGTTTGTGCCTCCACTCAGTTCCAGCAGACCTCTGAGCATGCTCTGTTCTCCTGCTCTGTGGTCGACATCTTCACTCAGCTCAACCAGAGCTTCGAGATCATCAAGAAGCTGGAATGTCCCGATCCAAACGTCATGGCTCAGTACAGCCGCCGCTTCTCCAAGGTATCCCACCACACTGAATGCTCAAACTAGTTTGTAAGAGACTTGAAGTTGAAGGCTCACGTCTCGCTACAGCACCGTCACACACTTTGTGAAGGAAACCGGGAGCCTGCAATTAAAAAGAATTGCTAAATTGAACATATTTCCATCCTGGGAAATGCGATCTTAGTTTAGGCTTTGGGATTTGTTGTCTTCTGCAGAGGAAAGTATGCCGAGACCATTTCTAAGTACAATATTCCCCCATGTAGAACATAAACCAATCTATTCAGTCAGTTGAATTGAAACCACAATTGTTTTTTGTTTCATTTTTTTTTTATTTGATTGTTCCTAAAAGTTATTTCTTGTCATTTTTGCAGACAATTGCCAAAGTTCTCCTGCAGTACAGTGCCATTCTGACCAAGAGCTTCCCTACTTATATTGACAAGGAGAAGATCGTAAGTGGTCGCCTCTTGTTGTTGTTTTTTTTTCTTTGTATTACCAGAAATAACAGGGGTGCATTGAATGTAAATACTGTGATAGCGCCTTGATCTACTCTCCTGCTCGTTTTAAATGTTTCTGTGTTCTCCATAATGACTCGATCATGCATGTTCTCATGACAAGAACTTAGAAAACTTTAATTGACAATTCAGAATCAAATTCCTGCCAATCTTTGTGACCTGACATCTTTTTTATGTAGGAAATGATTAATCCAGTGAAATATTGGATGATTACATTAAAAGACAGTTGTTCATTTTTCTTTGATAAGCACAGGTTTGTATCCCGCCAGTTGCACTAAATATGATCCTGTTTGCTGTATGAGCGACGCTCTCAGGGTAAAAGGCAGATCTCTCTCTCCAATAAATCTTGATGCAGCAAATAGTGTCTCCTGCACTCATCCTAATGCTGTCATGCATATCAAAATATATGTAATACTATCATACAACGCTAACACAGGAGTGCTAAATACGTATGTATGTATGTAGTAATGTGATTGAATGTTATTCATCATAATGTAAAAGAAATGATCTGGGTCATCTATAAGTCATCCATTTGTATTGAGCTGCAGGATTTTGGTAAACAACAGGTGTTTTATAAAAAATAAATAAATAAATAAAAATGTGCAGGATAAATAAAGACATTTTTTCACGAGTGCATCAGAAGACAGATTTTTTTTAAATTATAAATAATGCAAAACTTGATCCCACATGTATATCTAAATACAACATGATGCAATTAATTTGACTTTAGACTTTAATTAGAATATTTAGATTCTATTGCTTACTATCTCTTGATCACACCCTGACTTGGATATGAAGCTCACACTGTCCAAAACACGAAAGAGATTATGAGTTTAAGCTGCTCCCTGCTTATCATGTGATTCTCACCTTTGATTTTCATTCCCTTCCTTACATCTAAAGAGCCTGACTCGGGGATCCACCCCAGTTTTAAACATTTCATAAAGATCATATCAGACTTCTCATGCCTGATTACCGTCCTCTTTCTGTCCGTTTTCAGCCCTGTGTGCTGATGAATAATGTGCAGCAGTTAAGAATCCAGCTGGAGAAGATGTTCGAGTCGATGGGCGCCAAACAGGTGAGTCGTCTGCAAACAAACCGTTGCAGAAGCAAGAGTGACCTGCTTTGAACTGCGGGGGTCATAGCTGATGCTTATACATCCCGTTTCACAACGCTACGGCTGAGTCAATATCAACGAAACCTTCATGTTTAAGAACAAGCAGCAAAACTCATTGAGGTTGTCCAATAGTTGTACTTGTGTCTCTTTTCATACGTCAGATTGCTACGGAGGAAGTCTTGGTATGTACAGTAGTGGTTTTTAGGCCATTTCCAGTAGAATGGTAGGGTTCCTGGAGTAAAAATTGAATTTCTCTTGACGCTGTAACTACTGTGGTGCTTATAGTTCTTAGTGTGTCTTTAAGTAAATAGTTACAGATATTCACTTGTGCACTACCCTAAGAGAATGTTGAGGCAGTGACTTGATTTCTTCCTTTATATCAGTGTTGTATTGTGATTACGTAAAAAGGACAATAGGCAGGTCAGCTGTGACTGCTTAGAATCTCTCCCAAGCATTGATATGTAATGTTAAATCTGCTGTAGCTGTAGTCTTACTGTAATGTTTGACTAACTGTGGCACTGCAGCAGTTTAACTTTCAACAAGTGTGCTTAATTTACAATTAAAGCAATATGAAACCTTAGAAGAGGAAGAGGAGGGGGACAATGCAGAGGCAGGAGGGGAGGTAGGTTTCCATCGTTCTGGACTGTAGTCTATAAGGTTCTGCATATTTCTATAGTTTAATCAGCCTAATGGTAAACAGTGAACAGCAGTATTGATCGTTTTTGTGTTCCTCTGGCTTGGATAGCAGGTTGTCACTGAGGACGAGAGGGCAAAGACTCCGGTGGGTAATGTGAACGCGAGCAGCTTCAATGCATCGTCTAGTCTGGTTGGCCTATAATTCAAATTGTAGAAAATGGTGAAGTTTAATAGCAGTTGCATCTCAACTAGGTAGCCTGATTTTAGAATTCATGGTTGTAGTTGTAGAAGGATGTGCTTGTTTTAGACGTGAAACCTTATGGTAGAAATAGTTCCGGTACTTCTAGTGTCCATAGTCTGCTCGTGCATTTTCGTTTGTACTCCCTGTCCACACAACACAGCATGTCGATGACTCTTCTGATTTTCTTTCTTTTATACATTTGGTCTCCAGATCTTCAATGGGGCAGAGTTTTGTATTCAGTGAATGAATGTTCTGACATCGGGTGATATCTGCTTTGACATCGCATTGCCTCAATATTGTTGTCATTCCTGTTGTCACTTTTGAGGGCTGGATTAGCAGGATCTCTTGTGTGACAAGGCTCCCTTCACCTAAATCACAATGAAGAGAAATTAATCTCTGCACCCCCCCCCCCCAATAACTTGTCCTGTGTTTTTGAGATGCTTCCAGTGGGAATATCTGGAAGGGCTTTATGTATAGTTTGCAACCGGTAAAGTCATGGCTCTGTACATTACAATTATGAAAATAACCAATCAGGTCTGAAAATGCTCAACTGAATAATGTATAGTTGTCCTCTCCACTCATTTCTTCAATATTAAAAGGGAGGATTTATTCTCAGAAAAGACCCCATAACATCTTTCCAGTTGCTGCACGTTCTGGTGCCACACAGTGGAGGCCAACTTCACACTATCCACTTCTATATTCATAGATTAATGTGAACTCAATGATGAACTGATTACATTATGATGTGTCAGGAACGGTTTAAAGTACTGTGAAGTTAGTGCCAATGTTAATGTGGGCTAACAAATGAACTGATAATATAGTCAAACATGAAAACTTCCTGGTCCTCACATGTTTCCTTTCCTTTTCTAATCACCAATCATACATTCACTCGGGAAACATATAGAAACCTTCATCATATGTTCAAGTGTAAACAAGAGTGAGAACGTGCTTGAATGAGCTGCAAATCTGCAGCGCACAATGAACATTTGCTCTTCTCTTCCTTATTGCTGTCAAAAGTTGTAAATCTGCTGCGTCTGAAAAATGTTGAGGATTATAAAATGCAGCTTTCATTCACATTCAGCCATTTCCACCTCCATGTTTCACTGAGGCTGCATCATCATGAAACGGGGATCCCAGCAATACAACAAAGTAAATCTCAGGAGATCTAAATATATAGTTACAGCCATTTTCCTCTTTTTTTTTTCCTTTTCTAGCTCAACAACAGTATCCTAGCATGGGAGGCAAGTTTCCTGTATATGCATTCATGTTCTGTTATACATGACTGCATATACTCTTTCATCCTGTGATAATATTCTGTTTCCAAATCATCCAAATTAGCTTGGGGAAAAAACAAAAAACAATGAGACTTTGTATTTTTTTTTTTTTTACTGCCACTCCCTAGTTTGAAGAGAATGAGGACGAGGAGGAAATGGGGAAGGAAGGGGAGAAAATAGAGGCAGAGGTTTGTGGCAGTTTGAAGTGGTTTCAACATTATCTATCCGTCCTACCTACTCCCAACAACTTCACACTCACTGGTCCCACCAAGACAGAACCTCTCCTGTGGTTATGCGTTGTGTCTGGTTATCATCCGTGAGGATTTGCACTGCAAATATTCACTGTTTTCCCCCAGATCTTCCCATAAACATCCTCTCATTTATCATCAGGTGTTTTTTTTTTTTTTATAACTTGACGTACTATTTCATTCGTTTTGTGTTTTCATTTTCCTTTGTTTGCAAAAGACTGACAAGGAGAAGGTGGGTGTCACCTTTTTTTGAAGGAAAACGGACATTTTTAAAATCACTTACACTGAAGCACAGGCTCTGGTGATTTCATTTTCGACTGTTCAAAATTGTTTTAACGGTTGTTTCGTTTGTTTTATTTTTTTTTCAATTCTTATTCCATCATTTCAATTACATAAAGATGAGTGAATCAGAAGAAAAGGTAGGCACCAATGTTACTCCCACCATATGTAAAATCCACTTCCACGAACGTTCACGACTTTCATAAACAAATCCAATATGTTAAATGACCCTTTTTCTTGTGCTCGCCACCTTTCTGTGCTGCTGTAGGCTGAAAATGCATTTGAAGACAAAAAGGTGAGTTTAGGAGCGCAGACACATTATGATTTGGGAGGGTGGGGAAAAAAAGAAGAAGCTGAAAAGCATATACAGCACATTACAGACAGAGAGCACAATTCATTCCTCACTACCATCCCTCCCCTGAAGCTTTCCTTTTGTGCTGCGGAGCAGCGAAATCTCTTTCCCCTCGCTAATGGCGCCGCAACACGTAACCCCGACAGGCCATGAATCACACAGAGCTCGTTGGATCATTGACCTAATGAGCCACACCACATCTCCATCCCTCCGCCTCGGCTCCCCCACCGGCTGTGCTTATTTTGTGCAAACAGACCGGATCTTTCCTACCTCCTCTCTCACCACCTCATGCTTTTATTTTCCTTGAACGACACCCACATCTCCTGAAATAGTTAACTTCTTTTTTTTTTTTTTTAAACTTTGCTTTCTTCTTGTAGTTTGGCACCATGGAGAAAAAGGTGGGTTTCCTCACATGTGTGTAACTTTCTCCTCTACATTTAGTAGCTCTTAAAGGATTTCTGGATAATGTCTGGATGGGACAAAACTGCAGGTTATTGAAGTTCTTCGCTGTCATTTGTAGCTTCCAGTCTTCTCTATGAAGTGCAGCTTTTAGAAGTTCCGGTAATTCGAGGTACTTTGGCCGAAAAGCTGCAAATATATGAAATGAAACCTTTTTATGAGCTGCTGTTCAAGGTCCTCTATTCACAGAAAATGTCACCTTTTGAAAGGGTTTTTTTTTTCCCCACTGCGTTTTCGAAGTTCTAAGAGGTTTGAAGAGTTCATTAAAGTTTTTTTTTGTATCCAAAACTGCAGAAAATGAACGACTGTCCTTTTTTAATACAGATGGACGTTGAGGCCAGTGACCTGCTGAATGACCTGCAAGTGAGGCTGAACAACGTGCTGGATGAGCTCAGCAGCACATTTGGGAACAGGTATGCGTTGAGTTTCACACAGCAGTCAATTCTTTGTGACTTTGCCTTTGATCGTTCCGGTTCGTCTTTTGCTTTTGTTCCAGTTTCCAGAGTCGTATCAACGACTGCATGCGACAGATGGCGTCTCTGCTGTACCAAATCAAAGGGCCGCTCAATGCAAACACCAAACCCCAGGTGGAGGCCGACTCTGACAATATGTTACGGCCACTTATGGACTTCCTGGATGGAAAGTGAGTGTTTCTGTTCAGATGTAAGAGAGGGGTTTGTCATTCTTACAATGAACTGCATGGTGATATAGAGATGTGACGATCTTAAAAATAGAAAGACACGTTCAGAACTGTTTCGTTTTGACTCTAAATTTAAATTAACAATTTAATTAACTTGATATAGACTAACTTTAGACTTGATTCTAGGCTGAATTTGGACTTGTTTTATGCTGTTTGGAACAGTTTATAGTCTCTGTTTGGATCTTTCCAAACAAAGTTTGAGCCTGTTTCTACACTATATTATAACCTGCTTTAGACTAGTATACGACTTTTTCTCCAGTAGATTTACACCCATTGTACACTGTTCCATCATGGTTCTAGACTAACTTTGCACCTGTTCTTCCATTACGTTTGCCTACAAAGTTACCTAAAACAATCATCAGGCTTGGGAAGTTATTATGATGATGTCCATGCTGGGTGCTGCAGGGATATTTTGAAGCTAATCCTGGTCTGTCCTTTTTTTTTTTTAGAAAGACACTTTTGGCCACAAGATGGTGCATCACACACACACACACACACACAAAAAGGGAAGAAAATAGTAGTTCATGCTTTATGCCACACATTAGGAGAGTTGTGAAATTAAATGATTAAAAAGAAGCATTACTTTGATCAAATTACTTGTGTATTTTTTCCACTGTTGGGACAAAGAATGGCTCCCAATGAGTGGTAATACTTAAATCTTACATTTACTGCACTAATATAAATCCTTTATTTTCATTTTCATTACCATTAACATAAAACATTGGAACTGATTCGAGCTCACCCGTCCCATTAGTTGATATACACGTTGGAGGAATATTCCCGCTTTTCTTCTAATGAACATAATGTGAATTCATGTATTTGCAGGCTAACTCTCTTCGCCACCGTATGTGAGAAGACGGTACTGAAGCGCGTGCTCAAGGAGTTGTGGCGAATCGTAATGAGCAGCCTGGAGAAGACCATCGTCTTGCCACAGGGAAATGACACTTTTGTAAGTTGACTCCAGGGCCAAAGTGTTGTTGCCTCATTGGCGTCACCACAACGACTTTACGAAATGTCCTCAAATTCAGCCTCAAAGATAAATGAAATCAAATAGCCTGTTTTTAAGGGTGAAAGTCACTGTTCGACATTGCGGACACATTTTGTCAATGCAGTATTTAATTTCACTTTATCAATCAGCTGTAACCACTTATGCTATTAATCTCTGCAAATAATTCTGGTATTATAGGAATAACCCAGGTTGTTTTTTTTTCCGTGTATCCAGGGAGCACAGATCCTCTCAGCTGCTAAAGAACTGGGTCAACTCTCCAAACTGAAGGTATCACGATCCCTCCATATTGAAGGCCTTTCCATGTCTCGAAAGTGACTAAAACGTCCCTCCGTGCTCATCACCTGTTGCAGGACCACATGGCGGGGGAGGCTCGAAGTCTGTCTCCCAGGCAGTGCGCTGTCATGGACGTGGCACTGGACACGATCAAGGTCAGTTTATACGGCGGGTTTTGGTTTCATTGCGGGGTAGCCAGGTGGAATTATTCATCGGCTTTTCATCCATTAACCCAGGGAGGTCATGTAGGCAGCTCGTAAGCGTGTGACTGCTGATGTCAACAAGCCAGAGCCTGGAGAATATATTCAGAGAGCAGAGGGTGACATACGAGGTGCATTGAAGCAGGATTATAAACCGAGCCAGAAAATTAAGGGGGGGAAAAAAAAATAGGAAGATTTCTTTGTTGTTGCTCGGAGTAACCTTCAGATTTTTTCTCTGTTTGGAATGGATTACAAGGAAACACTGATCCTATTACTGTAACTGGCTTCCTTCAGATGTTTGTTCACGCGCAGATTCACCCTTTGTGTCGCATGCAGCAATATTTCCACGCCGGAGGGAACGGCCTGAAGAAAGCCTTCCTGGAGAAGAGTCCCGAGCTGTCCTCTCTACGCCACGCTCTCTCCCTCTACACTCAGACAACAGACACACTCATCAAGACCTTCGTGACCACGCAGCATGCGCAAGGTAATTCAGCTCTTGAACTATTCCCAGATTACACCAGAAGAGGGCACCGTGCTTTTATGTTACGGATAATACATTTTTTTTTTATAAATTTTTTTTTAATGAAATGCACTTGCATTTTGTTATATTTTGGAGTGTTTGTGATGCAGAGGATTGTTGACATATTATTGTTGTCTTCTCTTTTATCTCCCGTGCTGCCTCTGTGCTAGTGCACAATGGAAAGGGTATTAGGTTAACTCCCAATGAAAAAATACAGCCCAGCAGGGGTAGGTTTCATTAAAATTACTCGCTAGACGTCCCTTCATTCCCCACCCGCTCCATCCGACAATTTTTGTTTGTCATCCTCTGACATTAGTGTGGGCAGGTCAGCCCTATCCCATCATTTCCATTTCTATACTCCCCTTTTGTTCCTAAACTACATTATTAATTGGAGGTGTTTTCTTTTGTTTATTTGTTGTTGTTTTTTTTGTTGTATTCAGTGTAAGCTCACTGATTGCATCTGTTTTAAACTAGGTTCAGGTGTGGACAAGCCCATCGGAGAGGTGTCGGTCCAGATTGAGCTCTACACTCATCCAGCAAACGGAGAGCGGAAAGTTACAGTCAAAGGTTGATTACAATTTGTTGGTTTTTTTGTTTTTTTTTATCAAATGTCATTTTAAACCAGGAGTGTCAAACATATCTTGGTCCAGGGGCCACATACGGCACAATTTCATCTTGAGAGGTTCGGGCCAGTAAATCTTCAAATGTAAATGTTTTTCTTTGTTGTGGCACAAAACCAAGTAATCATTACTGAAAATGATTACAAGCTCAACATAAGGCCGATTATAATGGAACCTTCTCATGCAAAATAAAATGAAATGTCTAAAAAAAAAACTATAGTTACACTGTCACTCTGGCCGCATGTATCACTCGGTTTCATGCCGTGTTGTGTTGTGTCCACTACTAAATTTGTTAAAAAAAAAAAATCTATAATTTCATTGTGTGGTGGGCCGGATTAGAGCCTCTTGTGGGCTGGTTTTAGCCCACGAGCTTTATGTTTGACACCCCTGGTTTGAAGAATGTTGACTGATCTGGGTTCGGCGTTCAGTTTGTACCTTCTTGTTATTACAATAACTGATCACCACTCTCACATCATATACCTTTAATGTTTGCATCACACTAATCAGGCTGTCTTCCACTCTAGGGAGTGGGAAAACAAGAGTAGAACTTTGTTTGTTTGTTGACTTTTTTTCCACAGATGTCTGTTTAATGCCCATGTCTAGCAGTTGTAAATGTAATATTTATCGTATTTTGTATTATGTCATTGCCGTAGCATATGATGATATCTACTACTCATGTGCTACTGCAGTTATGGGTGCCAACGATTTGAAATGGCAGACATCCGGCATGTTCCGGCCCTTCGTGGAGGTCACCATGATCGGACCGCACCTCAGCGACAAGAAACGCAAATTCCAGACCAAATCCAAGAACAACAGCTGGTCCCCAAAGTTCAACGAAACATTTCATTTGTGAGTACTGGAACACACTTCTTTCTTTTCTGTCTTGATTTTTTTTTTGACTCAAAGGACGACACAGCCAAAGTATCTGTTGATCATCTTGAATGATTTCTAACTGAAGTTACATAATTGTAACTTCTTTTTTTCTAGTTATATCGCTTTGTATTTTAACACAAAATGTTTAGGAACATAGTGTTTTAATTTGCACACAAACCGTATTTTCACATTTTTGCTCTCTTCAATTCAATTCAATTCAATTCAACTTTATTTATATAGCACCAAATACAACATAGTCATATCTGGGTGATTTTAACAGAGAAAAACACAACAAATGATATCTTCACTTCACAAAGAAGAACAATTAATTTTTTTTCTTTTTATTATTTGTCTGCTTAACCAATTTTTGAATTATTCCACTAAATTACCTGTTTACAAAATACCAGGTGCTTTCTTCACCTGCTATTCAAATATGGTCATTTTGTTTTGCCCATTTTGCCTTTTCATCTGATGTGTATTTAGTTGATCATGATAGATGATGAAAAGTGGAATGGAAGAAATATATTTAAAAGCTTGTGTCATATTTTTTTTAAACTTTAAAAAATAATAATAATCAGAAAAGTTGTCAATCGTTTTCTGTTCATTCATCTTGGCAGCTTTAAGATTTCAGATTGAAGTAAAGTGAGAGTGGAATGATTTGAATGATTCAGCACAAATCATTGTGTCTCCACAGTGTCCTGGGTAAGCAGGACGGGTTCGAATGCTACGAGCTGCAGGCCTGCGTTAAGGACTACTGTTTCGGCCGTGCGGACCGAGTTGTGGGTCTGGCCGTGATTCAGCTGAGGGACATCATGGAGAAGGGCAACTGCGCCTGCTGGTGCCCGCTGGGACAGCGCATACACATGGACGACACGGGGCTCACCGCCATGCGCATCCTCTCGCAGCGCTCCAGCGACGACGTGGCCAAGGAGTTCGTGAGGCTGAAGTCGGAGACCCGGTCAGCGGAGGAGGGCAGATGAGGGGCGAAGCGTCGGGAGGGTTTCATCTCCGCCACGCTTCCATGTGTCCGAGCTGCTGTCAGCTGCTCGGTGCTTTGCCAAGTTCACCAACATGCAGTCGCCCCTCTCTCTCTCTCTCTCTCTCTCTCTCTCTCGCTCTCTCTCTCTCTCTCTCTCTCTCTCTCTCTCCACGCTCTTCAAAACACTTGTCGTTTACCCAGCTACACGCAGCAACCGGCACGCTCAACCGTGCCACTCACCAGCTGTTGCACCACTTTACACAGCCATTTAACCTTTTCTTTTAAAACATCGTCCATCAGCCGGGTTGGCACAGTGGGAATGCCTCTTGACGAGCAGAAGAGGATGCCATGCCCCCCCCCGTGATGTTGTACTATAACCCTCACCTCCCACTTTAACCTTCTCGAACCTTGGCCAAGCATTTCATGCCTTACACTCTGTCGAGTAAATGTTGTTAGCCAAGTCCTGCTGTTCAGGTGTGACAGTTCAAATCAATGTGAAAGAGTTTATGTCATATTGAACAACTAGAAGATGATTCTTCCGGATTAATTAGTTCAACGTGTGCCTTTCCGTTCTCTTTTACCCCCAAACGATCCACCCATAGAACATCACCAATCCGACCAAACACTGGGCCCTGTGTGTTGACGGAGAGTCCTCCACTGGCCATATTTATTTATTTATGGTCTCAGCTCTTGGCTCTCGAGGCCCAAACCAGAACCGTCGAGCCATTTTATTTATTTTTTTTATACATATTTATTCTTGTGATTTTTAAAATGTTGTTTACTGCCAGAGACGGACGTGTCTGAGTATTTGCACAGTGGTGTAGTAGGAGGAGAAAACAATAAGTGTGTGTGCGCTTCGATCACAAAGCAGGAGATGTTTGTCCGTGAGTTAAAAGCCATTCAGGTAACATCTTATTCTTCCAAATCAAATATCAGAACATTTGGACACAAACTGATTAAGAGTATAGACATATTTCTGGTTTACACGCATCTTCCTGCTGTTTTATTGTGTGGCCTTATTTTGGTAAATGTGGACCTTTTTACTGTTTTTTTTTTTTTTTTTTAAACCTTTTTAATTTTCTTCAACTCCCACTAATGATGACCGGTCACTCATCCATCTGTAATTATTGTCAAAGTGATTTCCCTTATCATTTTGTATTTTTTAATCTTGATGATCTTTGCAATGTTGTAGCTGTACTTTATTCTCTTTGGCAATCATTTTTATTCAGTGTTTTGTATCCCACTCATACTACTTTTCCAGGT
Source organism: Blennius ocellaris (assembly GCF_963422515.1). Classification (NCBI taxonomy): domain Eukaryota; kingdom Metazoa; phylum Chordata; class Actinopteri; order Blenniiformes; family Blenniidae; genus Blennius; species Blennius ocellaris. Next base: position 15,292,312 of record NC_137664.1, read on the forward strand.
GTGTATGGACAGGAGTGTTACACAGTGCCGTGTGTTGGTGAACTTGTTCTTTATATTAAATTGTACTCTTTAAGAAAGATGAATATTGCTGTAAACTACCTGAAAACATGCTCAAGTTTTGAACACTGTAGAAACCACAGCCATTCTTCTTTTCTTACAGTATATCTGCCCCCCTGTGAATAATCATTTGTGACCACCAATGTGTAATAGCCATTCTTGACATACACGTTCCTTGTGCCAAGTTCACATCTGATCATCTTTTTTATTATGATCTATGTTCTATGTTTGTTAACCCTTGCCACTCTCACCCCATCACAGTTAACAAGTACAATCTATCAACTGCATCTTTTGTGGAGGTTCTTTGGTTTGTCACTGCTCTGAAATGTTGTTGTCACCATGTAAACATTCCCAGAAATTAATTTTGTATAAAGTATTTGACAAATATCTATAAATAAATGTGTCCTGGTTTCCCCCCCCCCCCCCCCCCCCGTTACAATATAACAGTTATGAAGATGTAGCTTGCATATGCCCATACCTTTTAAAACAGAGGACTAAAATGAGTTAAAAACTATGTAATGTCATTAAAAAAATTCAGAGATTTGCAGCAGACCAACATTGACAATTTAACATCATATGACATGAAGTATTTCACATTTTTCCATTATAATAAACAACTGATTTGAAACCTTTCCGACCAATCAGAAAATATCCATAATAAAACAGAGCAATTATTCCCAAGATGATTATTTGACATAATGAATCCATAAGATCAAATGATATTTTCTACCTATGAACAGTTGATACCCTTAATTTAGAGTTTGATATTCAGACGGAAGTTTTAAAACTCACAGGAGTGATAATGACTTCCCGTCTCTGTGGTGCTTTTTACAGGAATGAGTTGCTGAAGTTGCTCATTTCCTTGAGAGGATGGCGGTCGTTCTTAATGTCTTCGCCATGTGGCTGACAGAGTACATCCTTGTTAATCACCCACAAAGCAGCTCTCAAAATGAGTATGATGAGCCTTAGTCCATCTTCTCACCAATTTGTGAGCTGATCTTTAACTATGAGGGGTGTTGCGCCCCAATGCTTCCTTCACATTAACACACATTACGTCCATATTTTCTATTCTTCCTCTCTAGTGGGATCTTCGCTGCATTCAGGTGTTAATATCTGCTGGAGATGATGCAACGACCAAAGTTTGTTCATGTAAGACGAGGACAATTACCTTCCTTTAGATCCAATCCTGCTGCCAAGCTGACGTTTCTGTTCATAAACATTCACATATAAACACTGTCTGGGCCTCGCACATCTCTTCATCGCAACAGTATCCAGTGGCTGATTTGAGCTTCCTACCATCCATCCAAACATCAATTCATTTTCTAAACACTTTAAGATTTATCCAAACTTGATGCCATCACAGCAGGCAGGATTCATTCTGGCCAGGATGAAGAAGTATTAAGAATGTTTTAAGTAACCAGACACCTCAACACCTTCTTCTCTACAACTACAAATTGACAGTATCACATATGGGGGGGGGGGGGGGGGGTCTACCGCTGCTGAGATTGGAGGAAGGACTGGGTAAATATTGGACAGGTTTCCAATGGTTCCAGCAAAAAAAAAAAAAAAAAACCCAACCTGCAATAGTTGTTTGAGGAACATGAAATATTCCACATTACATACATATTTAAACTGTTTTCATCATATATATGGTATATTAAAAAAGCCATATGTGACCGCATGTATTCATGCCTCAGTGTTTTCCAGCAGAGTGCACATGCAAACACCAATCATTAATTTAGTAAGCGGTTCATGTTGAGGTCCCCTGCACAACACAGACTTCCATTGTGTTTGAGCTCAGGTATTAAATTCCATTTCTGAAAGCACCTTGATCGACACATCAGTCAGCAAGTCCCAGTATTCCAAACTGTCCAAACTCACTCTCAACAGTTTTCTTTTCACTGGTAAAATATTTCTCTCCTGTTCAACCCCACATGTGGGGCTGAATTCAAGAAACCGACAATGAGCGCTGGAGTCAGGCTGGACATGCGCACCCGTCGCAGGGTGTGTTACATCCCTGAATGCCCTGATCGTAACCCTAACGCCGGCTGCGATTGGCTGCAGCCCTCTACCTTTACTACTGTTTTACGGCTCTTCCTCTACCCATGACTGACTCACCATCCAAGTCCAAAGATCAGCGCTCTGTTTACTCAAGCGCTTAGGTGTTGTGTGCAGCTCTTCCTGCATGAACCTGAAACTCCTACTGTAGGAGCCTCTCTCAGCACTCCAATCGTTCACCTGTCGTCCACGCCGTCCGTCATCCGGACAGAGGCCCCAGCAAACCCTTCTTCTTTGTCCGACTGGACTGCTTTTGCTGGGCCGTCTGGGTCAGACCGGAGGCCTTGGATTCACCTGATCCGAGGCAGAAGAGTTTGCCATCTGTATTATCTGATCCTTTGTCTACTTGTCTGCAGGACTTGAAGGATACAAAAAAATCTTTTTTTTTTTTTTTTTTGAGGTACGTGGCTGATCTTCATTTGCATGAATTCATTGAGAAGAAGTATTTTGTTATTTTGCTGAATAGAAATCACAAAGCAATTCATCCTCCTAACTAACCAAACAGTAGCTCTCATTGCTTTGTACATTGAGGTGATTTTAAAATGATATTGTCTTGACTTGAGTTTGATTTGATGCTTCTTCAGCTCACGTTTGCCTAAAGCAGCAGGGTGCCGTTGGGGAATATGGCGTCTTATCTCAGATCACCATTTGTTTATTGTTATTCGACATTGCCTCTTCTGTCTGCTCAATTACAGACACATTTCAAATAAGGTTCCATTTCACCACTTCACTTCATTGCTTTCCAAACGGCAAAGTTATTATAATACAATACGAGTTTTAGATGAGCTGCTCCTCTATCAATATCTCAATCTGAGTTTAGAGATTATCTGCCAGAGATTTCTCGTTGGTTCAAAGGGTTGAGAAGGGAGCGGCCAGATGCTTTTACAGCTCTGGAGCAAAGATAAAGTCAGAGATTTGTTGTCTGCCGGTATTTCTTTTTCAAAGAAAGTTGGCATGTATTCTTTTGTGCTGGTAAAAGAAAACCAGGCTTTATTTATTTTCCCGTTGCTCTTGCTGTGATCAATCAGTTGAAGCTCAATCTCAATCAATTGAAAGGTTTTCAAACTTGGCAGTACTGGAAATATCTGGACTGAAGTTAGAAAGTGTGTTCCAGTCAGCACTAAAACAAAGCCAAATGGTGATTTTCTGCAATAACTCATTAAACTCGACACTGTATCTGAATGATTGACAGCTGTGTGAGTGCGTTTGTCTTTTGCCTGATCCAAGGAAAATATATTGACTTTCTTGTGTATTTAGATGGAACAATTATTTCTGCAACAGTGTCTGTACAAAGAACTTTCCCAAACACATGACACATAGCGTCAATGTTTCCATCCCAGTTCAAGAGTCACATGGAGGAGGTGAATGTACGCTTGCAGTTATAACCATTATCAAACTGTAATATACGTGATTCAGATAAGCTTGTCCTTGGAAGGACTTCACTTTTGTGAAGTGTTCATTGTTGATTGTGGACGTTGACACTAATCAGCCGACTCTCTGCAGTTTCTCTTGAATTGTCAGACTTAGTGTATCAAACACATTGTGATCACGTCATTATCTTAATTTTCTGACACATTATTACAGGGTTAGAAAGAAAGACAGAGTTTTATGTATCTGGACGTGACTGTCGATGAATACATGCTCAACCAAATGGAAAAATTTAGACACAACTCAAGTTTGTATGCATTGCATGTGTGTGCTTCAAACAAACTTTAGAATCCACTTCAGTCATCTCCCTTCTTTTAATGATCTTAATCTTCTTGGATTTTGCCAGTTTCTTCATGATCTGCACTCGTGGAGTTCTCTCAACCTCCTAGTCACATACTGTACGTCAAAGTGTCTCATAAAGCACAATAATGCTCTTCCTCCAGGTGTGAATTATGGAAAAGCTGAGCTAAAAATGGGATCTGTTGCATCATACTTCACTCAACTGTTTGGAAAAGAGAAAAAGAAAGGTGAGTTGTGTTTAACTGTTGTGTTCATATTTTTTTGTTATATATAGTACACCTATGATATATATGTTCAAGTCAAACTCCACCTTTCTCACGATTTGTTCTTTTTTCTTCAGAGGAGGAGAGACACTTAAGAGCTAATGACAGACCTCACAACCTCTCTTACCAATATGCTGTGAGTTTCCATCTCAGGTTTTTACATCTTATATCGAGGTCAGGAATCATGTTGCTGTGTGCAATCATTCAGACAGGGCAATATTGTAAACGGTCAGTAATGCTACTTGTGTGCATTGAGTGACAGTGTTGAGTCACTGGGGTCGAGTTTTGGGAGTTGCTGCATATAGTTAGTACTTTCCAAGACTTTTAGTCATCTTTGTGTTTACTGTTGAATGGTTAGTGACGTCCCATTCAATAAAAAAAAAAAAAACAAACAAACACAAAAAGAATGTCTTAGGATGGATTCCCATCACATCATGTAGTCACATATGTGAGTGTTTGATAACATTGGAAAGAATTTGCAATAAAGCTTTATAATTGTCGTGCAAATCTTTAGCAAGTTTTATGTGAAGGTCGAGCCAGTGTCACATCACAAACATATAAATGAGTGACTCCTTGCTCAGTGTTAAATGTTACTGTTGCCGTTCAGTTAGCACCACGTTTTCATGACAAACCTCTCAAAATCTGCACTTTTGATCTTTCTCAGAACAATGCCATCAGGACCTCCAAATACAACCTTTTCACCTTCCTGCCGCTCAATCTCTTTGAGCAGTTCAGGAGACTCGCCAACGCCTATTTTTTCTTCCTCTTTTGCCTTCAGGTAGACATTTTTTTCTCTCTCATTTCAATTCAAAGTCTTTTTCACGCATGTTCACAGATGGAAGGCAATCTCTTTTGTTTCATTCAAATAAACTATTTATAGTTTTACATTTTTAACCCAATTCGCAGCTGTAGCTGTTACACAGACTACAACAGAAGTTCCAGAAAACTTAGGAGACTAAGTGAAATATACGTCAAAAAAATAACAGGATTTTAGAAGTATTCGAACCTGATGAAAAACTGGGGGAAAAAAAACACGAAAATGACACCTCAACTCTGAATTTGAACATCACATGTTTATATCACATATTTATACATGTGTTGTTTCTTTCATAATTGTTAATTAATTGCTGGATTTGGTATCATAGATACTATAGGGATCCATATGAAATAGAAAAGTATCGTGAAGCAACCTCTTTCATGCTCATTAGATGATATAATCAGAAAGTCATCATATCATATGAAGTCTGTCTCTGTTGTAACTGTTATGGTTTGACACTAAATGCTTATTTTATAACTTTATCTTGCCTCAAATTTTCTTATAATGCATTTTGTTCAAAAAAAAATTGTTTTTTTAAACAAAATTATTACTTTTACTCTTATTTAGTTATTTATTCATGAATTCTTTACAAAACCTAAAAGGCAAAAATATTGCTAGGAAAAGCACTGCTCCCCCAACTGCTGCTGCTTCACTTTGAAAACCCTCTGACTCAAATGTGTTTGTGTGTGCATTTTAACAGCTCATCCCACAAGTCTCCTCCCTGTCCTGGTTCACCACGGCGGTCCCTCTGCTTCTGGTGCTTTCTATAACAGGAGTCAAAGACGCCAGCGATGACATTGTGAGCTCACAATAGAAAACAAATACAAGTCCACTGCACTCTGTCAAATGAGGAACTGAGAATAAACGGTGTTTTCTCTCGTGTAGAACAGACACAGAAGTGACAAACAGGTGAACAACCGCAAAGTGGACGTCCTCATCGATGGAGAGTGAGTCATTTGATATTGCAGTAAAATATATCATGACATTTGCATGTGAACAGCTGCAACCATGGTTTAGTTGTGTTTATTGTTTTTAACAGGTTAAGGAATGAAAAATGGATGAATGTTCAGGTTGGGGACATCATCAAACTGGAAAGCAACCAGTTTGTAACAGTGAGTATGGTGACGCTACAATCACTCCTAAGATGATAAAGTCCTGTTTAGTCAAATTCTAAAATATCTCCTTTCTACTTTTCTGTTTTTAGGCTGATCTTCTGTTGTTGAGCAGCAGTGAACCTCTCAATCTGGTCTATGTGGAAACGGCTGAATTAGATGGGTGAGTGTGTGTGTGTGTGTGTGTGTGTGCGTGCGTGCGTGCGTGCGTGCGTGCGTGCGTGCGTGTGTGTGTGTGTGTGTGTGTGTGAAGGCTATCACCTCTCACAGTCTTGGATTTCCCCTCAGTCACACGTTCTCATGTGTTCTGTTCTGTTCTGTTCTGTTCTGTTCTCCCCCAGTGAAACCAATCTGAAGGTGAAACAGGCCCTGACTGAAACTGGAGAGATGGGCGACAGCATCGAAGCACTGGCCAGTTTCAGAGGTGAGAAGCTGAATGAAAAGATACAAAACACACTGTCAGATCTCTGGTGAGGCGTGATCTGAGGGCGAGCATCACGCAGCACATGTATTAGTCTCACTCCAACAAGTTACTGTCAAATACCAGACTTCTTGAAGTTTTGTTTTTATTATTATTTATTGGGATCAACAGGCAATAATCAGCAAAACTTATTATGTTCTCCTTTACATTACAGTTGCAATATGTACTAAATCATTATCCAAAGCTTATTATATATTTTACACATATGATTTTGCTTGTTTTAAACCCAGAAAGACATAGATTATTATTAGAAATATAGATGTAACAAGGGATATATAGATTACACTAGAAATCATGGACCTGAGAACCCACCATTTGTGAAAGTGAGAGAAAGACTTGCAGTAATTATTATGACTGTTGCTTTAAAGTGTGTTACTTACGCAAGTGTTGCAGTTTATGGCTTTCAGTATGAGTACAAATGTGTTGAAAATAAGTTATTGTGCACTGAGTGATTGAATAGTTTCCATTGTCAGATTATATTTTAAGATGTGTATTCTGGTGCAAAGTGGGATGTTTCCCAATTTCCCCTGATTTGTGAACTTGCTCAAGGACACCTACTTGTCCACCGTGAGATTCAAACCTGCAAAAGTCCCGATTCCAAACTGTTTCAGAGGCACACTGAAGTGTGTTTTTATCAGGTGAAGTCTGTGTTTACCAGATGAAGTGTGTGTTTATCAGGTGAAATGTGTGTTTATCAGGTGAAGTGCAGTGTGAGCCTCCCAACAACCGTCTGGACAAATTCAAAGGGACTCTGACCGTGAACCAGAACACCTTTGCCTTGGACAATGATAAAGTGCTCCTCAGAGGATGCACACTGAGGAACACAGAGTGGTGCTTTGGCCTGGTCATCTTTGGAGGTTCTTCTTATCATTAATCATTTCTTTTTTTTTTCTTTTTTCTGTTTCTACTACATTTAACAATCCATGGTCACTCACTGAAGCTAAAATCACATATTATGGTTTAAATATGGTGTAAATCCCATAGATGGAATAATCCAACATAATCTATATGTGCTACTCATGTGCTACTACTGTGACATAGCTTTAATTGTACTCAATTACAAGTAAAATAGGCATTGCAAAAAAAAATAATAATAATAATTTATAGGACATTGTCAAAGGCAGGCATTTAATTTCATTGGGGGCAATATCTAACCTCAAACCGCATTTCTCAAACAAACAATACAATAGAAAAGATGACACAATTGCAATTTGTTTGTGAACAACGTAAGGCAACATTTTCACTGTAATAGATCAAAAGGCTATGAAAATGTATGATTGATTTATCTATTTGTCAGTTGCAACTCATGATTCTAAAAGTAGATTGGATTCCAAGTAAAAAAAAAACCTACTCATCAGTGCACATGTATGCCAAAAACAAATTACTGTAACATGCTTGATTGGGATTAGTTTCTACCACCTCATTATATACACACACCAGTTAAAATACAGGCCACATTTTGGAGAGTATAGGTGAGATGGTGAGAATTGCATTCCTCTGCAGGGATAGTCTGCAGTGAAAGACTCAAATTGGCAAATTACCTCAAACAAACCTTATTAAAGGTTTATCACCACCATTTGAATTAGTCTGCAATTACTTATTGGAAAGAAAGTGCATTTTTGGCAGGATGTCTGTGCAAAAGGAGGAGCAAATGTAAATCTTCAGAAATCTGCTAAAAGGTTAGAAATATAATGTGCCTCTTCAGTTGAATTGCGTTAATCACACTTCTGCATCAATTTGAATTAATCACTGTAACTATTTCTACGCGAAACATTTAAAATGTTCTATTTTTCACTGCATGTTCTTCAATGCAGACACCGGGGTACACAGATTCAACCAGCAGAGGGCGCTCATGACATGCACACATCAAACCTGTCCGAATAGCAAAACAGACATTCAACGGGAGAATACTCAAATAACATTGGATGAAATTAGACAGGGCTGGAGTGATTTGGATCCCTATTTTCTATCAAAAGATCTTAAGAAGTACATGTAATAATTAGAAAAGGTTAGATTCAAAAACTCTTGACGAACAGATCTGAAAACTGTGGTGGGAACAAATTATGGAAGTTGCAAACAGCTTAGTTAAATGTTCGTCTTTATTCTGGCAGCAGAGTCTCTGGGCTACTGGCATTGTGTCGCTCCCTGTTTGTGTCTTGGTACACATGCTGAATCACTTCCTGTGTATCTAAACATGGCATGTATGTTCTGCAGGCCCCGATACCAAGCTGATGCAGAACAGCGGAAAGACGGTGTTCAAACGGACCAGCATCGATCACCTTATGAATATCCTGGTGCTGAGTGTGAGTTCACACAATCCAACATAGCAATAAAAACACAGTATGGATTCAGATCAGCGTGTGTTTCGGTCGTCATCCTCAATGAACAGTACAAATCACAGTGGCTGTCATCTCTTTATTTGTTCAGATCTTTGGTTTCCTGGCAGCCATGTGCTCCGTTCTGGCCGTTGGCAATGCAATCTGGGAGGTGAAGGAAGGATCTGTGTTCACCGTGTTTCTTCCGCGTGAGAAAGGTGTCAACGCCCCCCTGTCGTCCTTCCTCACCTTCTGGTCCTACGTCATCGTCCTCAACACCGTGGTGCCCATTTCCCTCTACGTCAGGTCAGTTTCGTCTCGCAAAGCAACAAAAGCTTCACTCAGGTCTTGCTCATATTTCAATCGCTCTTGCTTCGCCGACAGCGTGGAGATCATCCGACTGGGTAACAGCTTCTTCATAGACTGGGACAGGAAGATGTATTATCCCAAGAATGACACTCCTGCCCAGGCCAGGACCACCACGCTCAATGAGGAGCTTGGCCAGATCAAGTATATCTTCAGCGACAAGACAGGCACCCTGACGCAGAACATCATGACTTTCAACAAGTGCTCCATTAATGGAAAAGCTTACGGTATAGGAAACTCCGTCAGTTAAAGAACCCCCAGAGTTGAGTCGAGTGATTAATTCTGGATATTTCTGTATTTTGTTATCCAGGGGATTTGTGCGACCATTCTGGCCAAAGGATTGAAATCACAGAGGTGAGAAGTAGAGTCTGAATAACAGGAAGAGGAATGATTTACAAGTGTGTTTTCTTTCTTTGGCATAATTTTTGGTATTTTTCTCTGCAGAAAACCGAACGGGTAGATTTCTCCTGGAACCAGTTGGCAGATCCAAAGTTCATCTTTCACGACCACAATCTGGTGGAGACGGTGAGGGACGGAAACCAACAGGCTCACGCCTTCTTCCGCCTGCTGGCTCTGTGCCACACTGTCATGCCTGAGGAAAAGAAAGAAGGTGAGGGTCCACGGCTTCGCAAACAAAAGATATACAGTATATTAAATCCTGTGTTTGGATTGTGACAATTCAATATGTTTGTTGGTGCTCTGATAGGAGAGCTGAACTATCAGGCTCAGTCTCCTGACGAAGGCGCTCTGGTGACTGCAGCCAGAAACTTTGGGTTTGTGTTTCGCTCTCGTACGCCGGAGACCATCACTGTCGTGGAGATGGGAGAGCAAGTCGTCTATGAACTTCTGGCCGTGCTGGACTTCAATAATGTGCGAAAGAGGATGTCAGTAATTGGTGAGAGAAAGCAATGACCAAATCTTTGAATGTTCATGTGTCCAATAACTGAGGTTTTTATCATTGCACAGAGCAGATTTTAACTTTTCCTACAGATATTTAGTGCAATCATGGTAATGAACTAAAAAAAAACAAAAAAGATGTATATACATATATATATATTACAATCAGTGGATTTGTAGCCAACATTGTGAATACAGCCAACAACATATTGAAAAAAAATGACATGTTTTGTCTGATTGAAAAAATATCTAATGATAGAGGCGACATGTAAACATAGTTAAACTGCATTAAAATCCATAAAAATCAAGATTAGATGGAAAATAATGAATTCACATACGTCATTTTGAACTCAGACGTTTCTCTTTTCATCACAAATCTTATTTCTTCTTCTGTTCTTGTTGTCAAAAAGGCCCCATAAAACATCATCACTCAGATTCACTGTTCTTGTTCCTGTACCTTTAAAACCAGACAGTTTCACCTTTTACGTTCCACAGCAGCATGCTGGTCAAACATTGTGATTTTCCTTTCCTAGTACGAAGCCCTGACGGTAAGATGACGCTTTACTGCAAAGGAGCAGACACCATCATCTACGAGAGACTGCATCCGTCCTGTAACAAACTGATGGAGGTCACCACCGAACACCTCAACGTGAGTTTTAAAATTCTGGCGACATATATGTCCCAAGTGTCCAGGTGTGTTTTCTCCATTCAGAAACATGTCATTCACTTATCCACAGGAATATGCCGGAGACGGCCTCCGCACGCTGGTTCTGGCCTACAAAGACTTAGACGAAAGCTACATGGAGGACTGGAAAAAGCGCCACCATCAGGCCAGCATCGCCATGGACGAACGAGAGGAGAAACTTGACCTGCTCTATGAAGAGATAGAGAAAGGCCTGATGGTCAGTTTGCTTCTCACGTCGTATGAGTCATTGGCTGGTTGGTTCGTAAATCGACATTGGAAATGATCACGTGCAACAGCGGGATGGGATTTCTTCAAACAGGACCCTTCATCACCATTCTCCTCGTGTTTTTCAGCTGCTGGGATCGACAGCTGTGGAGGACAAGCTGCAAGACGGCGTGCCTCAGACGATAGAGCAACTGGCGAAAGCTGACATCAAAATCTGGGTGTTGACTGGAGACAAACAAGGTTAGTGTCATTCAGGTCGTACATCAGGAGATGCTGGTTAATATGCATAATGCAAGCAGTGTGTGAGGCATCATTTGCGAATTTTGTCATTAAACAGAGACGGCAGAAAATATCGGCTATTCCTGCAACATGCTGAGAGAGGAGATGAAGGAGGTGTTCATTGTGGCCGCGAACACAGCAGAAGGAGTCAAAGAGGAGCTGGAGTGAGTCATTTGGAAACAATGTTTGGCGTTGATGTGACTTGATCAGACTACGTTTCAGGCAGTGACTAAAGTCTATCAGTTTCCAACAGGTTACGAAGCACAAGGTGACAAATGCTTTGAATTGAAGCTTCACACCGAAACCTAATGTGGCATGCAATGTGGGAAAAGTGTTAAAATTGCAATAATAGTCTGTTTTTTTCCAATCCTGGCATAGTGTTTAGTATTGATATAGTACTAAATCATGTCTGACGTTACATGAAAAAAAAACTGCTGCAGTGTGCAAAATATCTTTACACTACCATCAGTTTGAATCTTTTACAAGGAAGGCATGTAATTGAGGTCAAATCTAAATATTGTGTGAAAGTTTTTAAAATACTTTTGCATATGCCTGTGTAAACCCACGATAAACGATCTGCACGAATGTTACTATCACAAACCGTCACAATAAACTCCACTCCACTATGCATGTGGTTAATTAGTCGTCCAAGAAAACTTATTACAGAGTAGTACTGTATTTGAGGGTAGAAGCAATGTGCTTTGGCCCTAACTATAAAACACTGCACACTACCTTAAAAGCAACTTTTTATTGGTCCATACCATACCTGTTTCCTAATAATAGACCCTTTTTTTAAAACACCATATCTAGTAAGTTCATAAAAGTGGGTGATTACATTTACAATACAAAGCTTGTATTGATGAATATGGCACCGCGTTGTTTTCAGGTCAGCGAGGAAGAAAATGTGTCCCGGCGGAGCAGAGAATCCATCGGTGGTGAAAGCTCGCGCAGGCCTGTTTTGGATGCAGAAGACTCAGGCACTGCAGGATGAGACAGTGGAGGGAGACTATGGTCTGGTTATAAATGGACACAGTCTGGTAACAAGGATTTTTTTTTTTTTAATCTTATTTCTATGACCTGCTAAATTAACATGCAAGTTTGTCCTCATTTACAATGATTGTCGCTACAAAAGAGAGACAATGAGGAGCTAATGGAAGTGCTGTTAAATGACCTCGGAGTGACCTTGTGATCGTTCTTTCTCTCTCTTTCACGTCCAGGCCTTCGCATTGCAGAAGGATTTACAGCTGGAGCTGCTGAGGACAGCGTGCATGTGTCAGACGGTGATTTGCTGCAGGGTCACCCCTCTGCAGAAGGCCCAGGTGGTCCAGCTGGTCAAGAAATACAAGCAGGCCGTCACCCTGGCCATCGGCGACGGGGCCAACGACGTCAGCATGATTAAAGGTGAGCTCACTGGAAACGGAGAGCAGAAGTTGAAAGCGGCAGCATCACCAAAATTTAAAACAACCCTCCCGGTTTGTCCTTCAGCTGCTCACATCGGGGTGGGCATCAGCGGTCAGGAGGGCATGCAGGCGGTCCTCTCCAGTGACTTCTCCTTCGCACAGTTCCGTTATCTGCAGCGCCTCCTGCTTGTGCACGGTCGCTGGTCCTACCTGCGCATGTGCAAGTTCTTGAGATACTTTTTCTACAAGAACTTCACCTTCACGTTCGTGCACTTCTGGTACGCCTTCTTTTGCGGCTTCTCTGCACAGGTGAGAATACAAGGTCTGGCAATGTGACACATCGTGAATCATGGGTAGTGGGAAAATGTTCGGTACTAAATAACTCTTAACCCATTATATTTCACATCTCTCTTTTTAGTGAGCCACTTTAAAAAGCATTTTTTTAAAAATCCTGATCATTTGTTTTCATTAAAATGAAAAAAGTAGCGTTTTACATCCTTTTTACTTTTTTACTCTTATCAAAGTCTCACCTCGGTTCTCAATGTTTTCATCTTTGTACTGGACATTTTGTTTTTAATAGTACAAGTTTATTCGAGAATAGAATAGAATAGAATAGAATAGAATAGAATAGAATAGAATAGACTTTATTAATCCCAGTGGGGAAATTAATGTCTAGTATTTTTTAACTTAATACTAGGAAACTCTCTTTTTCCATAAAATGCTAAAATCGACCTTTTTTAAAACAATTTTTACTGCATTAATATTCAACCTCAAAGTCGATATCAAAACCTTATTTAAAACCTGTAAACAAAAAATTCCTACACATTTTACCTCTTATCTCAAAATTCCAATATTATTCAAATCCCTAATAAGTAATATATGTCTTTTCTTATTTGTAGCATGTTTATAAATTTAAAAAACAATGTTTATACTGTTGTGTGAGTTTATGTAAATTTATTAATGTTTTTTTTACTGTTCTTTTGTTGTTCGTAGACTGTTTACGATGAGTGGTTCATCACCTTCTACAACCTGGTTTACACAGCACTTCCCGTTCTGGGCTTGAGCATCTTTGATCAGGTCAAAAGAGTCACACCTTATATTTCATCCTTTATTATTATTTTTTTTTCTTCAAAATATACGGTCTGTGATGTTGCAGCCTCCCTGCACCACTTGCTCATCCTCTCCTTTTTGCAGGACGTAGACGACCGCTGGAGCTTCCAGCATCCTCAGCTTTACGCCCCGGGCCAGCTCAACCAGTACTTCAATAAGAAAGCCTTCATGCGCTGCATGATGCACAGCTGCTACAGCTCCCTCATCCTCTTTTTCATCCCGTGGGCGGCCATGCACGACACGGTCAGGGACGACGGCAAAGACATTGCGGACTACCAGTCCTTCGCTTTGCTGGCCCAGACGTGTCTGCTCATTGTGGTGAGCGCACAGGTGAGCAAACCGGCACACATTGCAGCATATAGTGTCTCACAATACATGATCTATAACAGTGGACTTGGATTAAAACAACCTGCCTGTACAAACATGCACTGCAGGAAGGAGTAATGAGTTAAACTCGTGTTTCAGCTGTGCCTTGACATTTATTACTGGACGGCAGTCAACCAGTTCTTCGTGTGGGGAAGTCTGGCCGCCTACTTTGCCGCGACGTTCACCATGTACAGCAACGGCATGTTTTACATCTTCACCTCCTCTTTCCCCTTCATTGGTGAGTTGCTGCAGCCCATTGATTAAAAGTTTGTGCTCTTCTGCGGAAAGTCTTGAGTTGTAGATGGAGTCAAACATCAACAAGCTGATGTGGTTACTCCCTGTATATTCATTTCAAGCGAAAACGCATTGTTTTTAGCATTTCCATTTCAGAAGAGTTTTGTGTTTACATGGCAACATTTTGAAAGCAATGTTCATTTACTTGGAAATGGCAGGTAAACACTGAAAATGATGTAGTCAGCATGCACGGCCACCATTGGCCGCTGTTGTTTGTTTTTGTAATAAAACGACACACATGCAGGCAAAGAACAATACGCTAGAAATATCACCAATGGCGAGTACACAGACATTCATATGGACAGATGATGACTATTAAATGACCAAGTCTCAGGAGAAGATGGCCTTTTCAAAAGGTTCCACCTCCGGAGCCATTTTCAGTGGCTCTCAGTCCCGTTGTCATGTAAACGGACACCAAAAACTCAGCAAAAGTTTTCGATTTTCAGTTGAAAACGTCATATAATCTGGGCCTTATTTACTTTAACGTATGATCTGCTCTTTGAATTTCAGGCACAGCAAGAAACTCTTTGAACCAGCCAAACGTCTGGTTGACCATATTGCTGGCCTGCCTCCTCTGTATCCTCCCTGTTGTGGCTTTCCGCTTTATTATCATTCAGCTTCGTCCCACGATCAACGACAAGGTGAGAAAGTGCTAAACAATTACTTTGTCTTTTAATGCATTTTATTGTGACCTGTGAATAATTGTGGGTGGGGTTCACAAAGACCATAAAGCACCTGAAACATTTAATTTGTAATAAAGGCTTGCCTCTTAAGTTTTTTTTTCACTTTTACTCACCAGCAAAAAACTAATGGATCCCAAAATGAGTAAATTCCATGATTCATTACTATGATTATTGTAGATGTTTGGAATTGGTCCTGGTAGGATTACACTGAACCACATGGAATATTTATTCTACTTTATTTTCTATATTATCAATTTATATTCAACCCCCCCCCCCCCCCAATTTTAAGGCTTTCAAAACACTTCAAATCTTTGAAATGGCAACTGCATAGTATGACAAAATATAGGTGATCATATTTAAAACTACTGAAAAGCACATGTTTTAATACATAAATGCAAGTTTAAAGAGTTTAATGGTTCTAAATAAAGAACATTAATTCAGACAATAATGCAGGTTTTACTTTTGTTTAGATTCTTAAGCTGCAAAACCAGCTCACTCGAATCAAGCATCAATAATCTCTACAACATCAGCAAGAATTGTCATAATCCTGAATTACGTGCAAATTATAACGTAGCCACAAGTTAACTTGTGTCCATGGTTCTATTTTGTAGGTGAGACATAAGGTTCGAAAGGAGGTGCTGCCTGCTCCCGCTCCACGCCGCCCGACACGCAGACGCATCAGCACCCGCCGGTCGGGCTACGCCTTCTCCCACTCCCAGGGTTATGGTGATCTGGTCACATCTCGCAAGTTCCTGCTGAAGCGACCCATAAAGAGTCGTCCCATCCTGTTCACTCATCCAGACTCTCCTGTGGTTCACAACCAGCCACAGCTCTACCGGACCATCGCTGAAGAGCAGGAGGAGGCACAAAGCCCCTAGAGAGGGTGCGGGGAGGGAAACAACTCAGAGAGGTTTTTGTTTTTGTTTGTGCCTAAATGGAGTCTGGATTTAACTTCCTGGATGCTTTTCTGGGTCAAAATTGAAGACTTGATACAGAATTGTTGTGTCTGCTTAATGTATTTTTATAATGGACGAATGTCCTGTGAAGAGTGGAATTTGCAGAATCTGCAGTCTTATGAGCACAGCTCACTTAGTTTTGCATGTTCTTTTGAAAAGGTCCCATGTTGAACACAGTCTCAGGTTTATTTATTGTCTTTATGATTGCATGCAGGTACTTCATTGGTTTAAAAAGCTGGTGTCAGTTACACATTCTTACGATAAACTGGCTGTTGTTTCAGTGACACATGTTCACACCAAGCACAGGTTTTAGTCAGTGCTGCAACAAAAATGACCATTACATCAATTCCTCTCTAACAAGGTTGAATGTGTATAATTGTGCCATCCTAATGTTACAAAAGTCCAAATTGCTCTATCATTGCCTCAATTACTGACTTTTAGTCTGTCTTCATGTTCAAAAAGAAATGAAAACCTGCCTGTGTACAACGTGGAACCTTCAGAGAACACAACTGTCTTATCTTGCTGGTCCTTTTACAATCAAACCTTTTACATTGTCTTGCCTGGCTTAATTCCATTGTGATAGAATCAACTCATGACAAGATTTTACTGCCTTAACAAACATGTTTAAGAAAGAAATCTAAATGTTGCTCAATAGCCCCTTTTATTTAGAAATGAGAGGTCGATGTTGACATCATTTCACCTGAAGGCTTTATGATTCTGTTGCTCTTTTATATTTAGTGTGCAGTTATCATGACATCAAGGTATTTCTTCTTTTCTGTTTAAAAATGAATGCCCCCCCCCAAAAAAACAAAAAAAAAAACATTAGCAAGGTGAATTCACCCATGCACAGTTAAAACATGTAAAACAGTAACATATAGCTTCTATTTTACTGTGGTGGTTTACATAAGCTCCAGGAAGTCAATGAAAGCATTTCATTTCTGTCAGGAAACTGTATCGACTTTCTGACACTGAGCAGACTTTTACAACCTCATTCTTACGATGGATTTTTTTTTTTGAGAAAAACATCTTAGCATTCGGGGTAATTCAAAAATCACCAGGCTGCCAGGAAATCATCTGGCACTCCCAATGGCCACTTTGGCCCTGGACCTTAAATTAACACAATCAACAGACCTGCAGTATGCATATTGAAAGAAAATCAATCGGGTTGAGATTACCCTGCGTCCTTCTTTCCATGGTCGAGCACTTTAGTAAAATATAAACACTGCCTGAATGGAGTCTTGGAGAGAAAGAAACACACACTAGACACAGTTAGTTCTAAAATAAACAATCGATCAAACTGTGATTTCTAATTCATTAAAACTCAATGTGATGATTGTTATTCCTTTTGTTGACATTCATGGTTTACACAATGATTCACATGATAATTGTCATCATTGTTGTATTGTTGTTTTCTTGTGTTAATGATTTTGTTGTTCATCCAATAATCAATCGCTCATGAAGCTTGGGCCACAGCAGTGAGTGGTTTAAAGTGTTTTTAACAGCCAGGGGTCAGTGTTGACCTCAGAACTACCCTTTCATCTTTTTTAAGTCTCTAAAAGAAAGAAAAATCAAGGGTTAGAATCTTTCAGCAAAAACAAAGAGGACATGACAGCACATCTCTGGAAAGATCTGGAGCACTGTGTGTTTATGTATCACTTATTTTTCCACTGTGCCATTTATACATGATACAAATCTTTGTTGCCTTACATAATCATACATATTTCCACCTGAGGGATCACAAGTCAATAAAATTAACTTGTCCAAAATATGGTGTTGATTTGTGATAATACAGTGTTGAAACTATGCATACAGGTGCTGCATGCAGTACACCTCCTGACATGTTTTCATTGTATTATGGAGCACAAAGTCTTCAGAATCTGTACAAAAATATCTGTGATTGTTGTAAATATTTTATAGCGTGGCCTCGTTTAGGAAGCCTCAACCTGAACCTCGCTCGGATTTCTTTTACATTATGTATGCAGCTGTGTGCACTTTCTCTCCGTCTGTCTTTTTCTCTCTCTCTTTCCTCCCACACATCCCCAACATACAGTCTATCTATATACAGACCATATCTGAGGTGTCCACTGGGATTATACGAGTGATGACGTCAGTGTCCCATGCTACAGAGCCAAGAGAACTTCCAGTATGCTTTCTGATGCATAAGAAAAGAAAAAAAAAATGGATTATGACTAAAATTAAATAAAAAAAATTTTCAGCTTTCTACAAGCCTGGTGTTGTGTAGCTAATACTTCATGATGGGGAGCATCATGAAGTATGGTACTTCTTGTATTTTTAATTACTCGTGACAAACATTATTATTAGTGGTGATACTACTACTACTACTACTACTACTAATAATAATAATAATAATACTAATAATAATTACTATTTGACAAGTCCTACATCTTCAGGTTTACTTGTAAAATCAGTACAAAATAACAGCAGAAAATAATGCTTCCAGTCTTTTGCAATACAATTTTAATTGTACCTAAATTAAGGGGAAATATAAAATTAAGTGATGGACTGTAATTTTGCTCCGATTTCAATAAACAATTTTAAATTATATTTTTTAGTTTTAAAATCCAGTGTTGTGTAGCATAAAGCCAAACTACAATTTGGTCAGTTGTTGTTTTTTTGTTTGTTTGTTTAATCTATTCAAGCTGTTGTAATCCACCCATCATCATAGTACAGTCAAGAGACAATTGTGCAGAATGGACCAAATGCTTGTGAATTGAGTGAACACTGAATGTGGCAGATCTTCCTTATTAAGTTGGGAACAATGGCATCATTCCTTTCTGCTTTATATTTATTTCTAAGCTCTTGGTGCATTCTCAGCTGGTAAAAATACCAACGTAATAATCAAGGCTTGCAGCTCTGGACAAAGTATTGTTGTGGATGGAAATTATTTGGCAATGTCAAAGTCACAGCTGCTGTTCAACATCTTTTCATCAAACTGCTGAAAATGCCACAGTGAGTGAAATGTGGAAACTGAAGGAAAATACTGATACCAATACTTCCTGAAAAAACAAAGGAAAATTATTTATATAGCTACTAATTATAAATAACTACCTACTTAGAAAAGTAACTCTTGTTAGGATGTCTTCTGTTACATAACTGTATTATTGTTGTGTTGCTATAATGTCACATTATCTGAGCACTTAAATTCAGATGAAATTACATCAGTTAGCTGGTAGTCCAATCGTGCTCATGTTATTTTGGTCCGTTTGAATCATTCTTTGAGTATCAGTCGATATTAATAGCTGCTTTTTTTATCTGCATGTTCTCCTGTGAGGGATTTTCAGCAGTCAAACAGAACTCAAGATAACATCTGTTCCTGACAAAAACTGATTCCTATATGAATGAAAACAAAAACAAGCAGCAAGACAACAAACCACCAAACAGAGGGACAGCAGCAGACAACTAACGAAGACAGGCAAACATCTATTCAGGGCCTCGATTACAGTATAGGCCATGTAATGTTGAAACATGTCAGTGACTTTAGGAATAATGAGACGTTTCTCCAATGAAGAGGAGTGAAGTTCACTCATCAGCCTTGACTCTGAGTAGGACACTTTTTCAGATACTCTAGCTAGCATATTCAAGAACTCATAGGCCCTCTGGAAGTCGCACAGAAAACTCCAGAAGATCTCCAAAATTCCACTCAACTCAACATTCATGACACATTTATGACACATGTATTCAGTGACTTGTCATTAACTCATCAAAATTAATTTGGAAGAAACTAGAAGAAATGTAGGAATTACCAAATATGGGAGGAACTTTTTGATAATGCTCTGACTCCATCACTGTGTAAACGGGGGGAAAACACAACTTTCCTGAAATGCTGCTACTGTGCATGCACACCACGGCGGTAGTAAATCGATCATCTGCACATGGACGAGTAGATGGACAATAACGTTTGCCTCCAATGTGTCATGACTCCCAGTCCACATTCTCTTGGGATTTGGTAGTTTTGTATGTGTGCTTTTATTACAAAGACAAACAACAGTGCCACCAGTGGCCTGGCATGCTAACGACATAGTTTTCAGCATTTCTGCTGTTGTCACGTGAACGGACAACGTTTTCAAAACTAAATGCAAAACTTTGTCTGAAAAGATCCAGTTGCGCTTGAAACATGTAAATGGGACCTTAACTGTTATGAAGCCAGCTATCAGTGACTACTGCCACAAATATAGTTTTTATGGTATTTGTATTAGTTTTGTTGAGTTATTCAAAATACTGAATCTGAAATGCCTGGTCCTGATAAGTCCTTCACCATTACAGAACAAATTTGTCAATAATTTTCCTGAATTGATTAAAAAAGTGAATTATAACACTGCGTGTTCCACTAGAACCAGTTCTTACTCCATTTCCCCCTTCACTTTAACCCTCTCTCGTTCCCTCATGATCGCGCACTGTCAGCAGGTTCGTCAGCCTCCACTGAAGGTCACTGCGTGATCCAACAGCATGGAACAGGAATGAGGGCCGGTATGTCATAAAAATAGACTGTGTGTGTGGCACACCCTGACTGTGACACTGCTGATAGTCATCATGCTTTTTTCAATTATCCAGCAATTGAAAACAGAATCAAAGATCAATGGCACGTTGTTGAGTGAAAAGTTGCAGCCGGGAAACCTCAATGTAAAATAAAGTGGATAAATAACTAATCTACCCATTTGCACTGGGGACAATGAAATAGATTAAACTAAGATATGATGTTGGTAGTAAATATATAAATAGCTGTCTACTTTATAGAGATACTTTGATATTATCATACAACCCCTCCTGGGTTAAAGTTCACATGTAAAGATGCAGTCTGATGTCGCTGAAAGAGGAGACGGCCGAGAATCTGTATTTCACACTTGGCACTCTAACTTGGACCAAGGATTATTTTGTTTTCAGAGTACCAAGCAACAGAGTGCCACTGTGTACAGTGAGCAACCCCAATGTGTCTGAACACGAACTGACTGAATAATGAGACCAAATAAATGAAGATCAGGGAAGAGAAATTAAGTTCCTTGATGACATACAATGAGGATAGGTTATGTTGCAGAGCCCATTCCAGCTCTGCCAAATTAAACATATTCAAATATAAGAATGCTACAACATTTAAATAAACTCCTCTGGTTCATGACCGATCTCCATTTATCCATTGTGAAACTGATGTCCTTCACCAATATGTGGGTATGTGTCGCAACAAAGTCGTGTGAAGCTGCGAGAGCAACGTCAGAAAAATAGCGGCAACTTGGACGGGTGGAGCAGGGTCGAATTTGCGCCACCGACTGACAAAATCCTCAGTCCTTGACACCCGTCAACAGTGTGACGCAGCAAGCACAACTGAATGATCATTTAAGGGTGTTGACTTGTAAGGCTTTGTTTGCTCCAGACAGACACACGTGAAGACTCTCACACTGAGGAGCTTGCAGACCAGCCATGACTCAGTGTTAAGACTTTTGCCTTATCTAAGAGTAAACATTGGTTTAAAAGTGGCTTAACTGTTTAGACGTTTGAAAAACCATGTGCTTGTGTGTGCGTGGGTGTGTGTGTGTGTGCATGTGTGTGTCCTATCTTGTGTGACAGTGAGAAAGAGAGCTACACAAAGACAGAAGAAGTGGTGTTAGTTGAGAATCTTGTGTCTATTTAAGGGTTACCTTTAACCTTAGAAAGTACACACACACACACACACACACACACACACACACACGCACACACTCACTCACTCACTCCCAACTACCACATTAACACTACAACAGCAGAGTGAGCTCCCTTTGCACTTGACCAAACCAAGATGACCCATGAGATCATGACTGCAAGTTTTACAGTTAAAACATGTTCATTGCTGCTGGATATTTTCCTAAATCAAAATATGATCTGTCATTTTCATATATATTTTTTAAAATATGCATTTTATTGCCCATCCATCTTCTAGACTGCTTTTTCTGACTTAGGGGTCACTATGAGTGAATGCAAGGTAGATCCTTGACACATTCCAAACCCAATGAGGGAAAGTCTTGTATTCACACCAATGCTCTAAGTAGAAGCTCATACAATTGTACAAGTACCCCACTTGATTCAATGTTTCTGACTTTTCAATGACCACGGCCATCAAAAATAATTCCGGATGCCTGTGATGATTGTGTTATGTTACAGTTTAGGTGTTCATGTTAAAGTCAAAGCTTTAACTGTCAAAATTAGCTGGATGTTTTAATTATGGATGTCCAGTTTGAGTTGTCTGCTGTTAAGGTCAGCTGCAGGCAAAGTGATGAAGCCTTTGGACATCATTCTTTAAAGGGAGGATTAATCAAGAAATAGAAGGTGAACTTGGTTGTAAATAGGATGAGATCGATAGAGTTTGTAGGAAATAAATAACCTGAACTCTGAAAGGTCACTCCAGTGGACGTTTTGCTTTAAAGAGAAAAGATTTTAAGGTTAACCCTGCAGTTTACATTCTGCTATGATCAATACTTCCATGGTCTCTGACATCATGTTTTGTTATTTTTGGATCCTCTGAAGTGGAGCAAACAGGTCAAAGATCTCTGAACTTGTGTTTTGAACCCAAAAAGCAGAAATCGCGTGACTTCACCCGATTCACCTCGACCACCTGAAACAGGTCAAATGAGTGCCCAGGGCCCTGTTTGGCTTAGCACAGCATGGTATTAATCCTTTGAAGATTTGATTCCAGAGAAGTGGCGTCTGTTAAGTATCAGTCACTTTGGAAGGAGGGTCCTTCCAAATGTGGAGCTCCAGAGGGGTTCGAGTTTCAGAGGCAGCCAAATTTACACGTGAGACAGTCCACAGCAGCGGGTCGACATGGGATTTTGTCAGAAGTGCTGATGACCAAAGATTGTGCTGTCGTCCAATTCAGGGAATAGTTTCATTTTCATTCATTTAAATTGAAACACATTTGGGAGCAAATCATCTTACGAGCAGAACTGCCAAAGTGTAGAGCTTTAATTGAAAAGGTGAAAAATTCCTTCCTATAATAAATCTCCACTGCTGATTTCAGCACATTTTCATCCTCTTTGGGGTCCCTTCGGGAGATACAACAGGGCGAAATCATTTACAGGACTAATAAGCTAATAGAAATACATGTTTACCCCCCGTCCATGCAGTTCCCATACAGCATAGATGAGAAGCTCCTCTTTTCTTCTAGAAGAGAGTCACCTTCAGTTGAAGCTGTGTGGAGCTGGCGAGCTGGCATGAAAACATGCTTACTAATGACACTTTCCCTGCATGAGCATCCTCTCAGCCAGCTGGACTGAAAACAAGGTCATGGTCTTGGCTTTTGGTTCGAAAAACAGCACTTTGAATAAACACTAGGTAGCAATTCAGAGTCGTGTTTTTCTTGTTCTCTACCATCCCAGAAGGCTGAATCTGTTGCATTAGGCATTAAAAGCTATGGACAACAAATGAAATCATTACAACCTTAAAACTAGCAAAGCAGACTGATTTTCATAAAAGTCTTTCCTGCAAAAATGCATGTATAAATACTTCAAACATTCAACTTTGACTTATCTGCAACATGTGATAGGAAATGCACACCAGTATTTGAACTTTTAGAACTAGATGAGTTCTGATTATAGGATTTTGTTTTATAAATGCATTTAAATAAAACACTTTGCTAAAATAAAAATATGAAATCAGACAAACCCTTATTAAAAATGTTAATGCTTTGCCTCACTGACCGATAAAAGATGCAACCACTGAAAAAAGCTTTGAAATCCATCTTTACATTTGAAGTAATTTGGATGAATCCATTATGAAATTCAAGCCTTATTGGATTTAACAACTTAAGTTTCCTTTTAAACATCTATAAACACATTCCAGAAGACTAGTGTCAATTACTGAAAGCATACAGAATGATTGACGTAATAACTTCTAGCCATGTCAATTTTAAATCTTCACATTTGAACATGCCATAACATTTAATATTCTTCCAACATATAAACTGATGAAAAGACTTTAGATTTCACATTAAAACACCTCAAAAGTTCAATCTGCAACAATCTCACTTTATTAACATTCAGGAAAAGCATCACAGAATTGCATACAGAGATAGAATGAGACAGACTGCATTGTACAGCATCGAAATCTCCGAGTAGTTCATTAAAGTTTCAGTGACAATGAGCATTACAATAGGATAGAAAATTACATTTAAAAGGCACATTTATAGACCGACAGCGGGACAATCTTGCATGCTCAGATTCCCGGGAGATATAAGCAGCATCAAAGTTACAAGTCTATCACAGTTTAGTGGTAAAAACAATACCTGATGTAACACCAAGTCATACTCTTGCACTACAATTATTGCTCTATTTATTGCTGTAGTAAAAGTGAACTATGTGCATGTATGTTCATACTTTGTGGGCATTCAAGCAGCATATAAACAGCAACACTGACATTTCCATTCAGATTTTACAGTCATAATCACCAATTTCTAAGGGTGTGCAGTTTGCATAATCAGACATAGCCACGGGGTGAAGGAAGACATCTTTTGCAATGATTCCGTTTGATGGCAATCTTTCCAACTTTGACAGATACGCAAGATTGACGGCTATGAGACTGCAAACCTGTCAGTTATGGAGACTTTTGGAAATGTTGGATTAGTCGGAGCTAAACACAAACTGTCCATAATATTGATCGCTTCCTCTCAAATAAAACCTCAGTTTCCAGTTCAATTAAAAAGCATTACTTTCAACAGTTTTTAGCCTTTATTGCTTTAAAATAGACTCAATATGCATTTCACAACAATGAACACTAAAGTTACTTCTGCAGAAACTGTTTAGAAGCCTTGACATACAAAATTTAAACAAATTATCCTAGTAACACAAGACCTGCCGACCCCCCCCCCCCCCAACTCAACTTTGACTGCTGAGGAAATTCAGACTACAGGGCCCAGCCTCTTCATTGAAGGTACAGAATGCACCAGTTAAGTGAAGCCACCATAATGAATCAAGTTAAATTACCAAGATCCAGTCAACCCTCAATTCAACTCTGTTAGCCATGTTTCTCCCCATCTGCGCGAATCAGAACCCACCGTTTCTTCCCAATTTGTTGAATGAGAACCAACTAGTCACTAGAGTAATTCATTACGTGTTGCATAACAGATCCGACAGGCTGGTTAGCTTGACAATAGAAATCCCATATCCACGTGTCCATGAGATTACATCAAAAACGTGTTCCTGCACCTTTTCGTGTTTTATTTAATGTGGTAATGTGTGAAAACGTGGTGTACCTTCAAGCCATTACATTCTGGAGCAATTTTTAAAATGCATATTTTTAAGACTGGGGTGGCGTTTGTGTGCATTTCCTTTTAGAACTAGATGCAAACAAATTGATTTTGTTGGTCAAAAGGTCCTGAAAATTATCTGAAAGCATCCACCTACATTTGTCTCTAAAGGGAACACCATACAAACAAAAGTAATTTCCATGTCATTAGATCCAATCCTACAGGAATCCCCACCATTTTTGCACAATCAGATCCTCTCCATAGCCAGTTTCAAGGAGGCGGTTGCCACACTCCTCCCATCGACACACTCCCCCCTTGTTCAAGACCACAAACTTCCACTCCACATGGCTCTCCACAGGCAAGCCAACTACAGTGGACCAGTGCCCATCCTTGGCTTCATCTAGCAGGATGAATTCCTTCCAGTTGCCCAGTTCTTCATGGCTCCCTGTGATTGCCAGCTTCTGGTATGGCGACTGGGTCAGATAGTGAATGTGGAAAGCAACATTGACATTTTGGGGCATTGGTTGGACTGCCAGAACCTTTTTGCTGCCGTCCAGATTTTCTTCAAGGGAAAGTGTATCTATTTGGCTGGCTTCAGTGGACGGTGGGATATCTGTATCTACGCTTGTGTTATCTGTAAGAGAAAAAGGATGAACATCAGGAGGAGGGTCTGATTCTGGAGAGATTTGGGGAAAAGATGTGGTTGACTGGTTCATCCAGGGTAGGACCTGGTAGTTGCCATCTGTGATCCATTCATTATTGTCCATTGTCGCCTCCATTATACTGATTTCAGTCTTTTCAAAATCTTCCTCTTCCTTCTTCTTGGCCCCTTCCTTCCCGTCAATTGGTACAACCAGAACGGGAACTTCATCGCAAGCTTCTTTAGTGAGCTCATCTGTTAAATTCATAGTGTTGGCTGCAATCAACTGGCCCATTGTACTATGGTAACCATCTTCAATGTCATTGCCAAATATGTCCTCGTTCACTGCAAAAGAACTGTCCATAGCCCAATCTTTACCGGTCTGCTGGAAAGGATTTTGACAGGACTCGGGTGCCAAATCAACTAGATCTTCATTAAAAGACACAGCCGTATCTTGGATAACAATTTGGGACTCTGCCCGTTCCTCAGAGTATGGGTGGCAGTCCACTGCCGAGGGCTGCACATGGTCAAGGGGGGTTCTAAACTCATCAAGAGCATCTGACAAATCGGGGCTGACCGCCATGCTTGAAATACCACTCTCTCCTCCAAAACCAGATAATGACCGTGTGAGTTGGCTTTCTGACAAAGACAATGAGATTTGGCTCCCAGCCATGTCAGAAAAAGCACCATTGCCAACTTCAGGAAATGTGGAAGCATTTTGTATTTGGTCACTGTGAGAGGAAGCAGATGTGTCAGGGTGAGACACTACAGAAGAATTAAAGCTTGCCTCGTCACCAACAGGAGCGTCAGTTGAGGGATTTCCAGTACCGTCAATCATTTCTCGACTTCCTGTGCCGTCACTTTGCTGGTCTTTGTGGCAAGAGGCCCCAAGATGTTCAACACTTTCTTCAGCCACCACCACAACTTGTCCACTTTCATTCTTTTCACTTGCAATTTCTTCCTGAAGACATAGCTCATCAGCAACATTCTGTTTCACAACATCAACCAAAACTGGCGCAACTTCATCTGCCCTCTCTTCACTTTGTGGTCGTTGATCATCTGGCGTCAAGTCAAGATATACAATATCAGAAGCTTCTACTTTGGCATCACTACCCTCATCCTTCTTGGCCAATTCAGCCGACTGGTTCAAACAAGAGACATAATTAAATACCTCCTCACATTCTCCACCACAAGCACCAACAACGTCCCCTTCACTGAAAGCAAAATCATCCTCTTTGTTTTCATCTTGGAGTTGGTGCTCATCGATCTCTGGTGGGCTGACATCAAGTGCAACTTCTGTAAGATTGTGCAAATTGTCTTCACCTCTGAACTCCGTCACCTCGGTGGTCTGGAAGCGGTCATCGTCTTGACTGGGCAGCAGCACTTTCGTCGCATGACACCAATCCTGCTGTGAACAGAGCAGGTTTGTGTCTCGTTTAGAAGTCAAGTATCCCAACTCTTGAGCAAGCATTTCGTCATCTGAACATTCTGGCATTACTTCCTCCACCTTATTTTCCTTCTCTTCAAAAAAATATTTTTTTGAAAGATCTGGGCATTCTGCGTGACATTTTCCCTCCAACGCGACCACTTTTTCACAGATGAGAGACACAGATTCATCTTCAATTTTGACTGGTTCTTCCAAATTGCCGTCTGGGCCCGACGTGATTTCACCGACTTGCAGTTCGTGGTCATCACCATTTTCACCAATATGAAAATCTTGATCAAGGCAAACTGGACTGTTTGAAGCACAGTCAAAGTCAAGTTCCTTCAAACTGCTGATTGGATTTGGTGGGACTTCACCATCTTGCACTTTGTGGTTTTCACTTATTTGAGAATCTTTAAAGCACAACGGACTGTTTGAAGCACATAGGTTTTCCACTTCAGTGATTTTACAATCTCCTATATTATCGATTGGCTCATCAGATTGGCCGTTTGCGTCTGGTGTGGCGCCACTTCCTTGCAGTTTGTCAACACTAGCCTCACTCACATGAAGATCTTGTTCAAAGCACACTGGGCTGCTAGAAATGCATGGAAGAACTTCCTCCACTCGACTGGTTTGCGGGTCAGAAATATCCTCTTCAGTTTGAACTACCTGCTTCTCCAAATGGCTGCTTGTGTCTGGTGTGGTGTCAAAACCTTCTTGTAATTTGATGTCCGCGGCGGTTTCACTCATAGGAAAGTCTTGTTCAGAGCATAAAGGACTGTCCGAAGTACACGGCAGGTTTTCCTCCTCTATGATATTGTTCCTGTCTTCCTCAGATTGTGCGTGAAATACCTAGGCACATAAGGCAAAGTTAATGACTACCACGATCAGTTCAACACTATAGGCTGAAATGTTAAAGCAAATGTGTCAAACATGCATCTTATGGGGCCAAGCCTTTCCCATAACCATGCAAAATATAACTACTTTATCAAAATAAGTGTTAAGGATGCAGCAGTGCAATCAATTTATTGATTAAGCCCATTTAGGCATCAAACAAATGAACATGCAGCTGGGATATGAACATTGTTGACTTTCATTTAGTTGAAACCATTTTCAAAGAGTAGTTTATGAATTGATTACTTGCATGATTTCAGATGATTAATGCAATCTTATACAACCATTGTTTTTGACTGTCCTGAATTTATATTTTCTCCATAGAATTGGGTTCAGTTTAATCATGGGATTAAAAGACGAAGTCACAGATTATGTTTTTATACCAAAAAAAAAGGGAACACTTTGTGTCATTAAAGTCTCTGAAATTTGGAGAAGTAGATTTGGACCTGATCTTGTATGTGCAAAATTCTAACTCATTTAGGAGTGTAAACTTATCGCCCAGCATTGTAGTAGAGGTTGTAAAAGGTCGGCTGCATGACATACAGATTACTATTAAAGAGGAATGGGTGATTGGTGACCCCCCCACACACAGACAACTCACTGGAGACTTGCGAGTGACACTTCCATTTTAACAAATTGGTTCAGTTTTCACATAAACACCAACTGGGCCAAGTTAATCAATAAAACCAAATTACTCGGCTCATGTGTAGATCAGCGATCTACAAACCTGTTCTACATGTTTGAGCCCTTCCCCTGCTTCTACACACCTGAATCCTATGATTGCATCATCACCAAACTCTATTGCAATCAGGTGTGTTGAAACAGGGCAAAAGCCAAAGCATGCAGGACAAGCTCGCCAGGAGTTTTCACAGTCAAAACCAAACAAAGACTCAACTATATTCCGTTGCATGCGTACAACGGAAGCGAACATCACAACTTTATTTTCAATACCATGCAAGAAAAGTGTGCTTACCTTCTCCTCATAAACTAGCTCCGGCTCCAGGTAACTCTCAATATCGCAGTCAGCTTTCACATTCGTTGCAGTGTCATCTGTTAAACTGGGGAGGTAATCGTCTCCATCCTTCACACCCTCTGCAGTCGGGTCACTTTGCAGGCTCTGGATGTCTTCCTCTTCATGCGGCTCAGCTCCTCTGGCGCAGTCCTGCACGGCTGAGGTCTCAATCGGAGGTGGGCAGAACGTTGGCAGTTTCTCAGCAGAGGGGGATCGACGATGTCTGATCCTCGGACCACTCTGGATGAGCTCAGGATCCACCTTTGTATGGGATGAACCTTCATCACTTGTGTCTGAGAATTAAAAAAAAAAAAAAAAAACTATTTTACCTTCTCAAAAACAAAGAAATTCATACTTCAAAATATGACAAACAATTGTGTGGATTGGATACATTTTATGAATCTTGAAAGAAAAAGGCCAGCTGAGATCTACGTGTTGAGTTCGACACGTGTCCACCTCCATACGTTTGGAAAACTCAGACAACTTATTCAATTAATCTAAGATTATCCTTTATTGATTTTCTGACCTCCATTTCAGGCTTCATTTGACCTGGTCAAAATCCGTATTGCAAAACATGTTGAGTAAATTTATTTTAGAGCGCGTTGATGCCAAACAGTACAAACCTACTGTGCTGAATAGTAACTCACTAAATTCTTACATACCAGCATGAATTCTGTTTGTACAAGTCTTTGCTCAGAAAACTAGCAATATTTTGTAAAGAGAAAACATTATTGGCAGAGTAAAAAACTGCAGGAATGAACAGGTACAACTTCTAAGGGTTGCATTTTTGCTGCCTTAAATCATTAGTCATCTCCACACCTTTTTTTACATCCCCCCTTAACTTAATTGTCAACAGAAGTAGTTCACAAATTATGATGGAAACTCTAAAGCATTGTTGGAAACAGACAATATGTGGACAATCCCTCCTACGTGCAGTATGCCGACTTGAAGACCAGGCATACATACATTTTAAATAAATATCTAAAACGTGAAACCCTTTCAGTACAATGCCATGTTAGAAATCTCCAAGAAGGACACTGGAAGCTCAACAACTACAAAGTTCTTCCTAGAGGTATAAATATTAAAGTCAAGCCTTTATTTTTAATCAGGCTGAACCCCTCAAGCTTAACTCTTCAATCTCTGGATCCGGCCCTGACTTTAGTCAATGAAATGCGACTATATCTTTAAATGTAAAAGCAGACTCATTCGGATAAAACGTTTTCTTCGACCGTCGGATGTTATTTTATGAATGGATCAGAGTAGTCAGGGTTTCTGATGTGCGGTCTTTATATCCAGGATGTGATGACACTATCTGCAGCACTCCGTGGGCTCGCCGCTGCGTCTTTTATTATTGGAGTGTTACATAAAATGACAAATGCTCAGATCACTGCAGGCTCGATTCTGACGCACAGTCTGGAAAGCGGCACCGGAGTTATTTTTTTATTTACCTGTTGACTCGCTCAGCTCCGGCTCAGGCTCCTCATCGGTCCCGATCGTCGACGCGTCTCTCTCCGCTCCGTCCGCTTCTCCCACCGTGGCCTTCCTCCGTTTTCCCCTCACGTTCCTGTAGAAGATGAAGCCAGCCACCACGGACACCATGGCGATGACTGCCAGCGCCACGGCCGGACCGTGGCGTCCGATCATGCAGAAGAGCGAAGCCAGGTCCGTGCGCCGCTCCACGGCCACGGTGTTTTTCACCGGCATGTTGCAGGTGACGACAGTCAACAAGAAAAAGAAAAGAGTCCTTGAATGTGCGTATGAAGGCCCTCTTCTTTCTCCGGTGGAGCTGCTCTGGACCCGTTGTTCTCTCCTCCACGCTTTAACGTGTAGTGACGACCAGCAGCCTCGCAGTTGTTAAAGGAGTCCAGGTGCGCGCAAGCTGATTGGCTGATGAGATCACGGGACGCACATTCATTCATAAAAAAAGAGAGACGTAAACTGCACTGACAAGATACACCTGCTTACAATATTGTTACAAATAAAGCTACTTTAGCCTCATAACAGCCATTTATTGATCATTTGTGTGAAGCAATTAATTATTGTTGTTGTGTGTGTTTTAACTTAAACTTTCAACTTTTGTTTCACCTCAATAGGTTTTACTCCCGAGTGTCTCATCACCTTATATTATATTAAAACTCCTGACGGTTGGGATCCATAAGCAGTAATAATGCAGATTATTTTGATGCTAGTTGTTTTAAATTCTTACCACCATAATGTAAAAAAAAATGCAAGTTTAATGAAGGATGATGGAAAAGTATCAATATAGATACATAATGGGTAGTACATGTAAGTGCATGTGATGATTATTGAATTGAAGCTTCAGTGAGTAAATGCGAAGTGCTTCTCTTTTTACAGATAGGCAGAACAAGTCATTGTAACTTTAATTAGCTTTAAAAAAAAAAAGGGGGGGGGGGGTATACCCTTATCAGTATTCCAACATCGTTGACAACACCTAACCCAGTGCACCAAGACATTAATTGAACCTTCGGTAAACTTGCCAACTTTGTTTAAATAGTAGTTGGTGTCTAGATAGTTTAATAAACTTCGTCATTGCAGCTGGTAAGAGGAGATCTCATGTTAAGACTGATCTCAGTATCACAGGACCGCCAAGAGACCAATTCTCCCAAAATACAAGATTGTGTGAGAAACAACTCTATGAGAACTCGTAAGGCTGTCACGTGACTTTTAAAGGAGCCACCTGTCAATAAAAGAATATACAGTGTATATGGCTCAACAGGAACTCCTAAGATTTGCTTGGATCGTTGATAATTGATTGAAAATGTCAGCCAGCCGTGTGTTTGAACGAGCGCTAATGGCTTATATTGATATGAACACACATTTTCCGACCTTAGGAAGACGAGCCTTTAATTAATGTCATGTAGTAAAACGTCCTGGCCAAGTTATGTTATTGAGCCTGATAACCTATCACCAAAAATCTAAAAAAAAACTAACCAACATGTGCATATGTTGATCTTTTTTCCAAACAAGGTGAAAAAAACAGCACGAGGTTTTATAGAAAATGTGGTTAAGAATTGAATGAATGAGCTACTTAAGAGCACCACCTGGTGGATTGCTGTGGTGAGTATAAGACGGTTTCAAGAGTTTATGCAGGATGGAGCTGGAAAAGAAACTACTGAGATCAATGTTTTCTAGTGTTTTTCCAAATGTGATCATTTTAAAAAGTATTGGATTATGCACCCCCCCCCAAAAAAAAAGCAAGTCTGATTAATATTCATACTCAAAGGAAATTGACTTCAACATTTGTTTCAAATCCTATAGTGGACAATTTAAGCAAGATTAATGGTTGAATAGTTCCTTCTAAGGTTTGATCTCAAGAAAAAAACAAAAAAGGCTTAATACACGTGCAAAAGTTTCAGTCTTTTTAAATGTCTTTCAAATCCCTCAGTAATGTTCGTATTACCAAACATCTGATATTTTAATGCCTTTA
Organism: Blennius ocellaris; assembly: GCF_963422515.1. Classification (NCBI taxonomy): domain Eukaryota; kingdom Metazoa; phylum Chordata; class Actinopteri; order Blenniiformes; family Blenniidae; genus Blennius; species Blennius ocellaris. Next base: position 15,325,050 of record NC_137664.1, read on the forward strand.
CAATCACAAGCAGCAAATACCTGAGCAAGTCATGATTTACAACCATTTCATGTCAGTTCAAGATGTAAATTTCCATGAATATCAAAAGTTAGATCAAAACTTTAAGACCACATGTATATATTACATCTACTTATCAAAATACAAACAATATTACATCCGAACTTGTTTGAAAGTAACCAGCTATTATCGTCTCAGGAGCCAGAGCTTCAGTCTACGTGTTCAGGTTCGTCCTTTATGTTGATGTGTGTGTTTGTGCTGCTGTCCTCAGGCTCTGAGCCAACGCTCTGCTGCGTTTCCTCCTCTGAGCTCCTCCCGACAGTCGGCTCTATCGCTGCCTCATTATCATGGTCGGCAGTCTGGAGCGTCCTGCCCGGAGACGGGCAGCAGGTGAAGGCGTCGGGGTTCAGCCTGTCAATCAGCTCCTCCTTGAACTCCCGCGGAGAGGGGTGCTCGTCGTTTCCTCCCTTCGGATTCTGCTGAGGCAAAGACTGTCCTGATGTTGATGCCGAGCTTGTGGCTGGTGTTGCCGAGGAAGGCAGTCGAGAAGGATTGCCTACACACGCGATTGTGTCAATGAGATGCCTGAACATCTGGTTTGTGGCTTGTTGCTGTGCCAACATGGCTTTAAATCTCCTCTCGGAATCCTCTCTCTGTGCCTATGAGATGAGAAAACACAGCAAAAGATGAGACTTAAGCGTGGGATAGTAGAGTTGGTAAAGCACAATACAGCAAAATCAGCGAATACCTGGAGCAGCCTCTCAAAAGCAGCTTCCTCTCGCGCGATGTGCCTCTCATCCGCAGCCATCATGTTCTCCATCATCTTCTTACTGGCAACCATGTATTCCCTGAAGTCCTCGTCAGCCTTGCAGGGTTTCACTCTCCTTTTCCGGGCCTGTGCTCCAGGGATGGGCAGTCTCTCTCCCCTGAAGGCAGCATTAGGTCTCTTCTCAGCCGTGCTTGGTCCAGCCAAACACCCGGACACTCCTTCATCCGGACTAGCGTGTGTCGAGTCAGCGTTGGTGGAGGAATTACTTGATTCCACCCCTGTGTGTTAGACATGAACATAGCATCAGTCACATACAAAATGATGTTTGAATAGCTTCACAGTTATATAAAGGTGGAAGGAGAAAAGGTGGGAGCTGGAAGATATTGGATCTGGGTTTGAGTGCAATAGAAGTTGGAAAGTAAATGTCATTATCGTAACCTATGTTATTATTGTGTCGCAGCTTCCTGTGCGTAGGCGTGCACAGATATTATGACACTAAATATGCATGCTGAAACATTTTCGGATAACATCCAAGAAAAATAAAAGTTCAATAAAGTCACCATCAACACTCGCGTCTTCAGACACCGGAGACAAACAACCGGGAGGTGGACACGTCTGGTCCGCGGTCCCTCCGGGGGTCGACGGGCTCTCACAGGACTCCACGACATCCACCGCATCGTCCACTACTTTCCCCCCGAGGATTTTGTCCAGCTGGTCAAACCACTGGAACTTTTCTTTCTCAGCACCGTCATCCTCCGTCTTCTCCAGGGCTCTGCGTACGCGCATGTAATGCCCGCGCAGCCTCTTCGCTTTCACGCGACACTGCTCCCCGGAGCGGTGGAAGCCCTGCTCCACGAGGCGTCTCGAGAACTCGGCGTACACCTTGCTGTTCTTATGCGTGGTGGACAGCTGCGTGCAAATGAAATCATCCGACCAAATATCGATCAGGCAGCGCGTCTCCTCTTCGCTCCAGCTGGGGCCGCGGGCGTGTGACTGCAACTTCGACATGTTGGACCAACACGCACCGGAAATGACGCGCTAATGCGTCGCTTCTCAGACGACGGGGGCCGACTCAGATCAAAACTGCTGACAGTAGGGGGGGTGGATAAAATTAGAATTTGCATGTAACAGGTTTAAATTGACCTTATTTATATACAAATCACATATATAATATCATTTTTTGATTTTCAGGTTGCTACTGCCTGCTACTGGCCATATAAGGAAAACCGCGTTTTGGGCGAATTTCTCGAATTTTGCCACTTTTGACAAGTTTTGTGATTTAATGGCTCAACAGTAACGTATCATATATGACATTCACACATTTGTCATGCTAATCAATGTTTTATTTGTTTATTTTAGGTAGTCTGAGACAAGATGGCTGCCAGTAGTACCTCCACTATTGGTCTTAGAAGCCAGGCTGCTTCAGACACGGACAATGAGCAAGCCAAGACAAAGAGAATGCGCGAGGAGGTGACTTATGCCAGGGACACATCCGTTTCGCTTCCCAGAAGTAGCCAAGTTTTCAGAATATTTGCCACTGTGGGACGAAAGAGAACAATGCTAACACCAGAACAATTTGGCAACAACCTCAAGATAGTTTTGGGGAAAACAACTGACAGATCCACTGTTACCTTGACAGAATTCCGTGCCGCGATGGAAAGACTGTCTGTTCAGCCATTATAATCATTAATAATGTGCATGCTATTGATTTTTTTTTGGTGTGTTCTAGTATAAACCATACCTTTTAGTTCATAAATAAACAAAATAAAACAAGTAATCACTATATTTGTACACAATGTTGAGACAGAGTCATTGTCCATTATCATATATAGCTGAAAAAAGCGTGCAAAAGTGTGATATACGCAGTACATCAAAACATGCCAGTAGCAGGCAGTAGCAGAACCAAAATTGAAAATGCAGGTTACTTGTGTGTTTTATATATAAATAAGGTCAAAATAAACCTGTTACACGAAGGTTTTGGGAAAAAAGGTCATTTATCCACCCCCCCTACTGACAGTCTGCTGCGATAGCTTTCACGCCGCATGTAACGTGCACGAGATTTCATCTGTGTTTGATAGGTTTTCGGAATAGAATAGAATGGAATGGAATAGAATAGAATAGAATAGAATAGAATAGAATCTTAATAAGTGAAACATATGCAGATTGTGATTTTGTATTCTTATTGTACCCACCCAATCATCCATCATCTGCATGCTCTCAACAACACTAGACATACACATCTGACCCTGTGTGACACAGGAAACAAAATGATAGACCACTGGTTGGTTAAGTATGAAAAATGATATAATAAAAAGTGGGAGAATGAGCACAAAGAAGCACTGGTCCAAACTTTGGGTGGCGGATTCATGGTCAATTTACTTGCCTTGCATAATGTCTTTTAATAAAAAGAAGGGTTACAAAAAAATTAAAGCAGTATTTCAAAAATGAAAATAATTGGTACTTTCAGATTAACTGTTGTAATAATAAAAAGTCAAGAGAAATTGTTTTGTGCAGATGTTTATTAAAACCAGTTAAAGAAATACAAGTGAAATTTGCAGTTTAACACACATCACAGCTACTTCTCAAAATAAAAATGTAACTATTATTTCAAAACTTGTTTGAAAATAACCATGACAGCTATATAGTCCCAATATGATCAGCTTCAGTCCATGTGTTCAGGTTTGTCTTGTGTGTTGTTGTGTGTGTCTGTGCTGCTGTCTTCAGCCTGTGAGCGCACACTCTGCTGTGTTTCCTCCTCTGAGCTCCTCCTGATAGTCAGCTCTCTCTCCACCTCCTCAGCAGGGGTTTTGGCTGCCTGGATGTGGAGCTTTCCGTCTGGAGACAGGCAGCAGGTGACGGCTTCAGGGTCGGTCCCTTCAGGCAGATCAAACTCCTGTCTGAACTCCTGCAGCCTGTAAGAGTGCCAGCCTTTCCCGTCCTCCTGCTTCTTCTCCGTCTTCCCGCTGACTCTCAGCTTCCTGCCCACCTGCCTGACAGACAGCTCGTCTGGGGAAAAGCCTGAAGCGTCCAGGGTCAGGCCAAAGAGATGTCCCTCTTTGTCCAGCTGGTAGGAGGCTGGTTGTACGGCCACGCTGGTTTGGAAAGGCTCCGTCTGCTCCAGGATGTTGTGTTGAAGTTTGTCCTTCAGCTGCAGACTGTTGCGCAGCTCCTGCAGGTTCCTCTGCAGGAGATGCTGTTGGTGGAGCAGAGGCCTGACCTCTGGCCACAGACTGCGTACAGGCAGGTAGAAGTCCATGAATGGACTGACGGCAGACTGGAGTCCATGAGAGCACAGCATCCTCTCTGTGTTCAGGGTTGAGTCCTCTGGTTGTCTGATGAAACTTTCTTCAAGTGTCTCTTCTCTCCTGTGTTGCTTTCTGGCTCAGCAGTGGGACTGTCTCCGCTTTTATATTCTGACTGGAGGAGATCCAGAAGCTTCAAGAACTTTCTGGTTGTTGCCAGATAACTCCACTGGGTGGTGCTGTTTCACGAGGACATTGACGTCACTTGACGTGTCCAATGAACTTAAAACTGATTGAGTTGATGTCAGGACGTAAATCTAAATACTCACAGTACATTATACAACTATTTTCACTATTTCATTGTGTTAAACCACCAAGATATCAACATTTGTGATATTTATAACAATGGTGCAGATGTTTTCCAGCGTTTTTGTGTTAAAACCTTTGTTTTACTTCAGTTTTGAAGAGTTTAAATGGGCCACCATTTCAATCGATTAGAAGATTAAAGCATCTCAAAATGAAACATGTTTAAAATGTGATTCAGATTTCCACTTCCAAAATGTATGCTCTGCTCACAATCTGACACCAAATGACTGTTATCCAAACAATTTCCCCCAAAACATTGAATATCTTTTCTTCATTGGAAGGTTTTTGTATTAGTCTGTCTAAAAAAAAACTATTCTAGAAATTACAATATTGATGGATTTTTTTCAGTCAGCAACTTTATTTGTATTCATAATATTTAAATGAAACCCACATAATAGGCTATATCTTCTGAAACAGCTGAAGACGGAAGGAGTATGTAAAATGACCACAGTTCCTTATCTTACACACGTGAAACAGCACTACCCAGTGGAGTTATCTGGTGACAACCAGAAGGTTCCTGAAGCTTCTGGATCTCCTACAGTCAGAGTATAAAAGAGAAGAAGAAAAAGCTGGAAAACATCTGCACCATTGTTATAAATGTCACAAATGTTGACATCTAGATGGTTTAACACAAAATATAGTGAAAATAGTTGTATAATGTACTGTGAGTATTTAGATTTACGTCCTGACATCAGCTCAATCAGTTTTAAGTTCATTGGACACGTCAAGTGACGTCAATGTCCTCGTGAAACAGCACCACCCAGTGGAGTTATCTGGCAACAACCAGAAAGTTCTTGAAGCTTCTGGATCTCCTCCAGTCAGAATATAAAAGCGGAGACAGTCCCACTGCTGAGCCAGAAAGCAACACAGGAGAGAAGAGACACTTGAAGAAAGTTTCATCAGACAACCAGAGAACTCAACCCTGAACACAGAGAGGATGCTGTGCTCTCATGGACTCCCGTCTGCCGTCAGTCCATTCATGGACTTCTACCTGCCTGTACGCAGTCTGTGGCCAGAGGTCAGGCCTCTGCTCCACCAACAGCATCTCCTGCAGAGGAACCTGCAGGAGCTGCGCAACAGTCTGCAGCTGAAGGACAAACTTCAACACAACATCCTGGAGCAGACGGAGCCTTTCCAAACCAGCGTGGCCGTACAACCAGCCTCCTACCAGCTGGACAAAGAGGGACATCTCTTTGGCCTGACCCTGGACGCTTCAGGCTTTTCCCCAGACGAGCTGTCTGTCAGGCAGGTGGGCAGGAAGCTGAGAGTCAGCGGGAAGACGGAGAAGAAGCAGGAGGACGGGAAAGGCTGGCACTCTTACAGGCTGCAGGAGTTCAGACAGGAGTTTGATCTGCCTGAAGGGACCGACCCTGAAGCCGTCACCTGCTGCCTGTCTCCAGACGGAAAGCTCCACATCCAGGCAGCCAAAACTCCTGCTGAGGAGGTGGAGAGAGAGCTGACTATCAGGAGGAGCTCAGAGGAGGAAACACAGCAGAGAGTGTGCTCACAGGCTGAAGACAGCAGCACAGACACACACAACAACACACAAGACAAACCTGAACACATGGACTGAAGCTGATCATATTGGGACTATATAGCTGTCATGGTTATTTTCCTATGTGTGTTGAATTACAAATTACATTTGTACTTGTCTAACTGGATCTAATAAATAATTGTGCATTAAACTATATCTATTCACTTTTTATTTTCATGAAAAATACACTGAAAATTATTTTCATCTTGACTCTCTCAACACTTCAAATGAGAAGAATTTAGAATAGAAATATAAACTTTCCACATGTGCGGAGGAATTCCATGCATCAAATGTATAGATAATACATTTTTCACAT